>NC_045427.1:187235959-187554709 GCF_902635505.1 Sarcophilus harrisii | reverse complement strand
CTTTTTTGCTGCTGGTATTGCAAAAGTAAATCCTGAAAAGTTGTCTACTACAACATGGATAAAAAAGAGAAAACCAAAATATTTATAATGGAACACATCCATTTGCCAAATTTTATTGGGTCTCAACCCATGGGCGTTCTTTCCTGGAGGGAGTCTTGGAGCTTAGAACAGAAGGCAAGCTGTATAGGCTTTTACTATGTTCCTAGCTTCCTCTTTTGTTATCCCAAATAGAAAAATTAAAGCTTGAGAAGCCTGGTGATATTTAGAATGAGATTCATGGGCTGCCTGAAATAAAGGAGTATTGGTCAACATGGTTAGAAGGCGATCTGCCTTTGAATTTCCATAAAAAAATAGGACCTGGAAATCACTGGAAGTCCCACTGAAATCTTACTTTTAGTTTGCTCTGTCCTAGCAATGGATATGCTACCATATTAATCTGGAAGTGGTTTCTTCTATTGCTTTCATAATAATAAGTGATAAAAGATTAAAATATCATGTAAGACTATGCAAAAAATATATATATATATATATATATATATATATATTTTAGAAGCTACAAATTTTATTTGGGCTGTGGCAATTCTTTGTACCCCACCTATTGAATAGGTCAAATCAGATATTATATTTACATCTGCTGAATAATAAGTAAGAGGTAGCATGATTGAATACAATTTAATCTGCAGAGTGGATTGAAAAGGAGTTCGGACTACTCTCTTTATACTTAAGTCATGAAAGTATACAGCACAAATGATATGTTTCAATGCATCTATAAAGATAGTTGGTCCTTTAAGAGGAACTTTAGAAAACTTTTCATCAAAAATACATTGACAATTATGTAACAGCCAGGTAATCTTTAATGGAGACCCTTGTGTAAAATTTAGAGATGTGGCCAAAAAAAAATTGCCACTCTGGGGTGGTTCCTTTGGCATACATTAATTTGCATATTGGTATAAAAGTTGTATCTTGTCAAGTCTTATCCCAGATAATAGTACTACTTGGTTAATGGCCTTTAATTAAATTTTTCCCACAAGCACTGGGTAATGAGTAAGGCTTTGGTCTTGCTATGCTGGCAGGTTCACCCACTCTATCACACTGTCTCCTTGATGAAGAATGGGCTGTGGGTGCCTCTTTTGTAGCAAAAACTGATATCTCCAAGGATTTTTGAGTAATTCTTTCAACCAAATTGGATAAAACCGGTTCAACTTCTCTCACAGCTCTTGAGCTTCTTTTATAAGCTAGCATAGTGAGTTTAAAGCACTCTTTCTCCTTAAAATGACATATAATAGTTGTAAATGATAAGTAGTTAAGCACTATTTTCAGCTGCTATTGATCCTCCTTTGCCAGACACATAGGTGTCTGCCTCAATCTTTGGCCAATGACTGGGCCAATTGGCACCTCTAATGACTGTATGATCTGCACCCCTGTCTATCAACCCTTTCAGTGGTATGCCATTTACATAGATAGTGAGCATAGGACAGTCAGCTGTAATAGCTGCAGTCAAGAATATTCCTAGATTCTGTTGTTGGGAGTCAAAATCTGAGTAAATATCACAAGATTACCTATCAGGAGAATCTATCACTAAACCTGATGCTATTACTTCTCCTGGGTGATGTCACACATTGTCTACCTGTATTAGTGACTGGGATATTAGCTACACACATTCCACAGTTTCCTAAATCAGTATATAGATACTCTTTTGTAAGCACTCTCAGGAGGTGAGATGGCCAAGCCTACTGTGCCTGGAGGCAAAGGATCCATCGACCAAACAAGGATGGATTTCACCTCTCCAAAGTATATCTCAGTAGTCCCAGCTGTATACAATTTTGTTCTCCCCAATTGTAATCCCTTTCTCCCATCAGGTTGCTTCTCGACTATTTAATAATGTTGGAGTACTGAGCTTCTAAAAACTGTGAATGTAGCATGGATTGCCATCATGCACCAAGTGTATTTTGCTTGAAGACCTGGAGCCGAGCCCTGCTACACATTTCCCCTGAGTCAATCTACATTCTGATGCCCAATGGAAGTCTTTGTTGCATTTTGGACTTTGGGTCTTGTTCTCTCATCCAATCACTTTATGCTAACATTGAGCTTTCAGATGCTGTACTTGATTACAATGAAAGCATTGGCAAGTCTCTCTGCAAGTCCCTTGCCAAAAGGAACCCTGTCTTCCCATGTTCATGTCTTTAAAAGTGCATCATAGCCTGGGTATAAAAGGTATTTGTGGACTTCCGGCCAAGATGGCAGAGAGGACACACACATCTATTTAAGCTCCGCATTTTCTCTCAGAACACTTCATTTCATGACAAACCTTGGAATTAATGCTTGACTTGAAAAAAACACAAATAATTACCAAAAGAATCTATCCTTGAAATTCACCAGAAAAGGTCTCTTTTTGCTCACAGGTGGAGATGGTTAGATCAGTTGCAGACTGAAGGCAGGAAGCAGCAGCACAGCAGACAGTGAGAGTGAGGCAGGCAGCTCACACTGAGCAGACCTGAGGGAGGGCGGGGTATGATCTCAGCCGTTTCTCTGGGGAGAACTTTACTAGTCTGGCTACTTTGCCTGGCAATAAACCAGTACATCAGCAGAGAAGCTTTAAACGCAGGGGGTAAAATCAATAACGCCAAAAAGCTAGAGTTTCATGGGACCTGGCCACATCCTCCCAGAGTGTCTCAGCATGCTCTCAGAGCTCACAGTCTCAGAGCACAGACCCAGCACAGCTATTGCTGTCATTCTAATGCATCACTGACAACCCCCACAGTCTATACAGGAAGCTTGGGAACACCACCCAGCCCCTTCCCACCCCCCAAAAAAAAGCAGATTTCATTTGGGTTTTTTGTTTTGTTTTTTCTTAGTTTCTTTTCTTTGATTCTTCTTTGACAAAATGAGCAAATAATTAAAACAGACTCTAACTATTGATAGCTTCTATATGGATAGAGAGCAAATATTAAACCCTGAGGAGACTAAAAACTGATTGTCTCCAGATGAATCCCCAAAAGGGAATATGATTTGGTCCTCAATAGAGAAGACTCTCATAGAAGAAATAGAAAAGGCTCTCACAAAAGAGCTAAAAGAAAAATGGGAAAAGGAAAGGGAAGCTTGGCAAGAGAGTCTGGATAAGTCATCCCACTCATTTAAAAGTTGAGTGGATAAAGAAATCAAATCCGTGAAAAACAGAATTAGTGAATAGGATAAAGAAAATAGCTCCCTGAAAAATAAAATTGGTGAAATGGAAAAAAAATTCCATAGAACAAAACAAATCACTTTAAAACTCAATTGGACTATTAGAAAAAAATATAAAAAAGTGAGTGAAGAAAATAATTCATTAAAAATCAGAATCAAGCAAATGGAAACAAATCACTCGAGGAGATACCAAGAAACAGGCAAGGAAAACCAAAAAAAAATGAAAAATGGGGAAAAATGTCAAATACCTTCTTGGGAAAACAACAGAACTAGAAAATAGATCTAGAAGAAATAAAGTGAGAATTATTGGACTTCCTGGAAATATGATGAATAAAACAGCCTAGACACTATTTTCCAGGAAATTATTGAAGAGAACTGCCCAGATGTTATAGAAAGAAAGGGTAAAATAGATATTGAAAGATTTTATTGATCACCTACTGAAAGGGACCCTAAAATAAAAACTCTAAGAAAAATATTGGCTAAATTCCAGAACTATCAGACCAAAGAAAAAATATTACAAGATTCTAGAAAAAAATCAATTCAAATATAGAGGAGCTGCAATAAGGATTATTCAGTATTTAGCAGCGTCCACATTAAAGGATCGAAGAGCCTAGAATCTGATATTCAGAAAGGCTAAGGAACTTGGTATGCAGCCAAGAATAACTTATCCAGCCAAAATGAGCATTTTTTCCCAGGGAAGAAGATGGACAATCAACAAAATAAGTGAATTTCATCTATTTCTGATGAAAAAACCGGAACTAAACAAAAAGTTTGATCTACAAATATAGAACTCAAGAGAAACCTAAAAAGATAAAAAGAAATCTTGGGAACTATATTTCTGCTATAAAGATATATCTCTATATAATAAAGATATATATTTATATAAAAGTTCTTTATATAAAAGAACACATGTATACATTCTTCTAGAAAGTAGAGGTGGAAAGGAAATTGGACCAGGAAAAGGGTAAAGTGGGGTTACTAAATCTCACGAAGAGGCAAAGGAAACCTATTATATCTGAGATAAAGAATGGAGGGAGATGAACATAATGTGTTTCATACTCTCATAAGAATTGGCTTAAAGAAAAAAATATTAGACATATTTGATTTATAGTGAAACTTCTCCCACCTCATTGAAAAGTGGGAGGGGAAAATTGAAAAGGGAAAGAGTAAATTAAGTGGAAGGGAATACAGAAATTGTGAGGTAAAGGGGTAAGATAGGGGGAGGTAAACTAAGGTGCGGGGAGGGAAACTTAAAGGAAGGTATGTGAAAAGCAAGTGGTGCTCACAGGTTTAACATTGGGGAGAGGGGTAAGAAGGAAGGAAAGAAGAAAAGCATAAAAAGGGGTTATCAAGATGGCAAGTAATACAGAATTGGTAATTTTAACCATAAATGTGAATAGGATAAACTCCCCCATAAAGAGGAAGCAGTTAGCAAACTGAATTAAAAACCAGAATTCTACAATATGTTGTTTACAGGAAACACACTTGAAGTAGGGCAATACATACAGAGTAAAGGTAAAAGGTTAGAGCAGAATCTACTATGCTTCAGGTGAAGTCAAAAAAGCAGGGGTAGCCATCCTAATCTCAGATCAAGCAAAAGCAAAAATTGATCTAATTAAAAGTGATAAGGAAGGGCACTCTTGCTAAAGGGTAGCATAGATAATGAAGCAATATAAATATTAAATATGTATGCACTGTGGTGTAGCATCTAAATTCTTAAAAGAGAAATTAAGAGAGCTGCAAGAAGAAATAGACAGTAAAACTATAATAGTAGGAGATCTCAAACTTGCACTCTCAGAATTAGATAAATCAAACCACAAAATAAATAAAGAAATCAAAGAGATAAATAGAATACTTGAAAAGTTAGATATGATAGATCTTTGGAGAAAACTAAATGGAGACAGAAAGGAGTATACTTTCTTCTCAACAGATCATGGAACCTATAAAAAATTGACCATAGATTAGAACATAAAAAACTCAAATTCAAATGCAGTAAGACAGAAATAATAAATGCATCCTTTTCAAACCAAGATACAATGAGAATTACATCCAATAAAAAGCCAGGGGAAAATAGACCAAAATATAATTGGAAACTAAATAATCTCATACTAAAGAATGATTGGGTGAAACAGCAAATCATAGACATAATTAATAACTTCACCCAAAAAAATGACAATAATGAAATGCCATACCAAAATATTTGGGGTGCAGCCAAAGCAATAATAAGGGGAAATATTATATCTCTAAAGGCCTACTTGCATAAAATAGAGAAAGAGGTCAATGAATTGTACTTGCAACTAAACATGCTAGAAAAGGAACAAATTAAAAATCTCCAGTCAAACACTAAACTTGAAATTTTAAAAATAAAAGGAGAGATTAATACAATTGAAAGTAAAAATGATTGAATTTATTAATAAAACTAAAAATTGGTTCTATGGAAAAACCAACAAAATAGATAAACCCTTAGTAAATTTGATTAAAAAGCGAAAGAGGAAATCAAATTGTTAGTCTTAAAAAAAAAAGGGGAGAACTTGCCACTAATGAAGAGGAAATTAGAGCAATAATTAGGAATTACTTTGCCCAGCCTTATGCCAATAAATTTGATAACTTAAATGAAATGCAAGAATACCTTTAAAAATATAGCTTGCCCAGATTAACAACCTAGAGATAACTTGGCCAGAGGAAGAAGTAAATTCATTAAACAGTCCCATCTTAGAAAAAGAAATAGAACAAGCTATTAATCAACTCCCTAAGACAAAATCTCCAGGACCAAATGGATTTACATGTGAATTATACCAAACATTTAAAAAACAATTAACTCCAATGCTATATAAACTATTTGAAAAAGTAGGGAATGAAGGAGTCCTACCACATTCCTTGTATGACACAGATATGGTACTGATACCTAAACCAGGTAGGTTGAAAACAGAGAAAGATAATTATAGACCAATCTCCCTAATGAATATTGATGCTAAAATCTGAAATAAAATATTCACAAAAAGATTACAGAAAATCATCCTTAGGATAATACATTATGACTAAGTAGGATTTATACCAGGAATGCAGTGCTTGTTCAATCTTAGGAAAACTATTAGCATAATTGACTATATTAATAACCAAATTAACAAAAACCATATGATCATCTCAATAGATGCATAAAAAGCATTTGATAAAATCCAAAATCCATTTCTAATAAAAAAAAAACACTTGAGAGGATAGGAATAAATGGACTTTTCCTTAAAATACTCAGGAGCAAATATTTAAAACCATCAGTAAACATCATATGTAATGGAGAAAAACTGGAATCTTTCCCAGTAAGATCAGGAGTGAAACAAGGTTGCCCACTATCACCATTATTATTCAATATTCTTTTAGAAACATTAGCCTCAGCAATAAGAGTTGAGAAAGAGATTAAAGGAATTAGAGTACGTAAAGAGGAAACAAAACTATCACTCTTTGCAAATGATATGATGGTATGCTTACAGAACCCCAGAGAATCTCCTAAAAAACTATTAGAAATCATTCATAGCTTTAGCAACATTTCAGGATACAAAATAAATCCACATAAATCCTCAGGATTTTTATACATCACCAACAAAATCCAACAGCAAGAGATACAAAGAGAAATTCCATTCAAAATAACTGCTGATGGCATAACATATTTGGGAATCTATCTACCAAAGGAAAGTCAGGAATTATGTGAGCAAAATTACAAAACAGTTTCCACACAAATGAAATCAGATTTAAACAATTGGAAAAAAAATTAAATAATTGGAAAAAAATTGCTCTTGGATAGGCCAGGCAAATATAATAATCATGACAATACTCCCTAAACTAATCCATTTATTTAGTGCTGTACTGATCAGACCCCCAACAGACTATTTTAATGACCTAGAGAAAATAACAATAAAATTCCTAAGGAAGAAAAAAAGGTCAAGAATTTCAAGGGAATTTATGGAAAAAAAAATCAAATGAAGGTGGCCTTGCTGTATCTGATCTAAAACTATATTATAAAGCAGCAGTCACCAAAACCATTTGGCATTGGCTAAGAAATAGATTAGTTTATCTGTGGAATAGGTTAGTTTCATAGGACAAAATAGTCAATAACTATAGCTATCTAATGTTTAACAAACCCAAAGATCCCAACTTTTGGGATAAGAATTCATTATTTGACAAAAACTACTGGGAAACCTGGAAATTAGTATTGCAGAAATTAGGCATAGACCCACACTTAACAATGTACTGTGAAGAACGTGTATTTTTAAATCAGCAGGAGTCAGGAATTCAGGTTAGGGGAAAATTGTCAGTCTTTATTCTCAATGAAGAAGGATCGGAGGTGGAAGAGAATCAGCGATAGCAATGTGTGCAGCTGAGTCAAGAAGCTAGCTCGACCAGCAGCCACACAACCAGCAGCTCGGAGTCTCGAACCCATGCCCAATCTCTCCCAGCTTCTCTTCCTGTCTCTCTCTCTGCCTCCACCCACAAAATCGTCATTTCCTATACAACACATCAGGACTTGCACGGAGAGTGGGGAGGGACCATTCTTTATCCAATCATGTATATTAATAGAGGATAGCCCAATTACTATTTAGACTCATGTACTTGGGACCTCAGTGCATCAACTCAAACCTCAGCCCATTACATCTCCTGCTTTCTTTTATTTTAGAACACAGGTGATCGTGCCATCCCTGTCTCCTCAGGGAGGTCAGAGCCGCCAAGGGGAGGTGATCACAGCCTCCCTGACTTCTCAGGAAAGGCGGTGAAAGCACTAAAAAGGAGATGATCATGCCCTACCTGACATCCTCAGGAAGGAGATGAAAGCACCAAAGGGAAGTGGGGTTGAAGGGTTTCTGGGCTGAAAGGTCTTATTATGCACAAACCCATCAGCATGGGAGGTATTACACAAGCACATAGCAATAACGCAGAGGCTATCAGGGATAACTCTCCCCACAGTCAGTGCAGGCTCGATGTGGTATAACAAACATGAATTGTACATGCAAGTAGCATAATAGCAAACAATATAAATCAACATGGTGTTGGAAAAGATCACCAGAAGTCCTAGAAGGAGGGTATGTAAACAACAGTCACAATACACTTCTTCAGCAGCCAAGAGATAGTCCAAAACCAATCTCTTGTCCATTGTTTCACATGTCAGGGAATCCATGATCCCCTGAGTTTTTGAAGTCCTGCAAAGTCTTTTATGTGTTAGGAATCCAATGATTCCAGCAGATTTTGAAATGTTGTAACAGTCTTATCATTTCTCAGAGAATCCAATGATTCCTGAGAGTTTTCAAGTCCTATGGCTCAGAGAATCCAGTGATTCCTGAGGGTTTTGAAGTCCAACAATCTTTGATGTCCATGAGTCAAACCACATAACTGCCATGCTCTTTCAATCGTGAGCACAATCAGCAACAGAACCACCTGATATTTCTTGGGTCTTCCTTTGTTTCGCGGTCTGCCCGTCTCTCTGCGATGGACAAGGCGAATTGGCTTGTTGGACCATCTGATTCCTTTTCCACGTAGAGATACAAGCAAACCTCTCCCAAAGCAGTTACTATCTGGTCCTTTCCATTCCTCCACTTTCTGGGTCTCTCCACATACCTGGTGATTATCTAAAGATAGTGGAGCTGCTTCGCACTGGACACTGACCTTCAGGTGGGTTATAAAACCGTTCGCGGACCCAGTGCATCTTTGTCAAAATCAAGTTAATAGTATAAAAGAGCGATTTAGAAGTTTCTAGGTTACCTGTGGCTCCCTTTTTGTTTTTGGAGGATCGTCTTAATATCTCTGTTTCTCTCCACTATTGCCTGTCCTTGAGGATTAAAAGATATGCCGTGGTGTGTAAAATTTATACTGTGCACAAAAGTGTGCAAAATGTTTTGAAATATAAGAGGACCATTGTTGTTTTTATAGCTTGTGGCACACCCATAATGGCAATGTTGTATGAGGAATTAGTGACTACTGGCTGTCTCTTTGCTGCTGGTATTCAAAAGTGAATCCTGAAAAGGTGTTTACTACAACATGGTGAAAGACGACGACCAAAAGATTTATAATGGGTCACATCCATTTGCCAGATTTCATTGTCTCAAACCACGTCCCTGGAGGCAGTGTAGAGGTGGAAAGGAAGGCAAGCATACAAGCTTTTACTTATGTCTAGTTCCTTCTTGTTATTCCAATAAATTGTAAACGTAAAGCTCGGAGCAGTCTGATGATATTTAGAATGAGATGCCTGAGCTTTTGGAAACAAGGTATTGACCAAATAGTTAGAAGGCTATTCCTTTGAATTGTATCAAATATGGACTGAAAGTCCACTATGAGAAAAGGACATGTAATATATAGACTTCCTTGGATGTTTCTCACTTGCTTGAAGTTTCTTAAAGAGCTGAATATATTAGAGGCTGCAAATTTTATTTGGGCTGTGGCAATTCTTTGTACCACACCTACTGAATAGGCCGAATCAGATATTATATTTATGTCTCCTGGATAATAAGTAAGGGCTAGAATGATTGCATACAATTCATTCTGCTGAGTAGACTGAAAAGGAGTTCTTACTACTCTCTTTATAGTTAGATCATGAGAGTACACAGCACAAATATGTTTGGATGCATCCGTGAAGATAGTTGGTCCTTTAAGAGGAACTTTAGAAACTTTTTCTTCAAGAGTCCATCGCCAATTATGTAAATAGTCTAGTTATCTTTAATGGAGACCCATGTAAAAAATTTGGAGCCATAGCTAATAAAATTTGCCACTCTGGGATGGTCTCACAACACACATTAATTTGTGTATTGGTATAAAAGGTGTATATCTTGTTAGGTCTTGTCCCAGATAATTGCTTGCTTAGTGGCCTTTAATAAAATTCTAGCCACAAGCACTGGGTAGGGTGTAAGGCTTTGTTCTGGTTGTGCCGGGAGGTTCACCCACTCTATCACACTGTGTCCTAGATGGACTGCTGTGGGTGTGTCTTGTGTGGCAAAAACTGATATCTCCAAGGGTTTTTGAGTGACTCTTTCAACCACATTGGATAAAGCCAGTTCAACTTCTCTAAAGCCTCTTGAGCTTCTTTTGTAAGCTGGCGTGGTGAATTTAAAGCACTGTCTCCCCTTAAAATGTCATATAATGGTTGTAACTGATAGGTAGTCAAACCTAACACTGGTTGCATCCACTGAAATTCCTATCAATTTCTGAAAAATCATTCAATGTGTTTAGCTTTTCCGTTCTTGAGAGTTTTTGAACTGTAAGCAATCTTAGGGTATACTATATTCTAAATATTGAAAAGGAGCATGTCTTTTGAATTTTTTCTGGTGCTATGTATAATTTGTAATTCTTAGTGTTTTATGGTCTTTTCGTAGACATGCCTCTAACATTTGTTCCTCAGGTGCACATCCCAAAATGTTATCCATGTAATGTAATAGATAACTTTTGGAATGCTTTTCTTACTGGAGCAAGAGCAGCAGCAACATACATTTGACACATTGTAGGGCTGTTTTTCATTGCCTGTGGCAAAACTGTCCATTCATATAAGTCTATATATATGACTATAATATTCATATAAGGCTCAGGTAAGTTAACACTGGGCATTGAAAAGGCAAATCTTTTCATATCCTTCTTATCCACAGGGATAGAATAGAAACAGTCCTTAATATCTATGACCCAAAGAGGCCATTCTCTAGGCAACTGAGTAGGAGATGGAAGTCCAGGCTGAAGAGTTCCCATAGTTTCCATCTGTTCATTCACTTTTCTTAAATCCGTTAACATCCTCCATTTTCCAGATTTCTTTTTCACAACGAACACTGGGGAATTCCAAGGACTTAGAGAAGGTTTTAAGTGTCCTTGGTCAAGCTGCTCCTGTACTATATCTAATAAGGCTTGAATTTTATCTTTCCTTAAGGGCCACTGCTCTATCCACACTGGTGTATCAGTTTTCCACTGGATAGGAACAGGTGAAAGTGTTGGCAGGCCTTCAACAGCAGCCCTGCTTAAAAAACCGAAGTACTCATTTTTAACCCTAATTGCTGTAAAACGTCTCTTCCCCACAGATTGATGGGGATTTTTTCAACTATAAAAGAAGTAAAAACTCCTGTTTTGCCTTCAAAAGTCCATCTCATAGGGGCGGCACTAACTTCAGCTGCTATTGATCCTCCTACACCAGACATGTAGGTGTCTGCTTTAATCTTTGGCCAGTGACTGGGCCAGCTGGCCCCTCTAATGACCGTCCGATCTGCACCAGTGTCTACCAATCCTTCCAATGGAAGGCCATTTATATAGATTGTGAGCATAGGTCTGTCAGTTGTTACAGCTGCTGTCCAATAAATTGCTGGATTTTGTGATCTGGAATCAGAATCTGGGTGACTATCACCAAGCTGCTTATTAAGATTCTGTATGAGTAAACCTGATGCTACTATTTCTCCTGGGTGATAAGTCACACATTGTCTGCCTGTATTGGTGACTGGGATATTATCTACACATTCCCCAGTTTCCCACATCAGTTTGTGGATGGACACTGTTTTGTACGTACTCTCAGGAGGTAAAATGGTTAAGCCTACTGTGCCTGGAGGCAAGGGATCCATAGGCTGGAGAGGAACAGATTTCACCTCTCCAGGGGGTATCTCAGTTGTCTCAGCTGCATACAACTCTATTCTCCCTAATTGTAATCCTTTTCTTCCATCAGGTTGCTTCCTGGCTGATTGATTGTGTAAGCCCTTTCTGCCATCATATGGCTTCCTGGCTGATTGGTCATATTGGGATATTGGCCGTTTAGGCACTCTCTGGGTGCACCATTGGCTACCATCATGCCCCAAGTGTTTTTTGCCTGGGGCCCTGGGGCTGGGCCCCTCATCCCGTTTCCCTGAACCTGTCTACATTCTGAGGCCCAATGGAAGCCTCTGTTGCATTTTGGACATGGGGTACTGGGTCTTGTTCTCCCACCCTGTTTTCTCACTCTGCCTCTATACCAACATTGAGCTTTCAGATGCCCTACTTTACTACACTGAAAGCATTGATGTGTCTCTCTAGAAGTCCCTTGCCGGAAGGGACCCTGTCTACCCATGTTGGGATCTTGGGAAGTCTGCATCATAGTCTGGCTATAAAAGGCATTTGTACCCACTGTGGCACAGCGTCTTATGAACTCCTCTAAAGGAGCATCCTTGCGCAGTTCTAGTATAATCCTTCTGCACACCTCATTAGCATTTTCCTTAGCAAGTTGCCTTATTAAAACATCTGTTGATGGATTTTCCCCATTAGTTCTTGTGATAGCAGTCTGCAAACGTCCCACAAAGTCAGCAAAGGGCTCATCTGGCCCTTGCATTATTTTTGTGAAGGCCTCACCTTTGTCATTTTTATTGTGAATCGAAGCCCACGCTTTGATAGCATTAGCAGCAATTTGCTCATATGCTGCTACTGAATAATTAACCTGTGCTGTGACGTCTGCATATGGACCTATACCTTGTAGTAGGTCATAGGTGATCGCAGCATGAACAGCATTTTGACTATTTTGTTGGGCTTGTATCCTACAGAACTCACTATATTCAGAAAGCCACATGTAATTTTGTCCAGGTTCTAGGCATACCCTTGCTATAGATTTCCAGTCATCAGGAGTCAAGATTTCAAAAGCCAAATTCTGTAACAGCATCTTAACATAAGCTGATGTAGCCCCATAAAGAGTGCAAGCCTTTTTAAGATCTTTAATGATTTCTATGTTAAAAGGGGCGTATCTTGGACTTTGTTGACATTTGTTGACAATGTTGGCATTAGACTGGGAAATTACAGGAAACATAAGTGGCTGAAGCTCCTGGATGTCCACACCCTTTTCTTTGGCCTTCATTAAGCCCTCTTGCAGTCTGCTCAAAATTGGTGCTGTCACTGCCGCCCCCCCTCCCCCCCACTGCCCCTCTTCCCTCCATCCTGGAGGGTGGAGTTGGTGGAGGAGAGTCAATCACTTGCTCCTGGGGTGGGGCTGAAGCTGCCTCCTGAGGGGGAAGGTCACCACACCCTTGCTCACTTAAGTCTCCATGCCCTGTGGGGATATGGTCATTAATCTCTTCATTGTCTTCCTCCTTAATATCATGGCTAATTTGAGGAGTAGAAGGAGCCACAGGTTTTTTCTTTCTTCTAGGGATAGGGTTTCTTAGCCTTAACTGAATTATATTGTATAAATAAAATGCCTAGATGGAAATTGAATGAGGACCATTTTCTCTGAAATGCATGGACATCACTTGTCCAACCAGGGACCAGTTATCTCGAGAGATCTGCTCCTCCTCTATGAACCAAGGGGAGATGCAGTTTAATGTACCCACAAGTCTAGCTACCTGTTCCCAAGTTATAAGTAACCCATGTCTTTCTATCAGCTTAAGCATGCTTTCTATAGCACCACTCTTGGGTGGGGTTGGGGGCGGGGATGGAGAGTCTTTAGCTAGCATTTGTCCCATTTTAGCCAAAAAAAGATTACTGGTTTAGTTTTTAAGAAAATAAGTTCCTTATTTGTCTATTAACAATACTCACCCAAGTTCCTGGTCACCGGAGACTTCTTCAGTCCTTGGTTCCCACCGTTGGGCGCCAAATGTGAAGATCATGTATTTTTAAATCAGCAGGAGTCAGGAATTCAGGTTAGGGGAAAATCGTCAGGCTTTATTCTCAATGAAGAAGGATCGGAGGTGGAAGAGATTCGGCGATAACAATGTATGCAGCTGAGTCAAGAAGCTAGCTCGACCAGCAGCCACACAACCAGCAGCTCGGAGTCTTGAACCCACGCCAATCTCTCCCAGCTTCTCTTCCTGTCTCTCTCTCTGCCTCCACCCACCAAAATCGTCATTTCCTATACAACACATCAGGACTTGCACAGAGAGTGGGCAGGGACCATTCTTTATCCAATCATGTATATTAATAGAGGATAGCCCAATTACTATTTAGCCTCACGTACTTGGGACCTCAGTGCATCAACTCAAACCTCAGCCCATTACACTGTACACTAAAATAACATCAATATAGGGCCATGATTTAGGCATAAAGAACGAGAATATTAAAAAATTAAAGGAACATAGCACAGTTTATGCCTCTCAGTTTATAGTTTAGCCTCATAGTTTAGCATATGCCTCTCAGACTTGTGGAGGAGGAAGAAATTTATGACCAAAGAAATAGAGATCATTATTGATCACAAAATAGAAAATTTTGATTATATCAAATTGAAAGTTTTTGTACAAACAAAACTAATGTAGGCAAGATTAGAAGGGAAGCAACAAACTGGGAAAACATTTTCGCAGTTAGAGATTCTGAAAAAGGCCTCATTTCCAAATATATAGAGATTTGACTCAAATTTATAAGAAATCAAGCCATTCTCCAATTGATAAATGGTCAAAGAATATGAAGAGACAATTTTTAGATGATGAAATTGAAACTGTTTCCACTCATATGAAAGTGTTCCAAATCATTATTGATCAGAGAAATGCAAATTAAGACAACTCTGAGATACCACTACATGCCTGTCAGATTGGCTAAGATGATAGGGAAAAAAAAAAAACGATAAATGTTGGAGAGAAAGTGGTAAAACTGGGACACTGATGCATTGTTGGTGGAGTTGTGAATGAATCCAACCATTCTGTAGAGCAATCGGGAATTATGCCAAAAGTTATCGAACTGTGCATACTCTTTGATCCAGCAGTGCTACTATTGGGCTTATATCCCAAATAGATACTAAAGAAGGGAAAGGAAACTATATGTGCCAAAATGCTTATGGAAGCCCTTTTTGTGGTGGCTAGAAACTGGTAAATGAATGGATGCCCATCAATTGGAGAATGGTTGGGTAAATTGTTGTATATGAATGTATAGAATATTATTCTTCTTTAAGAAATGACCAGCAGGATGAATACAGAGAGGCTTGGAAAGACTTACATGAATAGATGCTGAGTGAAATGAGCAAAACCAGGAGATCATTATACACTTCAACAACAATATTGTATGAATATATGTTCTGATAGAAGTGGATATCTTTGACAAAGAGAAGATCTAATTCAGTTCCAATTGATCATTGATGGACAGAATTAGCTACAAGCAGAGAAGGAACACTGGGAAATGAGTGTGAATTGTTTGCATTTTTGTTTTGCTTTCCAGGTCATTTTTACCTTCTGAATTCAATTCTTCCTGTGCAACAAGAGAACTGTTCAGTTCTGCACACATATATTGTATCTAGGATATACTATAAATGTTTAACATGTAGAAGACTGGCTGCCCAGGGGAGGGGGTGCAGGGCGGGAAGGAAAAAGTCAAGCAGAAGTGAGTGCAAGAGATAATGTAAAAAATTACACATGCATATGTACTGTCAATAAAAAGTTATAATAAATAAATACACCTTATAAAGAAAAGGTATTTGTGCCCACTGTGGCACAGCATCTTATGATCTCCTCTAAAGGAACATCCTTATATAGTCCTAGTATAATTCTTCTACAAACCTCATTAGCATTTTCTTTAGCAAGTTGTCTTGTCATAATTTCTGTTGCTACATTTTCACCAATAGTTCATATGACAGCTATTTGTAAAGGATGCACAAAATCAGCAAAGGGTTCATTTGGATCTTCATTGTGTTATTTTTATGAAAGCTTCCCCTCTATCTTTTCTTCCTGGGAGAGTGCCACATGTTTTCATAGCAGTAGATGCAATTTGTCCTTATGCTGTTAATGGGTGATTAATCTGTGCTAAAGTGTCTGCATAATGATGTAAACCTATTAGTTGATCAAAGGTGACTGATATATTAACTCCAGGTTGTCTATTTCATTGGGATTATACTCTAAAGTGCTCGCTATACTCAGAAAGCCACAACAAATTTTGCCCAGATTCTAAACACATCCTTGCTATAGATCTTCAATCATTAGGGGTTAAAATTTCAAAAACCAAATTCTCTCATAACATTTTAACATAAGTTAATATAGATCCATAAAGAGTGCAAGCCTTTTTTCAGATCTTTGATAATTTCCACCTTAAAAGGAGTGTTATCTTCTTTTTTATTGACCTGAAGAGTCAAACTCTTCAATAACAGGGTATACTTCTATTCTCAAATTAGATGTATCCTGTCCTTCCTTTTTAGCTTTAACTAGTGCCTTTGGTAATCCTGTCATAGGTGGTGGGCAAAGCTGCTGCATGGGTGGTACTGATGGTATCACTGACCTTCCCACTCCTCCTCTTCCCTCTACCCAGGTCAGGAGATGGGGAATGCCCTAAAGGCACCTGCTTGGGTGTAACTGAGCTGTGAAAGTTATTAGCACCACATCCCTTAAATTAATCAGCACTGTATTTAACTCTTTTCTTGTCTAATCTTCCATGCTTTTCACCTGCTTAGTATCATCCCCCTCCTCTCTTTCTCCTCTCACTTCCTTGTTTGGCTGTCCATCTTAAAACTTTTACCTTTTTTTTTTTTTTAGAACTTGTGGGATGCTTTAAAACCAATTGTATTATATTGTACATAAGGAATGTTTCCTCAAGAATTGAATCAGGATCCATAGCTTCATAATATTTGCTTAACTGCTCTCCCACTAGTTCCCACATATCTGGCTCTAATTTTTCTTCCTTAAAGAGCCAAGGAGACATGCACTCTAATATATTTAAGACTCCAGTGATCTGCTTCCAATTTACCAACAAACCTTGCTTCTTTATTAACCTAACTATGCATTCTACACATTTTCCTTGGGGTGGGGGAGGCTCTTTTTTTTAGTATTTGCCCCATTTCAGTTGAAAAACAAAAGTGACTAGTTTCACCCTTTCCAAAATTTCCTATTTGTCTATTTCAATACTCACCCTATTTCCAGGTCACGTGGACTTCTCCATTGAGCTTACTATCATGTCAGTCAAACTGATTTGTGCCCTGCTTTGCAAGGCCCTGTGTTTCTGGAGTCCCATGTTTAGGCAGCAAAATGTAATGTCCAGGCTAACTCTCTGGAAGGTTTCAGGATGGGCCTTGGTCTTTAGGTGGAGAAGTGATGAAGGAAGGAGAACCACCATGAGACTGGTCAAAGATGGAGTCCCAAATCTTCTCTGTGTCTGTCTGAGACTCTTCTGTGTATGTGGCTGAGAGCCTCCTTCCCAGTCCTCCCAGCCCTTAAATACTTCAGTACAATTGCATCACTATGGTAACTGAGCATGTGCAACTATTACATCACCCATATCCCATTAAGTATATGTTTAGAGAACCATTATCTCACACTGAGTAAATGCTTAACTATAAGCACCCTGCTCTCTTAGATCAAGTTTACCTTTTCAGAGTTCTGGCTTCTACATAAAGCCAAGACAAATGTTGTAGGTGACCAAAGGAAATTTCCAATTTGGAATTATATGCAAAATTGCTATTATTTTGAAAAGATCTTATATATGTAGGACTTATGAAAGGACAGAATCACAAAGAATGAGTAGAAAGGGTTGCAGTCTGTACTAGTGGAAGCAACATCACCATCACCGAGATTATGAATTCATTTAAAAGTTAGAATGTGGTAGCAAGGGAAATTTGTGCATATTATTTTTTACATCATTTCAATATTTATTTGCATTATACAGTTGCTTTCATTTTATACATTTCAATACTTTGACAATATATAAAAATAAACTTTAATATATAAAATATAACTATATATTCAATACTGCTACTTATAATGTATAATACATCTAATATTTATTCCATATATCATATTATATTACTGAGTAATAATACATAAAATTCAGAGGCATATAATATCAACAAGAAAATATATATTAAAAGATAGATAGCTGGGATTATTGAAAGCACTGTACAAGTTTCCATTTATAATCTAGCTTTTTAAAAATCTTCTTATTCAATTTGGGACCCAAAATATTATCAACCTGCATTTTCTCAAGCATATGTGATAATTAAATCAAAGGAATTGACCATTAAAGTCAAAATGACAGTCTATTTAACAGGGATTACTCATATATTTAATTACGCTTCTATGGATACACTGTTCTCTTATGTAATAATAAACTAAAAATAGAAACATGGAATATTATAGTCCTTAATGCAATTAATAAAACTTAATCTAAGAAACTTGGACCCTCTGAAGGATCCCCATATTTATAGGAAATTAGCTATCTAGTAAGTGGATTGAGTTGCTATATCTGAATAGAGTTCCTAAATCCTTAATTCAAATCTGGGCTCACATACCTCACTAGCTTTGTAACCCTGGAAAAGTCATGTAAACTATGTCAATTTTCTTATGTGTAAAATAACATTAATAATAATACCTTCATCCCATTGTTGTTGTAAGGATAAAATGAAATAATATATGAAAGTACTTTAGTAAACCTTAAAGTGCTATATAACTGCTAGTTGATGATTTCTCTATTTCTCTCTTGGCATTACATTTATAAACATTGCATTGTGACAAAGTGTTATATTGATTGTATTGATTAAAAAATCTTGTATATTTTTGATGTATACATGAAAGACTCCTTGGTGGAAAAGACCACTTAAGGTTAGTTTTGGTGTTACTGAGCCAAGTACATTATTCTCATGCAACAATAATTGTAGCTGAATTTTGTATTCTCTTTACCTTTCTGTGAATTTAGTGACTGTGAAGAGCTTTAGTTTTCTATAGTAAATCACTTGCAAAAGTCATTCTATTATTCCCCTTTTTCTCTATGAAGGACAGCCTTGATATGTGTGCAGATCATTTTCACAAAGGTTTTAAAAAGAAAAAGGTGTGTGATAGTTAAAATGATATACCATTTGTAAGGTGCTTTGTAAAATGTAAAGTACTACATAAAATAGGTACTATTGTTATTGGCAGTCATCAAAAGGATTGATTTCCTCTTGATTTCTTTTAGAAGAAGGCTACTTTTTTTTTCTTGGTTCTCATTTTTTCATAATATCAGTTCCTTGGAATAGGACTGCTGTTTCCTGATGTGACCTTAGGCAAGTCGATTTACTATACTAGACTGAATTTTCATCTTCTAAAACAAAATTAAATAGATGAAATTTAAAGTCACTTCAAGCTCTCAATTTATGATTCTATCACCTTACCAGCTTTAAATCTATAATTCTATAAGGTTATGAGTATGAAAATCCTGAAGTTATATGGAATATTATTAAATCTTTTTTTTCTTTTACTTCAAATTTCATGAAGATAGACATTTTCTTTCTTTTTGGTCTGATTTCATAGAAAGTTGATTCAATATGACTTTTGTCATCATTGAGCAGCCATTATTTACAAAGATATAATGTTGTTTTGATATTTGATTGGTGATCAATATTTTTTTTCAATAATCAACCCACTTCTTGAAGAAAGTATTCATAATTATATAATTGTGAGGCTTCTGATTTGCCTATAGACTTTGGCCACTTTCATCTCTTGTATTTGAGTTATATCTTCCAACATCAGT
The DNA here is from genome assembly GCF_902635505.1 of Sarcophilus harrisii. NCBI lineage: Eukaryota > Metazoa > Chordata > Mammalia > Dasyuromorphia > Dasyuridae > Sarcophilus > Sarcophilus harrisii. The sequence continues at coordinate 187,535,155 of NC_045427.1, read as the reverse complement.
CTCAAGGTCCAGCTTCACATATAAGTCAACAAATAGCAGGCTATTAACTTGCTATGGAGGATTTTGTAAAGGTCTTTCTAGTCTTTCTCTACTTCATTTTTCAAACAATATAAATGTTTATTTCCTTAATAATGTTTTCAGGATGCAAGGTGAATTAACTATGGATCCAGTATTAAACCATTTCTCATTGCTTTATTCAGTACCTGATAAGATCAACTCCATTTTTTCCCCAAAAAGTACCATAATATTCTACTGCATTAATATTCTATAGTGTATTTTACTATATCCATATAATTGAATATACATGTTCTTTCCTTCCGGTTAAACTTATAAAATTCTACCTCTCTGTATTTCTTATAAGATTACAAATTCCCCAGAATCTTGAGAACATTTTCCATCTTTTGAAGATAAAAAAGTATACAATATTATGTGGATTAGTGTCTAGAAAATGCAGAAAAATCTTATATGCAAACAAAATAGAATAAATGAGAAAAATTCATTCTAGAAGCTTCCTTTAAATCCAGTTTTTCAGGAATTTAAAACTAATCCTCTTCAAGGTAGAGAAAAACAAAGACACAAAATTCTCATTCTGATAAATATTTCTTATTGCTGGGCTATTTTATGATGACAAAATATTTTCATTTCCCCCTTTCATTTAGACCAAAAAATGTATTGCATACTGTATTAAAGCAAAATAGTATTTTTTTTTGCTTGAATGTAAAGATAATGCTATTGAAGACTTTCTAAACTAACATAAATTCTTGGTCTTCAAAACATTTCATAAGAGTAAATGGGCTTGCCTTTTTGTAGTGGCTAAAAACTGGAAACTGAATGGATGTCCATCAGTTGGAGAATGGCTGAATAAATTGTGGTATATGAAGATTATGGAATATTACTGTTCTGTAAGAAATGACCAACAGGATAATTTCAGAAAGGCCTGGAGAGACTTACACGAACTGATGCTGAGTGAAATGAGCAGGACCAGGAGATCATTATATACTTCAACAACAATACTATATAATGACCAGTTCTGATGGACCAGGCCATCCTCAGCAACGAGATCAACCAAATCATTTCTAATGGAGCAGTAATGAACTGAACTAGCTATGCCCAGAAAAAGAACTCTGGGAGATGACTAAAAACCATTGCATTGAATTCCCAATCCCTATATTTATGCACACCTGCATTTTTGATTTCCTTCACAAGCTAATTGTACAATATTTCAGAGTCTGATTCTTTTTGTACAGCAAAATAACGTTTTGGTCAGGTATACTTATTGTGTATCTAATTTATATTTTAATATATTTAACATTTACTGGTCATCCTGCCATCTAGGGGAGGGGGTAGGGGGGGTAAGAGGTGAAAAATTGGAACAAGAGGTATGGCAATTGTTAATGCTGTAAAGTTACCCATGTATATATCCTGTAAATAAAAGGCTATTAAATAAAAAAATAAATAAATAAAAGAGTAAATGGGCTTGGTCTCATAAAGTCAACATGTTGAAGGAAGGCTACCTTATTGTGATAAGGAAAACATTTATTACTTACTCCTAAATAACTTTAAACAGGTTTCTTCTCCCTCTTTCCTCTTCATATATGCATCCTTATTTATGTATCCTGTAAAGTGAATACATCATCATCATCATCATCATTATTATTATTAATTCATAAGATTATAGTAATATTTAATTATGAAAATCTATTTACAATATTTCACAAACTTTAAAGCTCTCTATAATTGCCATTTTTTCAAGAGGTATTTTGGTGTTGAAGAAAAATGTATTGGACTTCAGGTCAGTATGGGTTTAAATTCTAGTTCATACTTTTATGATATTTTACCTCTAAAACCTTCAGTTTCTTCATCTGTAAGTTGGATATTAATAAGTACTTGGAGAATTATTGTGGGGTTCAAATCAGAGAATTATCTAAATGTGATCTGTGATTAGTTACATTATTTGATTTCAAAGGGATTTTGTAGTTCAACTAGAGTGACTATCTTCCTCATTTTAGCAAGTGACTATATCCTTAGGTGAAAAGACTAAAAGATTAAGCAATCAATCCATCAATTAAATCATTTGTTAAGTATTTACTATGTTACAGGCCCTATGTCAGATGCTAGAGACTTTTTAAAAAGACAAAACAATTGTTGCTTTCAAAAATCCTACCTTTTAATAGAAGAGAAAATATGTACACATGTATGTATATAAATAATATTCAGGTAATAGTAATAATGATAACAATAGCAAGCATTTTACATAGCACCTACCATGTTCCAGGTACTATGTTAAGCACTTTAAAAATATCTCACTTGATATATAAGACTTATAAAACAGCTATGAAGTAACACTCAGCGGAGGAATACTAGTAGCTAGGGTTAACCTAATAAGTCCTTGAGCAGAGGGAGATAACTTTATTTGAGTCTTTTAGAAAAGTACAGATTCTAAGAGACAGATGTGGCAAGGGGTCACCAGAGCAATAGAGAAGAGATGGAAGATGATGTGTGATGTATGGATAATAGCAAGAAGACCTGTCTGGCTGGATCGTAGAATGTATGATTGAAGTAAGTGATTCACTCACCCAAGGACACAGGTTATAGAGAATAAAGGTAATCTCTTAAATTTCATGATACTAAAATATTTTATATTGAAATGTATCCATTATTTCCTCAACATAAGCACCTCTGCAGATAAAGATCTTTGTTGATCCACATTTCAGTAGGGTAGTTTGGCCTTAATGATACAGAGAATTCCTTCAGTTTTCTCCTTCTTTCAATCTCAATAGACAGAGTTTCAGAGGTGTCAGTGCAAGGAACTGCCTTTTTTTTTTTTCCCATGAGAGGATCTCATTCATTTTTCTCAATATGCTGTCATAATGTCAAGGCAGCTGCTATTAAAGTGCCAAGCAAAATCATCCTTACTTACTGAAAACCCGAGAAGATGCAACATTAAAAAAGATGATGAGAGTCTGACAGAAACACAAACAATAACATTTAGAAGTGAAATAACTGACTAATTGATTTCTAGACCATTCAGAGCATATCATTTGCATACAGAACAATTTTCTTCACTAGCCAACAATACATTCATGCAGTAAATACATAGGTAAGAAGAATTAGAATGGGGAAAAATATAGACACTAATTCTGTGGGTTAGTGGGTTTTTGGCATAGTCAAGAGTGAAGATACCTTTACCATTTTTACAAACTTTTAAAAATATAATGTGCTATTATTAAACATAGTCCTCCTAAACTTCTTTTCCACTATTCCTACTTCAGAAATTAAAGTTTATTCATCATCTTGAAGATTTCTGAAATGTATTTAGACACTTTTTATAGAGTTTTAGGTGTCTCAAAGAAGTGTCATCTAATTAGGGAATACTTAACATCATGAATAATCAAGTTTATATCTGTAATAGATGTTACAGATTAGATAATTTACTTAGAATATGTACTCCTGAATTGTATGTGCATGTGTATGCACATGCAGGTGTATGTATGTATGTACAAAGACTGATATTTCAATGGAACTGTGATCTTAACAGTGTAAAGTTCCTCTTTACTGACAAAAATTACAACCCATTCACAACAATTCTTTTCAAAACTTTCCCGTGTCCTCCTCCTGTAAATCTTAGTTTTATTTTAAGGAACCTTAAACTTACTATTAAAGGAACCTTAAAAGTCAACTAGTATGTCTGTTAACATTTATGAAGCACCTATGAAGAAAGATAACAGATAAATTTTTGCTCTAGAGGAGTTCACAATCTAATAAAAAGTCCCATTCATATGTAAAAAGGAATTCCTTTTTCAGCCTACCTAGTAAACAACTATGCATCTTTTGTTTAAAAACTTTAAATCATTATAAAAAAAACTATTGCCTTTATAGACAATGTGTTATACTTAGGGGATGATAAAAAAATGTTACAAGGTTTTCTTACACCAAATCAAAATTTGACTTTTTGTGATTTCTACACATTCTTTTCTCTTTTGTTGTCAAATATGATGATACCATTCCTTCCTTCACATGTTAGCACTTCAGATGTTTGAAGACAAATATCAAGTGTTCATCTAAGTGTCTTTTTTTCTAGTTTGAATAATATGCCCAAGAATTTAAGGATTTTCATATGGATTCTCTGAAGTTTATCAATATGCCAGTATATACTTGGTTTTATGTCAGTAGGCATAATGCTTCCTGTAGCACAGTTCAAAACTCATCAATTCCATAACACTCTATATATCTCATATCTAGATCTTTCTATAAATTCTCCAAATGGGATTCTACTTAAGGAGCTCATAGCCTTTTTTTTTTTTTTTTTTTATAGCCTGTTTTTTTTTTTTTTTTGTTTTAATTCTCCTGATTTATCAAGAATACTAATAGCATATGTCTGTCCTTGTATTGTTGTCAGAAGGTGGGAAACCAATCTTTTTAATCATAGGTTTCTTTGATGTTATCCTTGATGCTACATTTTTAAAAATCATTCATTATTTATAATTAGTTGCAACCTCTTCATAACCACCCTGCACTTCTCCTTTGTCCTTTGTGTAATCAATTTCAAAACTTCAGTTCTTTGAAGAATCTTTTATTCTATGCATCACAGTCAGATAATGTGACTAAAATTAAAATATTTGCATTTTGAAAATTCACCTTTGTTTTTGAGAAAAGCTTAGAGGTTACCAAAAAGTCCTTTCTGGGTCAAAGGAGATCTATCTTGCCAGCTTTTCCTATCCTATTCTGAGTCCAGCTGATTGTTCATTGGCTCTGTATGTATATGTATATATATATATATATATATATATATATATATATACATATATATATATATGCACAAATTTATTTACATATGTATATTTGCATGTGTGTATATGTATATATGCATATGCATATAGTACATACATACACACATGTACATATCTATATCTATCTGCATCTATATCAATATCTATATCTATATATTTGTTAACAACCATGCCTAGGTGAAGGGGCAGCTCAATTCCCCAGAGCCTCCACAGTTGTGGATTATGACATTTGAAGGAGTTGCAAAGCAGCTTTTAGTGTCACAGGTGTTGCTTGTGGACTGGGAATGAAATAAATTGGAGGCAAAGGGAAGAGGAGAGAGGTCAGACAACACAACTCAGTCTCCTTGTATCATCATCATTCTCTCACATGGAGAGATCCATTCTGAATTAGGCATTATCACCTTTTTTCTTTTGTTTGTTTGTTTGTTTTTTGTTTTCACCTCCTTTCCTGAGAAATCAGGGAGGGTATGACCACCTGTGTTCTAAAACAAAAGAAATTGGGAGATGTAGAGGGACAGTAATGTGGAAAGGTATACTTGAATCAAGGACAGTATGGTGCTTATAGTTAAGCACCTACTCAGTGTGATTGATGGGATAATAGTTCTCTAGTTAAACACATACTTAATGTGATGTAATGATGTAATCACCCTAGTTGGCATATACTTAGTGTAATATAGTGATGTAAGGTTCTACAGTTGGCACATGCTCATTTACTGTAGTGATGTAATCATACTGAGGTATTTAAGGGCTGAGAGGACTGGGAACTGGGAGTCTCAGACACAAAGGAGACAGGCAGAGTCCCAGCCACTGACACAGAAGAGTCTTGGACATAGACACAAAGAAGATTCCAGACTCTATCTTTGACCAGCCTTGTGGTGGCTCTCCTGTTTTCATCACTTTTCCACCCAAAGACCAAGGCCTGTCCAGAGATTCTCCAAAAAGCTAATCTGGACATTACATTTTGGCAGCCAATGTGGGGCATAAGCACAGCAGCATTTGAGAGAAGAGCCTGTCATTGGAGAGATCAGAGAACAGCAACAGCAACAGCCTCTCAGTCTCCTCATATCACCATCATTCTCTCACATGAAGAGATCCATTCTACAGGTCTGCGTTAGACGTCCAGCAGCCACTGGCAGGTGGTTCCCTAAATGCCACATGTAGGAGTGTGGAAAGAAATGCAAGATGTATAGGCTTTTACACTTGGAGCATGATGGCAGCCGATTTTACATCCACAGAGTCTTTAGAAGCTCAGTATTCCAACATGATCAAGCAGCAGAGAAGCAACCTAAAGGGAGAAAGTGATTACAATTGGGGAGAATAGAGCTGTATGCACTTAGGACTACTGAGATATTCCTTGGAGAGGTGAAATCTGTCTCTCTTTAGCCTATGGATCCTTTACCTCCAGGCAGAGTAGGCTTGACCATTTCACTTTCTGAGACTGCTTACAAAACAGTGTCTATTCATACACTAATTTGGGAAACTGGGGAATGTGTACTTAACATCCCAGTCACTAATACAGACAGACAATGTGTAACTTATCACCCAGGAGTAGTAGTATCAGGTTTACTGATACACACACCTGTTAGGCAAACTGGTGATATTTGCCCAGATTTTGACTCCCAGCAACAGAATTCAGGAATATTCTAGACTGCAGCTGTTACAGCTGACTGTCCTATGCTCACTATCTATGTAAATGGCAAACCATTGAAAGGGTTGATAGACATAGGTGCAGATCGTACAGTCATTAGAGGTGCCAATTGGCCCAGTCATTGGCCAAAGATTAAGGTAGACACCTATATGTATGGCATAGAAGGATCAATAGCAGCTGAAAATAGTGGTACCCATTTGAGATGGATATTTGAAGGTGAAACAGGAGTTTTTACTCCTTTTGTAGTTGAAAAAATACCCCTCAATCTATGGAGAAGAGACATCTTACAACAGTTAGGGTTATAACTGAGTACTTTGGCTTTTTAGACAAGGCTGCTGTTGAAGGCCTATCACTCACCTGTTCCCACTCAATAGAAAACTGATATGCCAGTGTGGATAGAATAGTGGCCTTTAGCAAGTGAAAAAATCAGGTCTTATTAGATATAGTACAAGAGCAACTTGAACAAGGACTCTTATCACCTTCTCTAAGTCCTTGGAATTCCCCTGTATTTGTTGTAAAAAAAAATCTGGAAAATGGAGGATGTTGACTGATTTAAGAAAAGTAAATGAACATATGGAAACTATGAGAACTCTTCAGCCTGGACTTCCATCTCCTACTCAATTGTATAGAGAATGGCCTCTTTGGGTTATAGACAGTAAGGATTATTTCTATTCTATCCCTCTAGATAAAGAGAATATGAAAGGATTTGCCTTTTCAGTGTCCAAAGTTAATTTAGCTGAGCCTTATAAAAGATATGAATAAACAATTTTGCCACAGGGAATTAAAAATAGCCCTGCTGTGTGTTAAATGTATGTTGCTGCTGCTCTCACTCCAGTAAGAAAAGCATTTCCAAAAATAATGCTATTACATTACATGGATGCTATCTTAGGGTATGCACCTGAGGAGAAATGTTAGTAGCATGTCTACAAAAGACCATAGAAACACTAAAGAACTTCAAATTGCATATAGCTTCAGAAAAAATTCAAAGGCATGTTCCTTTTCAGTATTTCAGATATGAAGTGCTTACAGTACAAAAACTTTCTTTAAGAACAGAGAAGTCGAACATCTTAAATAACTTTCAGAAATTGATAGGAGATCTCCAATGGATGTGTCCAGTGTTAGGTTTAACTACCTATCAATTGCACCCATTATATGACATTTCAAGGGGAGATACTAGTTTAAACTCACCACACCAGCTTACAAAAGAAGCTCAAGAGGCTTTGAGAGAAGTTGAAATGGCTTTATACACTATGGTTGAAAGAGTTACTCAAAAACCCTTGGAAATATCAGTTTTTGCTACAAAAAAGGCACCCACAGCAGTCCTTCATCAAGGAGACATGGTGATAGGGTGGGTGAACCTCCCAACACAACCAGACCAAAGCCTTACTCCTTGCTCAGTGCTTGTGGCTAGAATCTTATTAAAGGTTATTAAGTGAGGTATACAATTATCTGGGATAAGACCTGACAAGATATACACCTTTTTAAACCAATGCCCAAATTAATTATGATAGAAACCCTCCCAGAGTGGCAAAGTTTATTGGCCACAGCTCCAAATTTTACACACAGGAATCCATTATATCCCAGCTATTATATAATTGGCAATGGATTTTTGAAGAAAAGGTTTCTAAAGTCCCTCTTAAAGGACCAACTATTTTTACAGATGCATCCAACCATATCATTTGTGCTGTATATTCTCCTGTTCTAGCTATAAAAAAGGTAATCATAACTTCTTTTCAGTCCACTCAGCAGAATGAATTATATGCAATTATGTTAGCTCTTACTTATTATCCAGGAGATGTAAATATAATATCTTATTTGGACTGTTCCATAGGTGAGGTACAAAGAATTGCCACAACCCAAATAAAATTTGTACCTTCCTATATATCAGCTCTTTGAGGAATTTCAAGAGTAAGTGAGGTATTCTTGAACCACGTAAGATTTATATCTTGCATGTTCACTCTCATAGTGGACTTCTTAATATTCTCTGTTGAGATTTTCTTGGGGTCTCTGAAAGCAACATTAGTTTCAGTTCAGTAATCACCATAAGTGCAGTCAGGAGTTAAAGTCCAAATCCTTTATTGTCTCCTTCAAAGTCTTGTCTCCTTCACTTGGGGCTTGGCTAGTTTTTCTGGAGCCCTTCCAGATCTTGGTTTCAGTGGAGAAGTGAAGGAGGACAGCCTGCTACCACTTCTCTTGTCTTACCTTATTCTCCTTCAAGCTGAGCTTGTCCAAGCTTATATGGTCTCTTTGCAAAGGTGTGAATCTTATAGAACTATAGTAAGTACTAAGTACATGTACTGAACTAGAAAACTGTTAAATACCATGCTAAATTAGATAACTATTATGTTTATCAATTCCACTGATAACACCTTGTTTCAAGGTTCTGGCCCATAACAGACTTCCAGGTCCTATTTTTGATGGAAATTCAAAGTCAGATAACCTTCTAACCATGTTAGCAAATACCCCTTTATTTCAGGCAGCCCAAGAATCTCATTCTAAATATCATTAGACTGCTTGAGCTTTATGTTTGCAATTTGGGATAACAAAAAAGGAAGGTATGTGTTGTGATATGGCAGCCACCTGCCAGTGGCTGCTGAACATCTAACTCAGACCAATAGAATGGATCTCTTCATGTGAGAGGATGATGATGACACAAAGAGACAGAGAGGCAGTGGCTGTTCTCTGACCTCTAGACTGAGAGGCTGTTGCATTGTCTGACCTCTCTCCTCTTCCCTCTGCCTCCAATTTATTTCATTCCCAGTCCATCAGCAACACCTGTGTCAGTAAAGGCTGCTTTGCAATTCCTTCAGATGTTATGATCCACAGTTGAGGAAGCGCTCAGAGAATTGACCTGCTCCTTTACCTAGGCATGGTGCTTAACGATTCCCCTTTTTTGTTTTATGGATATTTTTCCCCCATAGCATGGTCAGTGAGTTTGTGCATTTGCTGTTATCTGAGTTCACACAGTGAATGCAAACAACACTATCACCTCTGGATGGTTGTAGGATGAAATACTATATAGCAGGTGTTGATTTTGCAAGATATCAATGGAGGCAAACTTTCAAATAGAGAAAAGGACTATAGTCAGAACAGGCATTTACATCTCTCATCAGTCTCCTGACTCAGTCCTTTGATTTGTTGGCCCATTTAATTACCCTGACTAAAAAAGTCTTACTGGGTATCTTCTCCTTTTCCTTCCCCATGGGTTACTGAAGGAACTCTAAGAGCATCCTACTCATGAAAAGCTCTTGAACACTGCTGCTTCCTGTGGTCCACATTTGGGTGCCATATGTTGTGATACAGGAGACACCTGCCAGTAGCTGCTGGAGGTCTAACTCAGACCCTTGGAATGGATCTCTTCATGTGAGGGAATGATGGTGATACCAGGCAACTGAGAGGCAGTTGTTGTTCTCTGACCTCTCCACTGAGAGGCAATTGTGTTGTCTGACCTCTCTCCTTTTCCCTCTGCCTCCACTTTATTTCATTCCCAATCCACAGGCAAGACCTGTATCAGTAAAGGCTGCTTTGCAACTCCTTCAGATATTCACAACTGTGGAGGCTTTTGGAGAACTGACCTGTCTCTTCACCAAGGCATGGTAGTTAACATGTATCTATATCTATATCTATATCCATAACCATATTCATATATATGTATGCCCATATGTATGTATGGACAAACAGACCAAGAGGCAGAAAGACTGACTGATAGGCAGATCGAGAAGAGAGTGTGGGTAAATGTTTAATAACATGTTCTCAGAAAACATGTACAATCTAAGCTTTTAAATTTATTCTTCATTATCAACATGAAACATATTACTTTCTTCATTCCAGACAATCACCAAAAAAAAAAAAAAATAATCCAGTTAACTATGATTTGTTGTGCTTACTACATGTATAAATGCTCACACTGAAAATTTAAAAATTGACTCAAATTCCAATTCAATCTGAGTCTTGCACACTCCTGAAAAACTTTATAGTTTTTCCATTAACTGAGGACCATAATCTCAACTATAAGTATAATTTGAATTCAACTATAAGTATAAGTATGAACTTTTTCTTTCTTCATGGATAGTTAGACCAAACTTTTCCCAAAAAATCCTGGATTTCATTAAGGAGGATCTGAAGTATTCTGGGACTTGAAAAGAATACAATATTCTCCCCATCAGAGGACATAACCATATAGACAGAATTCCTCCTTGAACTAAACTCAACATTGAACTTCCCAAGAGTGGCAAAAACCATGAGTTAGTATATGTCTCTATGATTTATTCTTCATAGGTATCACTTAAGAGAAATCTTCAATAGATGGTCATATGAAGGATTTCTTTCTTTTTTTTTTAAATGATTACCACTATAATTCTACAATACAGAATTAACAATTCACTAAATGAAAATCAGATTGTTATGACTTGAAATGTGATTCTCTTGGCCTCTAATAACATATAATATGAAATCAACTCTATAACTCTCAGTTCTTCAGATCATTTCCCCCTGCCTGCCTGCCTATATAACTTTTATCATGCTCTACTCAGAGTAATCTCCTCCTACTGCCCTTTTCAGTTTCTCTTTTTGGTTGGTGTCCCCCATTAGACAGTGTGTTCTTTGAGGAACTATCTTATGCCTTTCCTTTTATCTCTGGCGCTTTGCATAGTGTTTGGCATCCACTTAAATGGAAAACATACTAAAATATATTTTAATTCAAGAAATATATTTTAAAATTCTAATATGTTACAAGAAATAAAAATGACACAAAGCTTATCCTCAGAAATCCTATGATTATATAAAAATGTATAAATAAAATAATGCCAAGTCATTTCAAGACATAGAGAATGATAGTGGCTAAGAGTTGAGGAACTTTCTTAGGTGACATTTGATTTATTCTCTGAAGGAAGAAAGAAATTCTGTGTATTAAAGATAAACCAACAATGACTATAAAAATTCAGGAACACTTGAAAAAAGTCATGGAAAGAGGAAATGAAATGCTTTGTCCAGGGAAGCAAGGAATCAAAATTAATAGAAGGGAATATTAGGAAATACAACTTGAAAAATAGAAAAAAGCCAGATTGAAAGACTTTAAATGACAATAATTATGTGTTTTGCCCTAGGGCAATAAGAAGCCATTAAATAGGATGACAACCATAACATGATACAATTATATTTTAGGAATTTTAGTATGGCAGTCATTTGTGGGATAATGGAAAAAGGAAGAAACTAGAAGGGAAAGAATGAGTTAGCAGGTTATTGCAAAAATCCAGGAGAAAGGGGAAAGGTGATGTGAACCTGAATTAAGATAGAGTTTCTACTCATATGAGTAGAAAAAGGGTAAAGATACTAAGGATGTTTTGAGATATAAAGGAAAAGACAGCAACTAATTAGCTATGAGGAATACAAAAAAAGAGTTAAGTTGAGAACATTTTTAAGCATAGAATCAAAATAATGGATTTAATGTGGTATATCTATCAACAGACATGATACATTTGAAAAATAGATGAGTTTTTCAGAAAAGGATAATGTTGATATAAGAGTTCAGAAAATAGAGATTAGGTTTGGATATACAAATTTGAGAGCCATTGGCAGAGATTATAATTGAGTGTACAGAAGTTGATTAAATCAATAAATAAGGGAATGAAGAAGGAAAAATGCAAATTATTCTGTTGTTAACAAGGAATAAACATAAATAATCAATTGAGGAAGGAGAAAAATATATTTCTCCTAATCACTTCTTGAGATCTGAGGTCAATTTTTACAGACTGGAAAAGAAGAACATGTGAATCTCTTGTGACCCAACCCAAGAAAAAACATTTTCCCTGATAAAGGTGAGTATACCATATCATATATTTTGTTAGATGCTTTGTTTTTTTTATAAAAATAGCTTTTATTAGTGTTTCTCTTTTAAAGGGAAATTTTGGGAGTAAATCATGCTAACTTATGTATAGTTTGAACTTATACTGTAAACAAAAAAAAATGTTTTTCTTTCTCTTTTCTAAATTGTAGGGCATATGGTACAATTTAAGGTTTTTTGGGTTTTTTTTTTTTTTTTAGTTTCTTTTGTTATTAGTAACAGTGAATTCAAATGACTATTTATAATTTGTATCAATACTTATGAAAAGTATTGATATGTTTTTTGACCAATCATCTTGGAAAATGACATAATTTTTAAAGCAAGTCCTTTAACATTTAATCCAGTTAGTTTGAGAAGTCTTTCTCAGAAAGAACAAGAATATTTGCTAATCTTTTCAAAATTTGCTGATTCAAGATCCAGAGATCTATTATACCCATCCAATCAGTCCCATTCAAAATGAAATATCCTTGTTTTATCCGTTTGACCCATAAAATATCTTTGGAGAATTCAATAGCTGACACATTATATAACTATTTCAGAAGCTGAGAAAGAAGCCTTGATTATTTGTGTATTCCTATAAGAAAGGTTGTAATTTGAACTATAGGCTAATAAAACAGTGTCTGAAATGTTTCATATTGTTATTCTGATTCTTATGACCCAAAGTGAATTGTTTAATTGCCTTCCATCCTGGGGTCTTTATTTACAAAGCAAACATACATGCTTTAACAAGGCTTTGGAAAGCAATAGAAAATAAGCATCAATATAAGGATGTTATAAATATGAAATGCTATTTAATTGCATCATTATCTTCAGTTATTATCCTTTATCAATATTACATAGGTGTCCAAGTCTTTGGTTTTAGGAAATTTGGAAATAATAGACAACAATAGACTAATAGGCTTTAGTTTCTTGACAAAGTACAAAGCTTTTCTTAAAAGTAAAACATTGGTTGGAAAATGTACTTCCAATGGACAAAAACAAAATATGGGATAGATCACATTACGAAAAACTTAATACAATTTCCTTTAGCAAATTAGTTTGTCCTATAAGAAGAACCTACTAGATTTACAGTTACTTTACTGAAGGAAGCAGAGTCAATGATCTTGTAATTATATATATTATAGGACAAAAACTCCCTTGAGGACACTACTGGGGGCATGTATTGTTTAGACTCTTTGAAAGAATGTAGTTCATTTTTATGTAGATGCTACGGTGTTTTGTAATTTGTAGACTATATACCTTCAAGGATATTCTTAGTATATCCAAATTACCAGGTAATTTTAAGATCATTAGAGGTTAGATTTAGTACTGGAAAAGGTAGATTAAAGGCAATGAAATCATCAGGAATTAGATTTAAAGCTGGAATACCTTAGATGTCATATAGTCCAATCATCCACTCATATAATGTATATGTATGAAAGACCTCATTTTTGGTTCAGAGAGGCTCAGTGAGTTGCCCAATGTCAAACAGATAGTAAGGAGGTGAGCCCAAAATCAGACTTGGGCATCTGAGACCAAATTCATGTCTCTTTCCACTGAGCCATAATGCCTCGGGGTCACATTTGGATCTAATACACAATTTTTTTTTAAATTCATAGATTGATAGAGCCATGGATACTAAAATGAGAAAAGACCTCAAAGACCAAATATCCAATCTGTAATTGAATATTAATCAACCATACCGACCTAATTCCCCCTTTTCACTTTTTACTCCTCTCTTCTGCTACAGGCTGTTCCTCTCAACTCCTTCAAATTCTTATTACCTTTACAAATTCCCTAATTTTTCAAAATCCAGATTAAGCACTACCTTGCAATCAATCCTTTTTTCTTATCCCCCCAGCTATTAATGCCCTGCCATTCAAAATTACAGTGTATTAAATTTCCATTCAAGAAACAGTTTAATTGTAGTGGATTGTGAGTTAATCTTAAATCAACAAGGCTTGGTTTTGAGTTTCACATCTGACACTTTGGGACTATGTTGCCTTGGGCAAGTTATTAAACCCATAAGTGACCAAAGAAATTTCTACATTTGTAATTTGCTATCCACATCTATGAATTCACAGGTGGTGGTGGTGAGGGGAAAGTAACCAAAAAATAAAACTGTTTTACATACACAGTGTTTTTCTATTCAAATGCAAAGTCTTTGAGAGCAGGGCAGGACCCTTTCCCTATGGTGAACTAAACAGTATCAGAAAAATGAACACATTTTTGGTTTTCTTGGCAAAGATATTAGGATTGTTTGCTAGTTCCTTTACCAGCTCATTTTACAAATGGAGAGCAAAGGCCTACAGGGTTAAGTGATTTATCAAGAATCACACAGCTAGTAAATATCTGAAGTCAGATTTGAACTCGGGGATATGAATCTTTTTGATTCCAAGCCCAATATTTTTATCTACTGTATCACCTAGCTCCACTGCCTGGTGTACAAGAGATAATAAATATTTTGTGAATTATTAAATTAAATGCAAAAAATATAGAAATAGTACCTACTGTGTGTAAAGCTCTTTGGTACAAGTAAATACTAGAATTAAAAAAAAAAAAACAAAAATTGAAATAGGTTTTGTCTTCAAAGAGCTTACATAATAGAGTAAGCACACATATTGCTTGTGCAGTCTTTTGCAGGCAGTCTGATTCTTTACATCCCTGGTTTTTGTTTTGTTTTGTTTTTTGCAAAGATACTGGAAACATTTTCTATTTCCTTTTCCAGCTAATTTTACAGAAGAGGAAACTGAGACAGAGTTAAGTGATTTGATCATAGTTGTAAAACTATTAAATCTGAGGTCAGATTTGAACCAGTTCCATGGCTTCATTCCAAGATGGTAAAGGACAAGGGAAATTTTATAAGGATTTCAATAATACACTCTTTACATAACTAAATGATTTATTGACAGATAGACACATATACACACATACAAACATAAATATATATATTCTCAAATCTTCAAATAACAATAATAATAATAATAAAACAATCATTTTTACATAGTGCTTAAGTTAGTATTTACATAGTGCTTAAGAGATTGTAAAACACTTTTTAGAAATCTCATTTTATCTTTATCACCACTTTGGAAGATGGTATTATTATGCCTGTTTTACAGATAAAGAAATGGAGGTAGATACTGGCTAAGTAACTTGCTTTAGTGCTTGAGGCCAAACTTCACTTGATTTCATGTCCAGCTCTTTATCCACTGAGCAGCCTATTAGAATGTAAGCTCCATCTGTGTGAAAAATTAATCTGTGTTTTTTTTCTTTTCTTTTTTTCTTTTTTTTGGCCTTTCTTTGTACCTCCAGAATTTAGCAGAGTGTCTGGAACATATTAGATGTTTAATATTTGTTAACTGACCAACTGACTGAAAAAGAGGTAGACTAGTCAATAGTCAGAGAAAAAGGGATAGGATGATTAGTTTTAGTATTGCATTGGCATTCATGTAATTTTAAAGTTTCAGAGGAACATCTCTTGTTTATTGAGTAGACCATTTATGGAAACTTAAAGAAAGAGTAGTAGAAGAATTACACAAGATCAGGAAGTATGAATAGATTCTCACTTATACCAGTAGAGCAAGTATCTATATTGATGAGATCAGTTAGCTATAAAGAATTGAAACATTTTCCCCAACAAGTAGATGATATGCTTGCCCCATGCATTGAAGGTAGACTGTATTTAACAAGTCAGATGTAATGAGAATTAGTATTAGCACCTTAACTGGGTAGTAGTGTAAAGATTGATTAAATGCATTGAAAAGTGGAAATGTATTAGTTTTTCCTTCCACTACTTAGAATAAGTAACTGTCAGAAATATGTGTACACCATACATTATAAAAGCATGTCCAAACTGTCAAATCAAAGCAGAAGTTTATTCTCTATTTGTTGTGTTGAACTGCACAATTTGTTGGCTGGGAATTTAAGCATTGATGACCTATTTAAAACTATTGGGAACAAAAAAATAATGATGGAACTTGACTAAAATCAATGTTTTAATCCAAATAAAATTTGTTTAATGTATAATACTGGATTAATTTTGAGAAGCTTTCTCAGTGGAGGGAGAAAAAACCCTTCATTTTAACTTCCCCTTTGTCATATAAACACTATGACTCACTGTCTAATATTCACAACATCTTTTATTTATCACACATCTTTGCTCCCAGTGGACTCTAAAGTTGTGAAGAAATGAAAATCAGTCATTTTACTCACTTTTATGATTATATTTACAAATTGGTCTAATTCTTTTTAATAGTCTCTGGGCATAGACCGCTCTATCTCAAAGTTGGAGGACAACAGAGTATTTAGGATTTATGCAGATATATAAAATTCTTATCTTACTCATTTAAAACTTTGGAGGGCAGACAAAGGTGGGGTAAGTAAACTGAGATAAGTAAACTAAAATCAGAGAGGTTGTTCCTTGCTCAAAATTTCACAGGTAGTAGATAGAATAGGAGAGGTGGAATTTGAAACCAGGCCTTGTGATTTCTAACCCAAGCCTTTGCTACATTTTCTCACCTTTGCAAAATCATACTTTGCATACAAAAATCCATAGAATTTGCGGTTGTAAGAAACAAAGTAGTCATGTAGTCTAACTCACACACAAAAAGAATCTCTAATACAATATAAAAATAGCCACCATTTGCTGTTTAAAGATTTCAAGGAGATAGAATTCATCAGATTTCAAGATAACCCATTGTGTTTTTGAAGGTCCTCTGCACAGTGTTAAGCACATAGCACTTACTACAGATTTGTTGTTTAATTGATTGATAGAGTAACAGTTCAAACTGAGAGAGAATTTTTCCTGACTTCAAGTCTAAATTAATCCATTGCTCCTGAATTCTATACTCGAAGGTCTATCTGAACTAGTCTTATTTCTTTACCACATGACAACCTCTCACACACTAGAATAGAGGTCTCATCTCTTCTTTCCTTCCCAGTATCTTCTCTTCTCAAGTCCAAACATCCCCCTTCTTTAAAAAATAATATTTACTATATTTTTAAACAAAGCATTTATTTTTCTTTCACTCTTATTTTACTCTATCAGTTGAATAAAAGGGAGAGGAGCAGAAAGAGAAAAAGAAAGGAAGAAGGGAGATAATCCTCATTTAAAATAGGCATATGCAAAAAAAAAATTACTTCATAGGTATTGATCTAAAATGTATGTGTCAAAATAGAAAATTTTGATTATATCAAATTGAAAAGTTTTTGTACAAACAAAACTAATGCAGACAAGATTAGAAGGGAAGCAATAAACTGGGAAAATATTTTTTTACAGTCAAAAGTTCTGCTGATAAAAGCCTCATTTCCAAAATATGTAGAGAATTGACTCTAAATTTATAAGAAATCGAGTCATTCTCCAATTGATAAATGTTCAAAGGATATGAACAGACAATTCTCAGATGAAGAAATTAAAACTATTTCTAGCCATATGAAAAGATGCTCCAAGTCATTATTAATCAGAGAAATGAAAATTAAGACAAATTTGAGATATCATTACACACCTGTTAGACTGGTTAGAAAGACATCCCATTGGTTAAAATCATAACAGTTTCTGATGATGAACCATTCCACAGTGCCACATTTTGGTGGCCACAATATTCTTTTCTGGGTTTTAAAACACTATGGTTGTAACACCTGCAGGAGCAGCATTGTCATGTTTCATTATTAATTCCCTAGCAATTTGCCATTGCATTAAGTCACTGTGACTATTGTTTTTCTTTATATTGTTATCATATTCCTAAAATACATTACTATTTCATTCAACTAGTCCTCAAAACATGTTCTCAACAATTCCTATCCTCTTCTTCTAGATGCACATCACTTTATTACTGATTTTCTTTACAATCTCCCTTATTCTGGACTTTTTGATGATAGGTAGGATTTCCTTAAAGGTTTTGCTTTTTATTCTATATTTTTGCATATTAATATCTCACTTCAGAACAGTTATCTATCCCAATATATTTTTGAGGTAATTTTAAAAATCCAAACATAGAACTGACTTTTATAACTATTAAATTTCATCATATTAGTATTGGACAGGGTTCTACTTTGTCAAATTCTTTTCAGATATTTTTCAAATAGTATCTTCCCTAACTTATCCATGTTTATAACATCTATAGATTTGTTAAGTGTTAATTCACCTATGTCTTCAAAAAATACATACTTGATATTAGTGTTCTGGTTGGTTTTCTGGAGGTCTCTGGGGCAGCCTTCTTTTCAGTTGAGAAATCACCATGGGAATAGCCGGGTGTTAAAGTCCAAAGTCCAAATTCTTTATTTTCTCCTTGCTTGGGGCCTAGTTAGTTTTCTTGAGGCCCTTAAGAAAGGCCTTGGTCTCAGTGGGAGGAGCAGGAGGACAGGCCAGCCACCAGGAGGCTGATGAAGATGGAATTAATGTTTCTCCTTGGCTTCGAGAGCTTGAGCTCCTGCCTCCAGTCCTCTGTCTTCTCAGACTCTGACCCTAGCTAAGTTTGTCCCAGCTTATATGCTCTATTATAATTAGATCATTTACAGTATACTGAATATAAACCAATCATTCTATCACTAGGGAACTATTATTTGCGATGAAATTAAATCAATCATATCAAACTGGAGAACTACTAACCAACATGCTAAATTAGATAACCTTTATCTTATCAATTCCACTGATTTAACACCTTATGAGAATCCTTGTTTCAAGTACAGAGTTCTGGCCCATAACACTTGACAATATAAAGGCAAGGAGATAAGAAATATAGTTACAGAATTCTGGGTCTGATTTTCTTGAGTTCAAATCTGGCCTTTGATATTTACAAACTATGTGACCCTGAACAGGTTACTTAACACTGTTTGCTTTAGTTTCCTCATCTGTAAAATTGAGCTGGAAAAGGAAATAGCAAACTGCTCTAAATAGCCACAAACATGTGCCAAAAATCTGTGCTAGGCACTGGGGACACATTAAGAATAATGAATATTCCCTACTTTCAATGAGTTTATGCTCTACATACCTCTTTCTCTTTTTAACCTCTTCATTCTTTGACATTCGTGATAATCTGGTTTTCTCAAAGCAAAAGGAGCAAATCACTCTACACTTTTTGCCAAGAAAACCCTAAATGGTGTCTTGAAGAATTAGACACAGCTGAAATGACTCAACAACAAAACAGAGCCAAAGGCATATTTCTGGAAAACTTCCCTAGTAATATCTAACCAAATTAACATTGGCTGGTTAATGATCACTTGGGGTTGGGGGAGATTGATTTTTTTCAGAATCCCTGTAACTTAATCTTCCATTTTATGTAAACATAGCTTGAGAGACTTTTGCTCATGCTTTATTGAAATCTGGCATAACTTGTTTTTGAGGAAACTAAGATAGCTCTTGATCATTGACCTTCTCTTCCTTTTCTAAATACTTTCTAACAGTCTTTTAGAATATTGTGAGAAATTGATATCAATATGATTAGTAGAGTCATAGATTTTCTGTGATTTGAATATGTGGACTATATTTTTCTTTCCATAGTCCTGAAGTGCCATTCTCTAAAGTCTCTCAAAGATCTCAATTAATATTTTAGTAATAAATATCTATCTGATTTTTCAGTACCCTGAATATAATTCCCCTGGGTTCACTGGTAACTTGTACCCATTGTTGTCAACTAAATATTCTTTTATTACGTCCTTATTTTTTTTTTTTTTTGATTTCAGTTCTTGCTACCTATTTTCCTCTATCGTTTCCCAACTAGAAATCATTCTCCATGGCAGAGAAAAAAAGAAGCAAAATACAAATATGGAAGAAAGGGATGAAACTCTAATTCTTGGCACATATTCTAAAATAGAGAGCCCCTCCATTCCATGTCATCATTAATCTCCAAAAGTAGGTTTATTTTGTGTGTATGTTCTCAGAGTCAGGCTCTAATTGAAAAAAATGAGTGTGTGTGTGGTGAGTCTTCTACTTTATAACTTGCTTCCAAGATTGGGTCCTCATTGGCCAACTCCCATCCTACCGCTTTACAAATTATTTTCTTCCTTCTTCCAAAAAAAAGTTAATATTTATGTTATTTCTAATTTTGAGCTAAAAATCAACTAAGTGAATTTTTCAAGGCATAACATTAATATTTTGGTATGAGGAAACAGACACTTTTAAAACATTGCAATTCTAGTCGGATTGGACTGCTTCTAATGTGTATGAATTAGAAATAATTATCTACGTTTATTTGAGTTTTTAATTTTGCTTTAAACCAAAATTATTTAAAAGCATAATAAATCCTGTGTAATGGTGGATTTTTGAATTGTCATTGTACCTATTATATATTTTATGCATCAGAAATATTAAGCATTCATACAAGTCCTAAAAGCATTGACAGTTTTGAAATCCAATTGAAATCCAGTTGAAATCCAATTCAGAAGGTAATATTGGAAACAAATATGTTGGCAGTGAAAATTGAGGCTCCAATTGTACTTTATTAAGGTACAGAAGATATTAGAGGTAAATGTCACAAAAAATACAGAGACAGAGAGCAAAAGAAATACAGAGAAGGATAGCATGGGAACAAGGCATAGGAAAGTAGAGGAAGATAGATAGTGGTGGGGAAGACAATAGAGAAGATGAAGAGACATTGAGTATCACTCATAAACATGAACTTGAGTTGGGAGCACCTGGAAGACAGAAGAGGGCTAAAGGGAGCAGGAGTGAAGGGTTAGGGGATTGACAGAGGTTTGAGGGCTCATTTATAGAGATTTGGGTGAAAAGACTAACTCTTACCTATGACTCCTTGTGATAACTTCATTAATATGCCAAATCATTTCAAAGTTATCAATAAAACTTTAAGCTTATTATAGCCACATCCCCTTAAAGTTATCAGTACTATTTGGTGGTCTTCTTGAACTTATTTAAGATTTACTTTTCATAGGATTAAAAGACCTTGATTTTAAAGTTTACATAATTTCAAATCATATAAGTATTCAACACAAATTATCAAGATGTTCTTTTTGAATAATGTATGATACAATTTATAATGCTTCCTTGAACTTTGGGACAGTTTGTACATGACTACTAGCTTCCCCCTTGCAGTCACATGTCCTACAATTGATAAATTATATCAACTATTTATAAACTTATACTGGCTGAAAGGGAGGTTGTTTGTCAGGGGAAAAACAACAAAATATGACTAACTTCCATTAATAAATTCACATGCATGCATGCATGCATGCATACACACACACACATACACACACACACACACACTGGACCAGATAAACAAGTACAAATAATCCAGCTATTCTTGGATCTGCCCTCAAGCACCCTAAACATGAGCTATTAACAAAGAAGACAAAATGGCAGGTTTTGCCTTCAAGGAGCTAATAATCTATGTTAAGCAGCTTAACTTCCTGTTCTCAGAAGGTAAATGTCAGTCCACATTTGAATCACATTTCCCAGGTCACCACTCTTTCCATAATAATGAATTTCATTTGTTTTCATAGTTCTATAAGTCTTCCAAACTTTCCCTTCCCTTGTTATGCCTTAAACAGAAGATTAATCTGTAGGATAACAATTTTCCCTCTCAGTATAAATACATACCTGCGAGCCCTGACTAGCACAGACAAACATTTCCACCCAAACAATACCCCCAAGGGGCAAATTGTTTGCCTTGAATTCAGAGATTTTCTTGGTGTCCCCTGCTCACTGGTTCTCTTATAGCCTGATTTCCTAAACTCTGGCCCTCCACAGAAAGAAACCACAGAGAACTGTTTACCCTTCATGCATGAGTTGTCATCACTTACATCTCTCAGAACTCTCTCACTTTGTGGGATGTTAGGATTCTTGCAAAGTGACAAGTTGGTTGTCTAATTTAGCATGGTACTTAACAAGTTCTCTAGCTCAATAATGTATTTAGCACCTTTGGAGTTCACACTTTTGGGAGATTCACAAGTCCGGATTCAGTATGAGATTCACAAGTTCAGTGGAGGAGATTCTCAAGTCACAGCTCCCACAATCTCACTCTCAGAGGAGGTTTCAATCTTTGAGTTCACACCTTTAAGAGATCATATATAAGAAGATCTTGGAGCCTCACCCAGGAGTCAGGTGGGGAGACTAAGAAGCCAGAGACTGCAGTTGGGCAGAACTGGGGATTCGGAAAAAGAGAAGCAGAAGCTGGCAGAGGCAGTGTTAAAGGACTAGCAACAAGCTCTTGGAACCAAGTAGAGATAGGTCTCTAAGAAAGCTAACTGGGCTATTTTAGAAGAGACAATAAAAAGACTGGACTTTAATCCCTGGCTGCATTTAAGGTGATTATTACTCTGAACCGAAACTAAGGCTGCCTCCAGAAGTTCCCCAGAGAACCATTATATTTGAGAAAAGAGAACACTACAGTGGGACCTAGGGTCCTAACCATAAAGCAACCTTGCCCTAAGATGGCCTCTAGATGCTGTCACAATTAGATTGTTGGAGTGACATTCAAGTGAATAATAAGATAACTCAACATTTAGGGCCAATTAATGGAGCTCAGTAGCCAAAAGTAAGTAGAAAATGGTGTTATATTATATCAATCTTTATTTTCCTTGTTTTCTTATCTCCTTAGAAAAGTGGCCCAAAAGGACTCATATATGCAAAAATATTTCTAGCAGCTCTTTTTGTAAGGGCATCCATCAGTTGGGGAATGGTTGAATAAGCTATGGCATATGAATGTTAAGGAATATTATTGTTCTATGAGAAATAGATTTTAGATTTTAGAAAAGCCTTGAAAGACATATATACTATTGCTAAGTAAAGTAAGCAGAATCAAGAAAACACCATACACAGTAACAAGAAGATTACGTGATGATTCACTGTAATGGACTTGGCTCTTCTCAACAAAGAGATGATTCAAAATAATTCCATTATACTTGAAATAGAAAGGGCCACTCACAATCAGAAAGAGGACTATGGAGATTGATTGTGGATCAGAGCATAGTATTTTCACCTTTGTTATTGTTGTTTGCTTTTTATTTTTCTTTCTCAAGGCTTTTTACCTTTTGATCTGATTTTTTTTTTCTTGCACAGCATAACAAATATGGAAATATATTTAGAACAATTGCCCATGTTTACCTATAATGGATTGCTTGCTATATTGGTGAAGGGACAGGTGGGGGGAAGAGAGGAAAATTCGGAACATAAGATTTTGCAAAGGAAAATATTGAAAACTATCTTTGAATGTATTTGGAAAAATAAAATGCTTAAAAAAAGAAGGAAGAAAACTGACTACAGAAGTGAATTTTCCAAGGTGCAAAATTGGTCATGTTGCTAGAAAGTGGCAGAGTTGAGTTTTGAACCTAGATTCCCCAGCAGCAGATCCATCATATTCAGGAAAATATTGAGGTCTCTCTTGATTTGTCTTCTATTAATTAAGTCATATGAATTCATTTGATAATCATACCTTAAAAGCAATACTGTGATGTTTAAATCTTTATGCTGGAGACTACTTATTAGACTTCATTCCAATTGACAGTTGATAATTTTATCACTTTTCCTATCTTTGTCTTCTGCACCAATGCATTGTTGAAATGACATTCATTATAAAAAATGCAGATAGTTACTCTTCCTACGCTTTCTCACTTCAATTAATTCTAAAACTGAGCTCATCAATGACATGAGAGTCCTGCCAGATTAATCAGGCAGAAATCATCTAAAGATCTGTAATTCTGTTCTCAGTTTTGGAGCAGTTTTGTTTGGTAATGATCCCATAACATTCCAAACTGTGGACTTCATACATCAAATCCAGTTATACCTCACTATATTATTTTTAGGAATTTGATGCCAAATTCTACAAGGCAATTCAACTTCATGTAAGGATATCATAATGACATTCTCTCACTAAAAAGAGGACATCCTATGTCATATGTGACACATAGACCATTTCAGATTTTGCCGAGTAATATATGTTTACATACATACACACACACACACACACACACATATATACCAATACCAATGTGTGTGTCTATGTACGTATATATATATATGTATATATATGTATATATATATGTGTGTGTGTGTGTTTGTGTGTGTATGTATAAGTGTATATATACCTAGCAAGAGATTTGCATAACACATATAGATATCTATATATATAGATATTTAGATTATATATCTAATATATAGATATAAATACATCTATAGGTATATGCCTATACATTTAGATATGTGTAAATATGTAAGTATATTATGTATTTTGTGGATGTATATATATATATATACACATATGTGCAATATGCATACATATAAAATATACATATGTATGTGTGTGTATAATTTTACTTTATCTGCACAATGACCCTTCAAAGTGGACATTATATAAGATGGTACTTTTTCCATATTATACATGAGCAAATGGATGTTCAGAAAGTCGAAATGACTTTGCTGTAGGGAAACTATTACTACATATGAAAGACAGGGTTCTATACCAGATCTTCTTGATGTTGTTAATCAATTTATAAATTATTGAATTTATCAATATATAATCATTTATTATATGCCTACTGTTTTCCAGTTAAGGCATTAGGCTTTGAGAATACAAATACACAATCAAAACAGTCCCTGTTCTCAAGGAGCTTATTTTCTAACATGTGTATATATGAGTACATACAGAAAATCATGAAGAAAGAAGAAATGAAGTGAGATGAGGTCTTAGTAGCTAGGATCCAGTTAAATCCTCAAGTAGGTAGAACTTGAGCTGAGTATGGAAGGAAAATTCCAAGTGATAGATATGAAGAGGGAGATTTGTGTAAGCAAGAATAAGAAGACCAATTTGACTAAACTGTAGAATGAAGGAAGCAGAATCTGCCATGTACTGCTTCTCATTTAACATCTCAAGATTTCAATTTCTTCATCCCTAGAATAAAGATGTTAGTTGATTTTTAAGGTTCCTTCCAATTCTAAATCTTTGATGCTATAAATTTATAGTCTTACAGATTTTCTCAAAGTTTATAAGCTTTCTAGCTAGATTGAGCAGTGTCTAGAGCTCAGAGTCTGAAATCAGGAAAACTTGAGTCCAAACCTGGCCTCAAATATTTACTAGCTATGTGACCCAAGAAACTCAGTTTGTTTTTTGTTTGTTTATTTTTGTCATAACATCTGTCTCTCAGGGCTGTTGTGAGGATCAAATGATATGATGTTTGTCAAGTACTTAATATGGTACATAACACATCCTATTGTTCTCCAGACATTTTTCCATCCTGTCTGATTTTTCATGATCCCATCTGTGAGTTTGACAAAGACATGGACAATGTTTGCTAATTACTTTTTCAGCTTACTTTTCTGATGAAGAAACTGAGGTGAACAGGGTGAAGTCACTTATACAAGGTCACACAGCTAGTAAGTATCTGAAGCCAAATTTGAACTCAGAAACATTAGTCTTTCTGATTATAGGTTTGATATCTATTTGTCTATATATATATGTGTGTGTGTGTGTGTGTGTGTGTGTGTGTGTGTATGTATGTATGTATACCCCTAGCTGCTTAACACATCATAGGCACTGGGAAAATGCTACTTCCCTTGCTTAAATAAAACCTCATTCTTTGGAGGTCAGAAGGAAAGTAGTCTTTTTCTTCAATGAGTCAAAAGTAGACAGGAGCATTGGGTAGAGACAGTTGTTGAGGATAAGTATCCTTAGTTCCCAGAATGAGTTTGGGGAAATAGCTTTACAATAACAGATATAGCTTTACTAAGTAAAATACATAGGTTAACAACTGAGATAGAGATACCAAATAATAAGACAAAAACTAGTCAATCATCCAAAGAAAGAAAGCACTAAGAACGAACTGGACATACTTCCTTGGTACAAGAAAAGCTCAGATTAACTAAAAAGATGTTTATAAATTTAATTTTTTTGTGTGTGAAATAATTTTGTCAGCCATATGCAGCTTTTTGTGACCCTATTTGGTGTTTTCTTGCCAGAAATACCTAAGTGGTCTGCCATTTGCTTTTCCAGCTCATTTTACAGATAGGAAACTAAAGCAAACAGGATTAAGTACTTGTTAAAGATCATACAATTAGTAAGTATCCAAGACTGGATTTGAACTCAAATCTTTCTGTTTTCAGACAGAATCCTCTATGCCACCTAGCTATCCACAAATTCAGTAATTTTCTATTTGTTTCAATCATATAATGAGCTACAAGAGACCTTAGGGATTAACTTTTCCAACTCTGTCAATTATATATGGAAACAAGTGCAGAGAAGGGAAAGAACTTGCCAAGTTCAGGGATAGGAAATAGACTAACTCTTAAAGCAATTCATTCTCATTATAGAATGTTCTACACCCACCTTGCAAAAAACAAAACCAGGATCTGAAGCTAATTCTTCTGATGTTTTGTCTGCCTCTTTCTTTTCAACCATACTAGTAATTATTGGTTGTTTTACATTAATTTAGGGACAGATAGGGGGTGCAGAAGTAGAGTGCCAGGCCTGGAGTCAGGATGACTCATCTCTTTGTGTTCAAATCTGCCTCTCACATTTTACCAGCTATGTGACCATGCACAAATCATTTAACCCTGTACCCTATAGTTTCTTAATTTGTAAAATGAGCTAGAAAAGGAAATGTTAAACCATTCTAGTATCATTGTCAACAGAACCCCAAATGGGATCACAAAAAAGTCACACATGATGGAACAATAAAATACATTAATTTTATCCTAAATCCTCTATATTTCCCCAGTAATGTTTTGTATTATATTGCTTTAAAAATATACCAGAAGGGAGATTTGCTGTTTTCAGGAAAGAGAGCCAGGAAAGTACTTGATTTCCTCTTGGATACTCATATATGGATTTAAATAAGTCAGAAAAGAAGATTACAGCTAGAAACCTAAAGGAGTACAGAGAGGCAAACTTAGTATTGAAGGAAAAAAGGTAATATATTCATTCAAATATATGAAATCATATTCCTTGGGATTTCAAGGAATGAATGAAAAAATCATTTCTTAAGTACTTTTACATTCCTAGCACTGTATTAAGGCAGGAGGAGCAGGGGGAGAGAGACAGATAGACAGAGAAACACAGAGAGACACAGAGACACAGAGAGAGACAGAGACAGAGACACACAGAGAAAGACAGAGATAGAGAGACAGAAAAACACGTGCACACACACACACACACACACACACACAGGACAGCTCTCCTGCCCTTTAAGAGTTTACAATTTTATAGGAGAGACAATACATAGAGTTTTGCTCTGGAAATTTACAAGGAAGATAAGTGAAGTCCCCTTTCCATGTAGCAATTGTGGTATTGACTTGATTATGATTCCAGAACATAAACTTTTAAAAATATTTTCCCCAGAACTAGTACTGGGCAAAGGAGCTGATCTATCACTGCTCTTTAATATAGTTATGTATCTCTTAGTGTATATGTGTGTGTGTATATATATATACATATATATAATATTAATAGTAAAATAACAACAAATATGATAAACATTTACATAAAAATGTATACTTTGTTGCTCTTTTTTTCCAAAAGAAGGCTGTTTTTAGAAGCTATTTAGTCTAGAAAAAAAATTAAGTACAGATAGTGGGATTCCTTAAAAATACAATGAGGACCTTTTTAAAAGTCCATCAATGTTCAATTGTTGCAAATGTGAAATTGGAAATGATTTAATATAACACATTTCAGCAAATGTACTCTAAAGCTAGCTGACATGTCAAAAGAATGGTTAACAAATGATTACAATGTTTAGAGTTTGAAAGGATTTGGCCTGTCCTACAGGTAGGATGGACAGGAGCTCAATTCTTCCTACTGCATATCTAAGTCACTTGCTATCACATGCTGCCTCTTGAGGGAAAATACTACCTTAAATAGGAATTAACTTAGATCTAGTTTGTGGAGAACTAGCATTCTATCAGAAAGGCCTGGAGAGACTTAGACGAACTGATGCTGAGTGAAATGAGCAGGGCCAAGAGATCATTATATACTTCAACAATAATACTCTATGATGACCAATTCTGATGGACCTGTCCATCTTCAGCAATGAGATGAACGAAATCAGTTCCAATGGAGCAGTAATGAATTGAACCAGCTACGCCCAGCGAAAGAATTCTGGGAGATGACTGAAAACCATTACATTGAATTCCCAATCCCTATATTTTTGCCCACCTGCATTTTTGATTTCCTTCACAGGCTAATTGTACAATATTTCAGAGTCCGATTCTTTTTGTACAGCAAAATAACAATTTGTTCATGTATGTTTATTGTGTATCTAATTTATATTTTAATATATTTAACATCTACTGGTCATCCTGCCATCTGGGGGAGTGGGTTGGAGGAAGGAGGGGAAAAATTGGAACCAGAGGTTTGGCAATTGTCAATGCTGTAAAGTTACCCATACATATAACCTGTAAATAAAAGGCTATTAAATTTAAAAAAGAGAGAGAGAGAGAGAGAGAGAGAGAGAGAGAGAGAGAACTAGCATTCTACCACTAAGTGTATTAGCTCTATTTAACTAGATATTCTATATGAAAGTTCACACTTAGAAGTTGATTTATGAGCTAATTATTCACATTATTAAAAGTCTTTTCCCAAGGTTTTGCCATAGTTTTGCTTGCTCCAGAGTTCATTAAAAAGAAAATAAATTAATGAAGAAAAAAGCTTCCCTTGTACATTGTCTCCAAAATAAAATTTTATTTGAAAATAAAAAGAAAAATTTCATAGTTTGTGAAAAATAAATCTGCATTAAGTGAGAAATGCAAATTTAATCCTGGAGAAGAGATATGAAATGAAAATTTTCCTCCCTTTTTTCATTTGAGACATAAAAAACTATGGCTGTGGAATGTTTTATATGCTATCAAACATGGCCAATATTGACTTTTCCCAACTGCTTTTTATTTTTCTTTTCATTTTAAAAGTAAAATTCAATGAGACAGGGAGAGGAATATATTTAGAAATTAGTGTTTAATAGGCCTCTACCACAAAGTGACCTAGAAAAGAAAAAAAAAGTCCTAGAAGCACAAAACTATTTATAATAACTATTTTAGTAATGGTAAAGACCTGGAAATCCATTACAAAATGACTGAACAAATGATGAATGCAGATGGATGTAATGGAATATTATATGCTGTAAGAAATAATAAAAAGTGATACTTCCAAAAAAATGAAAATGATAACAATAAAAAGAAACCATAGCATTTATAAAGAGTTTTAAGGTTGGGAAATCACCTTTAAAATATCTTATTTTTATCCTAAGAACAACTCTGGGAAGTAGAAACTATTATTAATCCCATCCTACAGATGAGGAAGCTCAGAAAAACAAAAGTGAAGCAAATTGCCCCCATCTGAATCAGTGACAATGCCTAAGGCAGTAGCTATGGAGAGATTAAGGGAAATCTCTGGAGAGAAAAGGCATTGAGATGGACACTAGGACAGTAGGAACATCAAAGTCTGTCCTCTGTGGGAACTCCCCCAGTATACCCACCTCAGACTACAAAGAGTGACTGGTGCCTGTCAACCCAGGAGCCTTGGCACCCAGAACTCTCAGTCTTTACAACAATTAAATTGATCCTCCTTCAGGTCAGAATCCTCAAGAGCTTCCACAATGATCCACATAGATCTCTCGCTGTTGCACAATCTATTTTATCTGTACCCTAAAGCAACCAATAAACATTTATTCTTTATTTTTCAAGTTCCAAACACTGGGAACAATGAGCTTAGTGTTTGGGGATGGAGGTGTTCTTCATTGTTTGGGACAATACAGGGTTGGGGTGATGCCCTCCAGTTGTTTGCTATTGATTCTTTATCAAGGCACTGAAGTGGACTCTGGTACAATCCTGAGTCTGTCCTCTGTACAGTACTGCATTGCTTTCTCCTTCTCTCCAAGGGATAGCTTTCGGGTTATCTTTCTGCCTTTTCCATCTTCAGTCAGATGAGGAAGAGGTGAAAAAAAGGATAAGAAATTGTTATTCATTTTTGCTTCTTGTTATCAATTCTGAGAACAAAGGTATTCAGGGTGGTTGGTCACTCCTTTGGCTTGAATACTGTGTTAGAAAAGCCAAGGACAGAGTTTGTATCTTTGTGCCTTGCAAAAAGACAAGTTGTTTCTTAACTACAGGTTACAACCCTTGCCCTAGCCAGGTGCCACTGACATGTATTTTCCAGAGCATAGTCTGAGAAAACACAAAATAGAGGAAAATTTGGAAAAGAAGGGAAGGGGCCCTTGCACTTATTAGATGGGGACCAATGAGACAAAATTCTGAGGATTATCCTCACTTTGAATTTCAATATTGTCAGACAATCTTGGGGATTTCTATTACCCATCCCTGCTTGTTCCACCCAAAGACTTCAGTGACTGAGTTTGGCTTAGGTCATCCAATATCAGAGAAAGAAGATTCCATGGCCAGAGAAAATCACAGAATCTTAGAAAGATCTTAGGGTTCATCTGGTCCAGCCTTTTAGAAAAGGCACAAGTTGGTTTTTTTTTTGTTTGTTTGTTTGTTTTTTACAGGTAGTCATGGATTATAAACTCAAAGTTTCAGTGTGCTTTAAGGTTTACAAGCACGGTCCTTCTTAATACTGAGTGTGTGAGTAGATAAGTGAAGAATTCTGGATGTGGGGGTAGCTATTATGAATCACTAAAGTAAAAGGGTTAATATAGGGTTAATGCTAGAAGTCCCACCAGACTATGAGAAATATGGAAGGCTCAAGAAATCAGTGGTCATTATTAAAGTCAAAGAGTAGATATTTTGAGAATGGAGGAGGGCAGAGGATAAAAAAGTTGGGAAGAGAAAATAGAGTTTCAGAATTAGGATTTAGATTCTGAGGTGGTTAGATTAAAGGCACATTGAAGTATAAGATTGATGCTGAGAAGAAAAGTTGGGCACTGGAATTTTAGGCATGGCAGAGTTATCTTGGTCAAAGGTTTTGTTTGGGGCAATTGCACCTACCCAAACTGACTACTTAAGAGTCACTCCAAATGATGCACAGAAAGAATTTATTAGAATCTCGAGAAGCAGACTGTCCTGGCCTGTGGGCCCGAAAGGACAGCAAAGATACCCACAGGAGGAGAGTCATTCACTTGAAGATGCTTATGACTTTTATACATTTCAGACAAAGAACCCCCAAAATCCCACCCTCTATGGGTTGTGATTGGTTACATAAACCTTTATCTCCCTATTTGGTCAGTGGAATGCAGTGAAAAAGGTGATATACAGCTTTGGCCACTTCCTTCTTTGGACAATGGAATGCAGTTCAGGTCTCATCTAAAATCACGTGACTGGGGCCTATAGGCCTGAGCTACTTTAGTTAACAGTCTCTGATCAATATGTGCTTAATCTAAGTTCTTCACCTTTCCACACAGTTTTAAAATGGTCACTATAAACATAGTGATAATAATAGTAAACTACTACAATTCCTACTGTTACTATTATTAACTATAGTACTTTAATAACCCTGGGAAGTAGGTGCTATAATTATTCCTATTCTCAGATAAAGAAATAGCAGTAGACACAGCTGGAAAGTGTCAGAAATGGTGTTTGAACTAAGGGCTTTCTGTCCTTATTCTATTAAGTCCTGTATTCTATTAAGCTGTCAAACAATTCTGTATGTGGACTTGAAATATATGGGTTTGGGTCTTGGTTTGCTATTTACAATTTATGATAAATTTGAAAACTCTTTTCTCTGTATTCAATTTCATCATTAGTGAGGATTTGCAAGAGATGACTTATAAAACTATAAATATGATCTGAGGAGCATTCCTGTTATGAGAATATATAAATTCCATTACTGACCATGTCATAAGCCTCAGGCCTATTAGGAACTTAGCCCCAAACCCTCATTATTTTCATGAAAAAAGAAAAAGAAAAATCAAAGTTAAAAGAAGGAAACTAACTTGCCCCAGAATGGACAGTTCATTTCAAAGCTTCTGTTCAAAGCTAGGCCTCTTCCCTCCTAGTCTTATATTTTATATACTATTGATTCTTTTTCTAGAAATGAGGAGATCCCTACTTTTATGATTTGTGCTTGATTATTTTTCAGAATGAGGTACCTAGAAGTTTAAGATTCAGACAAGTCTATTATTAAAGATAACATATTTCCTTTATTGAGTTAAAATGTGGTCATTTATAATTTCTAATTATTCAAGTCAGTAATTTTTTTAATTAAAACTTTTTTTATTCACAAAGTATATGCATGAATAATTTTTCCAACATTAACCCCTGCCTAACCCCCAGATACAATTTTTCCCCTTCTTCCCCCATCCTCTTCCCCACCCAACAGACAGTCCAATAAATACATGTCACATATGCTGAAATACATGCCAGATCCAATATGTATATACATATTCATGTAGTCATCTGGTTGCATAAGAAAAATCAGATCAAGATGGAAGAAAAATAAAAACTGAGAAAAAAGAAACAAAATGTAAGCAAATAACAGAGAGAGTGAAAATGCTATGCTGTGTTCCACCCTCTGTTCTCATGGTTCTCTCTTGGTGTAGATGGTTCTCTTAATCACTGCACAAGTGGAACTCATCTGAATCATATCAATATTGAAGAGAACTATGTCTATCAGAACTGATCATCATAAAATCTTGTTGTTGCTGTGTATAATGATCTCCTGGTTCTGCTACTTCACTTTACATTAGTTCATGTAGGTCTCTCCAAACCCCACTGAAATCATCCTGTTGATTGTTTCTTATAGAACAGTAATATTCCATAGCATTCAAATACCATAATTTATTCAGCATTCTTCAATTGATGGGCATCCACTCAATTTCTTTCCACTACAAAAAGGTCTGCCACAAACATTTTTGTACATGTGGGTCCTTTTCCATCTTTTAAGATCTCTTTGGGAGATAGAAATAGAAATAGTTTGCTAGAAAGAGTTTCTAGCAATAGAAACACCACTGGATCAAAAGGTATGCACAGTTTGATAATGTTTTGAGCATAGTTCCAAACTGCTCTCCAGAATGGCTGGATCTGTTCAGAGTTCCACCAACAATGTATCAGTGTCCCAGTTTTCCCATATCCCCTCCAACATTAGTCATTAGGGTTTCTTGTCATATTAGCAAATTTTCCAACATTGACTCTTGCATAATCTTTCATTGCAAAATTTCCCCTTCTTCCCCCCACCTTTTCCCCTACCTGACAGGTAGTCCAATACATGTTAAATATGTTGAAATACATGTTAGATCCAATATATGTATACATATTTATACAATTATTTTGTTGCACAAGAAAAATCAGATCAAGAAGGAAGAAAAAGAAAAACTGAGAAAGAAAACATGATGCAAGCAAATAACAACAGAGAGTGAGAATGCTATGTTGTGTTCCACTCTCTGTTCCCATGGTTCTCTCTCTGGGTGTAGATGGCTC
This sequence comes from Sarcophilus harrisii, assembly GCF_902635505.1. Lineage (NCBI taxonomy): Eukaryota > Metazoa > Chordata > Mammalia > Dasyuromorphia > Dasyuridae > Sarcophilus > Sarcophilus harrisii. Next base: position 187,501,592 of record NC_045427.1, on the reverse strand, counting down.
TCTTCATCTTCACCACTTCCCATCAGAGTCGATCATTGTATAGTCTTGTTGTTGCCATATATAATGATCTCCTGGTTCTGATCATTTCACTTTGCATCAGTTCATGTATGTCTCTCCAAACCTACATGGAGAAATCATACTGCTGGTCATTTCTTACAAAGCAATAGTATTCCATAATATTCATATGCCTTAATTTATTCAGCCATTCTACAACTGATGGGTATCCACTCAGTTTCCAGTTTCTTGCCAGTACAAAGAGGATTGCCACAAACATTTTTGCACATGTCTGTTCCTTTCCCTCCTTTAGGATCTCTTTGGGATATGATCCTAGTAAAAACACTGCTGGATCAAAGGGCATGCACAGTTTGATAAAATTTTGAGCATAGTCCCAAATTGCTCTCCAGAACAGTTGGATCCATTCATAGTTCCACCAACAATGTATCAGTGTCCCAGTTTTCCCACATAATCTCCAACATTGGTCATTATGGTTTCTTGTCATCTTAGCCAATCTGACAGTGTAGTGGTATCTCAGAGTTGTCTTAATTTGCATTTCTCTGATCAATAGTGATTTGGAGCACCCTCACGTGTGGCTACAAATAGTTTCAATTTCTTCATCTGAGAATTGTCTGTTCCTATTCTTTGACAATTTATCAATTGAAAAATGGCTGGAACTATAATAAATTTGAGTCAATTCTCTATATATTTTAGAAATGAAGACTTTATCAGATCCTTTGGATGTAAAAATGTTTTCCCAGTTTATTGCTTCCCTTCTAATCTTGTCTGCATTAATTTTGTTTGCACAAAAGCTTTTTAATTTAATATAATCAAAATTATCTATTTTATGATCAATAATGATTTCTAGTTCTTCTTTGGTCACAGATTCTTTCCTCCTCCACAAATCTTAAAAGTAAACTATTGTATGTTCTTCTAATTTGTTTATAGTATCATTCTTTATGTCTAGATCATGAACCCATTCCGACCTTATCTTAGTATATGGTGGTAGTTGTGGGTCTATGCTTACTTTCTGCCATACTAGTTTCCAATTTTCCCAGAAGTTTTTTGTCAAATAATGAATTCTTATCCCAAAAGGTGGGGCTTTTGGGTTTGTCAAATATTAGATTGTTAAGGTTATTGGCTATTTTGTTCTGTGAGCCTAACCTATTCCATTGATCAACTAGTCTATTTCTTAGCCAGTACCAAATGGTTTTGATGACTGCTGCTTTATGATATAGTTTTTTGGTCTGGCACAGCTAGGCCTTTAATTTGCTTTTGTTTTCATTAATTCGTTTGAAATTCTTGATCTTTTGTTCTTCCAGATCAATTTTGTTGTTATTTTTTTCTAGTTCAGTAAAATAGTTTCTTGGGAGTTTGATTGGTATAGCACTAAAGAAATAGATGAGTTTAGGGAGTATTGTCATACTTATATTTGCTCGACCTGTCCAAGAGCACTTGATATTTTTTTCTAATTGCTTAGATCTGATTTTATTTGTGTGGAAAGTGTTTTATAGCAGTTAGTAATTTCTAAAATCAAGCAGGACAAATTTATTTTCCTATCTGATAGGTTAATTTTTCAAATATTTTACAGACATCATGTTCTCCTTTTTTCCAGGATCATTTGCTTAAAATGTGCATAACAACAGCAGCAACATCAATAATAAAAACATTTTTATAAAGCACTCTAAGGTTTCTATAATACTTTAAAATATTTCATTTTAACAATAACTAAGAATTGGCATTTTATATAGCAATTCCTATTTGCAAAGCACTGTGCTAAGCACTTTAAAATTATTTCATTTTATCCTCACAGAAAGCCAGCAAGGTAGGCTCTATTATCCCCATTTTATAGATGAAGAAACTGAAGCAAGCATAGGTTAAGTGATTTGGTCAAGATCACATAGCTAGGGAATATCTGAGGCTAGTTTGAACTCTGTTATTTCTAATTCCAAGCTCAAAGGTATATTCCCTACACCTCTCTGTAGAAACAGAATGATAGTAAATAAAATGATAAATAGCAGAATTGATTTTCAGACTCAGGTCTTCTGACTCCCAAATCAGCATCCTTTCTCCTATATTATCTTACCACTTTCAAATGAAGTTTAGGTTTATAGATCTATATAAGGAAGGGATCCCAAATCTGTCAAGTCAAATTTCCTTATTTTATTGATGAAAAAATTAAGGTTAAGAGAGGATAACAGCCTTGTCCCCCATAATACAAGTAGTGAGTGACAAGTATAATATTTGAACCCTAGTCCTATTTCTCCAGAGTAAGTGATCTTTCTCCTTAACCATATGATGGGCCACTTCTTACCATTGGGCTTTATTTTTGGCCCACTCTAATAATAAACACAATTGGTCAAAGTCACACCTGAAGCCAAGGCAGAACTGGAACTTTTGTTCATGAATAACTAGGAAGGCATACTTTGGAGAATTCCTGTTATCATTTATTATCCCAAACACTCCTATTCTTAAAAGATGGTTCATTTTTTTCAAGCTTGGTGTCTATTCTGGCAATAATTCACATACCTAAGATGCCAGCATGGTATTAATTTTTTCAGTCCTTGCCAGGCTTCCGCTAGCTTTAATGAGGGAGGGAAGATTTCTGGACAAGTTATAATTTGCATGCCAAGAACTTTGTTTATAAATTACACAGTTAAGGTAGACTTCTGGTTCAGCTTTATGTTCTTTCCTCTTACCCCTTCCTTGCTTCCCACCCCTAAAAATAAGAAAGAAAAAAAGCGAGACTGCTCATGGATTATACCTGAACCAACAGCTTAGAAACTGATAAATATCCTATTCCTCATTTTCAGCCACCCTAAGTCTATTGATAAACATTTTACATTTTTTTTCTACTTATGAAACTCCATTAAATGTGTGAATAATATCCCCAATTTTGTCAGAGAAATACAATTCAAATATCTATGCCTTTTTAAAAAGTTCCTTTCCCTTAAGTCTGACCAAAAATGAACCTTAATGACTGCTCACTAAACACCCCTTTGGAACTGGGGACACCAGGAATGTTTGACTATCAAGTATTCATTGAAAATTAATGCTTACTTACTGAAAAAAATACACAAAGAGGTAAAATAGAGTCATGTTTTATATTTGTCATTTTACTTCTGCCATTTTCCTTGTATATATGGAATGAGAAGTTATTAATTTTTTTTGTTCATGCAGAATGAAAAGAAATGCAAAATGACCTGGATGTTGGGGAAAACTAGTCTTGCAGTAATATAAAAACTTAAAACCAGTTTTATGCTTTTTAGTGTTAAAACATTACAATGGATTCTCAATAAACTTTCCTATCATTTTAGGTGCCTACAGAGCTGATTCATTCAAAGAGTTCTGGTGTTTCTAAAACATCATTCATTTACTTAATAAAAAGTGTCAAAGAGATCTTTTTCTCTTTGATTTGAGAGTATGTATGAATATGCTTTTCCTTCACTCCCTTTTAAATTTAACATTTAATTTTTGAAACTATGAATTCTAAATTCTTTCCTGACCTCTCCCACCCATTGAGAAGGAAATCAATTATACATGTGAAGTCATAAAAATCATATGTACGTATGACCAGTGTTGACAGGGGCAGGGGACAGCCAGAAACATAAAGTGAAAAAAAATACTTCAATTTTTACTCAGAGTTTATATATGTAAATATATATATGTATATATATATATATATATATACATTAAATACATTCATGATATCCAACTTCAAAAAGATATCTCTGTATGTATGTGTATATGTGTGTGTGTGTGTGTGTGTGTGTGTGTGTGTGTGTATTAAGGGAGAATATTTCATTGCCACCTGGAAGATGAGAGGAAATTTCCTAAAACTTTTTTTTTCAGTCATGTCCAACTGTCCATAACCATAATTAGAGTTTTCTTAGCAGAGACAGCAGAGGGATTTGCCACTTTCTTTTCCAGATGAGAAACCAAAACATATAAACTAAGCAACTTGCCCATAGTCACACAACTAATAAATGTCTAAGGTTGGATTTAAACTCATGTAGGTGAGTCTTTCTGGTTCCAAGTCTGGTGATCTATCCAACGTATAGCTCTCCTTCCTAAGATGTAGTTGAGCTTTCAAGGATGAATGAGAATTATAGAGGAAGATCAAATCAAGATATAGGGGGAATTATTTCTTAGTTTCATAGTTTTAGAGCTGCAAGAAGTAAGAGTTTTCTATTCTATTCCCTTCATTTATAAATGAGGAAATCAAGTTCAGAGAGATTGAATGCCTTGTCTAGATTATGTAGACTATAAGTGGTATTATCTGGGTTTACATTCTGGTCCTCTGTCTTTAAACCAAAAGCTTTTTTGGAGTAAGGTTATAAAAAGGCAAGAGAATTGAGGTTTTTTCAGATGTTTTAGAGTAGTCTAGTTTGACAAAGGATCATAATGTATTGAAGAGAACAATGGAAAATTATGCCAGAAAGGTAAAGTGGTATCGGACTGTGAAGATTGTTGAATGTTAGATATTGAGATTTGTCTTTACTCATTAAATAAAGAGGCATTAAAACATTTTTGACCAAAATAAATATATTCCCATAACTCTACAAGTTGAAATCCTAAAGAGTTTGTAAGAATTCATCTAATTACTGAATGTGTCCCATGCAGGCATATAAGAATAAGAGAAAGGATTTGGAAAGTAATTTCAAAATAGTTTCCATTATATAATACTGACTTTCATGGTATATCTCACAGTGCCTAGCATAGTCCCTTACATGTAGTAACCAATAATTAATAACCATTTGTTGGAAGTTGACTAAGTGCACATTATGAATCAGAATATGACATACAGAATCCCTATTTTGTATCCTTCTTTTAAATTTTGCTTTGTTTTGTTTTTGTTCCTGAAATTAGATACATGACTGCTTTAAAAGACATTTTTTCCCTTGCAGTTAAGTAGAAAAGAAACAAATGTTTACAAGGTCAAACCTTTGTAGATTAGAAGAAGATACAACAAATAACATATTTAATATATCTTATCATAGGAAGCAAAACTGGAATGCCAATAATATTTGTATATTTTTCAAGGTTTATCAGAACTTTAAAAAAAATTAAGAAGAGGCACAACTAGGTATATATAGGAGGCAGCTCCTTCGAAGTTATTCTCTTGATTCTCAAAGGAGGACTTGAGAAGAGCTCTGAGAGGCTTTGCTCTTTCAGAGTTTTTATTTCTTTCTTTGGGAACTTGCTATTCCTAAAAATTTAGTTAGTTGCTTTAGAAGTTCACTTGATTTCTCTTCTTGCAAACCAAGGAGTTCAACGCAACCCAGCAAGATTGATGGGACAGGACTCTGCGAAAGGTATTTTACTGATTTAATTTTCTTAGAAATATTTTTACCTCAACTTGCAGCCTTGTTTCTTTATGTGTGTGTGTGTATATATGTATGTATGTATGTATGTATATGTATATACATACATGGATATATGTTTGTTCATCTATGTGTATACTCTCATGTTTGTTCTCCTGAAGATATTTAACTGTGTATCTACAAAATATTTATGTCTTTTTTTTTTCCCTGAAGAGACAGAGCTGTGTCAATTATATTAGTGTTTGATAAAGCTGTCATTTCTACATTCAAAATAATTACCTAATTGGTCTATTTTTTTCATTTTAATGCATGATAATTTTCTTAATTGTCTTCAAGCTAAAATATCTTCAAACAAAATGATGTTGAGTTGAATGCTATATGGGAAACATGCAAACATTCTTGTTTTAGAGGAAGGAGTTGTGTGAACTATGTTGAGTGTAGTTTTGTCAGCATGCATGATTGCCAGAATGTAGAGGTTCTAAGTTAATAAGACTTGAAATGCAAATTATGCCAACCACATGCCAAGAGACATAGGCCTAATTTTGAGAAAAAAAAAAAAAAAGCCTTGTTTTTTTCTCAGAACATCTGCCTTTGAATTCAGCTCAAATATTTATTACTTGTTTGACCTTAGATAAACTGTTTTTTTGTCCTATAAGGTTTTCTTCTCTGACTATATTCAAGTACCCAGAGATACTTCTCAACTTTAACCTAGAATTTTCTATGGATATATATATGGGTTTATTTCCATAAAAAAGTACATCAGAACTTTTAAAAATTTGCATTACATGTGAACTTGTCAATTCAATTTAATTAATTCAAGTTGCATTGGTTAAATACCTATAATGTACAAGGCCCTATGCCAGATACTGAGGATATGAGTCAAAATCAAAACTATTTCTTGCCCATAATAAAATGGAGGCTAGTTGAGGTTGAGAACTATATACGTGTATGTATGTATATGTGTATATATATACATATATACATATATGCAATACAGTCATATATATGTATATGTGCAAATAGATAAAATATATACAAAATAACTAAAAAATAATTTGGGGGTAAAGTGAGGAGATCACTAACACAAGATAGGGATGAAGGAAAGGCATCATATAGAAAATAACAGTTGACCTGAGATTTGATGGGCAGCTTTGGATTCCAAGATTGAGATTAAGGAGAATGAACATTTCAGTCATAAGAGAACCATGATAAAGTCATGGAGGTGGGAGATAGAGTACCATAAGAAGAATATTGACTGAAATATGGAATAAATTAGGGTGGGATAATGTGACATCAGACTACAAATCGAATTTAGCTCAAAGTGCAAAAGGCTTAAAATGTCAAATAGAAATTTATATTTTATTCTGAAACTTCTTGAACAAGAAAGTGACATTGTCAAACCCATGATTTAGAAATATAAAATTGGCTGATAAATAGTTTAAATATATTAAAATATTATAAATAAATAGATAAATAGATTAAAAACCACAGAGATTTGAAGCAATCTGCAAACATTTGAGAACCAACCAGGTTTGTGCTAAAAGTCAGGGATTAGATAGATAAACAAAATATCTTTCACTTCTCTACAATATATTTCCTCTCTTCTAGTTTGCTTCCAAGGGATTTACATAGTTTAACAATGTTTACTGTTCCTCACACATTCCATTCCATTTTGTATCTGTAGCTTTGGACATACTGTCCTTAACAATGGGAACACACACTGTCTTTACCTCTAAGTTTTGAAATCCCTAGCTCTATTCAAAGCTCAGTTCAAACACCATCATCTTATATATGATATATTTTTATATACACACACATATATAGTAGAAAAGAAAAAAAAATCATATGAAAGAAGATTTCTATTGTACATATACACATATATGTCCGTGCATGTATGCAAGCAATAGTTGTTAGTCAGTTGTTTTAATCCTGTCTGATTCTTCATGATCTCTTTTGGGGTTTTGCTAACAAAGATACTAGAATAGTTTGCCATTTCCACTTTTTTTTTTTTTTTTTTTTGGCTCATTCCTCAGATGAGGAAATTAAGGCAAACAGGGTTAAGTGACTTGCCTAGGGGAACATAGCTAGAAAGTGTCAGAGACCAGATTTGAATTCAAGGAGATGAATCTCTCTCACATTAGGCCCCAGGATCTCGGGACTATGCTATCCACACATACTATACATACACACATACACAATAAATACATATGTGCAAACACACACACACACACACACACACATACACACATACACAATAAATACATATGTGCAAACACACACACACACACACACACACACACACATACACTTTATATAAAACCCAACTTATAGTTTCCAAATCTATTTTGCTTGTTTTGCTTCTTTGGGGCCTTCTTTTTGTGTTTATCTTCTATACTTTAAAAAAAAATGCCCCTAGAATCTACATTTTTTAAATTGTTCTATTCTTATACACTCCAGACATCCTATTAATCCTACTCCAACTCCCACGAAAAAAAAAAAAAAGAAAGAAAGAAAAGGAAAGGAAAACAAAATCCTGGTAACAAATATGCACAGTGAATAGAAACAAAGTCCCACATTAATTATGTCTGCAAAAATATGCCTTATTCAACATGTTAAATCCAGAGGATGTTTTCAGTCCCAAGAGGTATTTCTGATTCCCTAGCTTCTTGACCCTGTTTTGAAATTACTTTGCATTTATTCTGTATATTCTAAATTGGAAATTAATTGGAAAATGTTGCTTTTTTCTGATAAAACATTAGCTTCTTGAGGATGGGAACAATTCCTTTTTATCCTCAGGATTCACCACAATGCCTGGAAGAGAGTAGATATTCTTATATGTTTATTACTAATTACTTTATTTAAAGATATATCAATATATAAAACTCTCTATTAATACAAAGTGACATATGATAGATATCTGATCACACTTCATGCCCTCATTAATGTATTTCTATTCTAATTTGCATTATGCTTATCAGTCTCTATGTTATGTGATCTTAACTCTTCCTTAAACTCTAAAATGGGAAGGATTAGAATTATTTTTGTACATTTCTTAGAATCTAAATCCTTCTATATATTTTCTGTGATCTTGGGCAAGGCATGTTGTCTTTCTGGAAATCAGGTTTTTGTTGCCTTTTTTAAACCTGAGAATGATGGAGTTATATTAGTGGATCTTTACATTCCTTTTTAATTCTAAATCTATGATCTGATAGAAGAGGTCAATGAATTGCACCTGGTTCATATAAGTGCTTGTGTATTTATCAAATGAATGAATGAGTAAATGACTAATTGATAAATATGTGTTCCATACAGTAAATGTATAAGCTTAAAATACGAATAGATCTCTGTGCTCTTTATAGAAAAGCTAAGGATAAACTTTGAAAAATGGCTATCATTTAAATAATTGGAGAGATGTGGTTGGAGAATATTCTGAGTAAGGGATAAAGCTCATGCAAATGCTCATAAATAGAAATATTCACATTCCTATATTCAAAGATTGAAATATAAAGATGCAATGTGAGGGGGATTTGAATGAATAGAAAAGAGGGCAATAAAAGTCAGTCATTTTACATTAAAAGGTCATAGTATTTTTAAAAAAGCACACCATAGTTAAAAGAGTACTGGACATGGGGTTAGAAGAGACACAGATGTCTTTGAAATAGGAATCCCAGGAAAAGGACTTGGTCTCTCTAAGTTTAGTTTTTTTCACATGTAAAACCTATAATATTTCTCACAGAGTTGTTGTTATGAGGATTATCTAATATATGTAGCAATTTTGAAAAGAGGGTTGTCATTTTGGAGCCATTGATGGTTTTGAAGCCAGTTGACTCACTTGAATATTAATTTGATGGGATAATCTAAAGAAGATTGAGCAGGCTGGAAAACCAGTTCCTAGAGATGATAATAATATTCTACATATGAGGTGATAGCCTATAGTATTAAGATGGTCAGAGATATTTAAAAAAGTAGCATAGAAAGATTAGGTCATAGATACAAATGCCAATTGCAAAATCTGGGGAACATAAATTGTTGGCATGGGCAGTTTTATGGCCACTTTTCCTGAATGTAAGAGGGAAGAATGAGAGTATCTGAGAGAGGTGCACAGATAAGAATGAAAATCTAGAAAGGATAAAGAACATTTTAAAGGTAGTTGGTAGGTGTTGGTGGTTAAGGAATGTTCTAAAAACCTCAGTGGGAAGCAAAGAATATGCCAATTTTTCCACTCTTCCTATGTGTGGAGTTTAAAAGAAAATATACCTAGTCTTAGAGAAGATAATAGGAGATATACTGACTTGAAGACAAAAGTAGGTTTAAGTAGACACTATAAGAGAAAAGGGATGAAAAAACAATTATACGATCATCATTTTGGATATACAAAGAACTTTAGAGGGCATCAAGTTTTTATCCCTCATTTTAATATGAGAAAATTAGTTCCAAAAATATGCAGTGACTTTTCTCAGGTGTTCAGACTCCAAAGCAGCAGACCTAAAATTGAAATCATATAACAGGAAATAGAGAATTAGAATGACTTATACTAGAAATAAATAACTGAGGCTTACTTAGCCTAGCTCTTCAAAGTTGGCCTCAATAGTATAAATATTATCCTGGTGGCATCTGAATCTACCTCCTACTACCAACCACCCTTAAACTTGATTTTATTTAAAACTTTTAGTTTACACATGATTTACTTGAAGAAAAATACTGGTGCCTAAAAGGCTAAAATGATTAGGACATGATTATAGTTTCCTTCTTGGATCAAAGAATTCATATTAAAAAAACTGCAAAAAATATTCCAGTGTGTCTGCAAAATATTTTGCTTTACTGTTTATACCATAGGAGGATACAAAGGATGCACATGATAAGAAAAGGGGGAAAGGAGAAATAAAGGGGTGACCCTATAAATAATATGGATTTTTTTATATTTTCAGAATACGCCTTGAAAGACAATGCTTCCCCACAAAGGTTCCAAGAGTCATGGGTCATTGCCTCAGAGTAACTGTCCACATTGCACATGGAAAAAAGGGGAAAAAGCCATCTCCCATGTCAATCTTATACATACACAATTAAGCCAGCGGAAATTCCCCCCTGAAAGCCAAGTCTGTGAAGGTTCCCATTCAACTGAGATTCCTGTTTCTCAGGGGAAAATTGCCATCTGGCCTCCACCATCAGATCATGATAAATGTACTCATGGGAATCTAGCCTGTGAAGGTACACAGCAAACTGAGACATCACCACCCCATGGAAAAGTTGCCATGCAGCTGATACCACCAGGACAAGGAAAATTCAATAATGAGAATCCAGAATATGAAAACTCACAGTCCACTGATTCTCCCATTCCCCATGGAAAAGCTACAGTCTGGCCCCCAGTGTCAAGCCGAGGAAAACTTTGGGAAGGCTCATATCAATCTGAGAGTGTTATTCCTCGTGCAAAAGCCATCTTTCAGAAGACAGTAACAGGCCAAGGAAAATTTACCAGTGAGAATAAAATCTGGGAAAGCTCACAACCAAATCAGATTATCCTCTCCCATGGAAAAGCTGGTATCCATCACCCATCATTGGGCAGGAGGAAATTCATCCATGAAAGTACAATGTGGGAAGGATCACAACCTAATGAAACTCCTCTCCATTATGGAAAAATTGGCATCCAGGATACATCAGTGAGCAAAGGAAAATTCAGTCATGACAATTCAATGTGGGAAAGTTCACAATCAGCTGAGACTTCTCTTCCTCAAGGAAAAGCTATAATTCAGCAAACACCATCAAATCCAGGGAAAGTTAAATCTGAGAACACAATCTGGGAAGGCATACAACCACATGAGAGCTCACTCTCCCGTGGAAAATCTGCCCAGAATTCATTGATCCGAGGAAAATCCATTCATGAGAATCCAGTGTGGGGATCTTCAAAACCATCTGAGACTCCTCAGTCCCACTGGAAACCTAATGTGCAGCACCCACCATTGGTTCGAGGAAAACTCAATCGTGATAGTACAACGTGGGAAGGTTCACAGATAGCCAAGACAACCTTAGCCCATAGAAAAGCTGCACTCTGGCCCCCAGCATCAAACAGAGGGAAATTCTCCTGTGAAAGTCCAGGATCAGAAGTTTCTCAATTAGCTGAGGTTTCCCATACTCATGGGAAATCTGTTGTTTGGCCTCCTCCTCTAAGCCGAGGAAAATTTACTAGTGAAAATTCAGGCTGGGAAGGAACACAAATACGTGAAACAACCGTCTCTCATGGAAAAAATACAGTACAACTTCCATCAGCAGGTCGAGGGAAATTCACAAATAACAGTCCAGTCTGGGAAGGTTCACAGTCATCTGAGATTTATCAGCCTCCTGGAAAAGCTGTTGTTTGGCCCCCACCACTAAGTCAAGAGAAATTCAGTAGTGAGAGTTCAGGGTGGGAGGATCCACAATCAGGCAAGAGTCCCCAGCTCTCAGGAAAAGTTTCTGTTTGGCCCCCACCATCTGGTCAAGGGAAGTTCAACTGTGAGGACCCCAAGTGGGAAATTTCACGACCAGTTGAGATACCACATCCTCATGGAAAATCAATGGTCACATCTTTACCTTCCAGCCGAGGAAAATTTACATGTGAAAATATAGGCCAGGAGGATTCACAATCAACTGAAACTATCATCTCTCATAAAAAGCCTATAGTTTGGCCTCCACCATCCAACCGTGGAAAATTCACTTGTGACAATTCAGCTTGTGAAGATTCAAAATCAACAGAGGCTGCAAGTGCCCAAGGAAAGCTGATTATTCGCCTACAATCAACAGGCCAAGGAAAATTATCCAATGATAATTCCATATGGGAAGACTCACATTCAGGTGAAACTCTCCTTCCTGGAAAAAATGCAATTCGTTCCTCTCTAGGCAGAGGGAAATTCACCTGTGATAGTCCAAAGTGGAAAGGTTCACAAATAGCTGGAACAAACTATGCTTTTGGTAAAACCGCCACCAAAATTCCACAATCAAGCAGGGGGAAATTAAACTTTGAAAAACTTCTAGAAGGTTCTCAAAAATCTGAAACTCCTCATGAAAAAGTTACCCTCAAAAGATCACCATCCTGTCTTGGGAAATTTACATATGGTAAATCAGTTTGGGAAAATTCACAATTAGCTGAGACTTCCTTAAGTTTTGGAAAAGCTTCCCTCAGGCACTCGCCATCATGTCTAGAGAAATTTACTTATGATAAACCAGTTTGGGAAGATTCAAAATCTGTGGAAACTCCTCTCCATAGTGGAAAGGCAATAGTCTGGCCCCCACTGACAGGTCAAGAAAAATTGATGTGTGAAGTTCCATCATGGGAAGGTTCAGAATCAGCAGAGGCTCCCCATTCCTTTGGAAAAACTACTACCAGAGGGAAATTCATTGGTGAAAATTCAGGCAGAGAAGGTTCCCAAAGTGCTGAGATTTCCTATACCTTTGGAAAACCAGTCATCAGACCCCCACAGTCAGACATAACAAAGTTAATATGTGAGAATCCCGAATGTGAAGGCCCACAGTCAACTGAGGCTTCTTTCCCTCGCGGAAAAACCACCATTCAAAGAACATCATCTTGTAGTGAAAAATTCAGTTGTGAGAATCAAGCTTGGGAAGACTCACAGTCAGATGAGAATTTCCTCTCCAACGGAAAAACAGCAAGCTGGCCTCCACTACCAGGGAGAGGAAAATTGTCCTGTAACAATTCAGGCTGGGATTCCCAAGCAATTGATACTACCTACCCTCATGGAAAAGTGACTCTCCTCCAACCATTAGGTAGAGGGAAATGCACTCATGAGAATTTAGGTTGGGAAGATTCACAATCACCTGAATCTCCTCTTCCCCATGGAAAATCTGCTGTCCAGCCCACACCAACAGGAAAAGGGAAATTCACTTGTGAGAATTCAGTCTGGGAAAATTCCCAGTCAACCTATAATCCTCTTCCTCGTGGAAAAGTTGGAGTTCAGCACTCAGCATTGGTTCGAGGAAAATTCCGTAGTGAAAGTACAATATGGGAAAACTCACAACAATTTGAGGCTCCTTTGCTTCATGGAAAAGCTACTGTTTGGCCCCCACAATCATCTCGTATGAAATTCACTTGCGGGAGTCCAATCTGGGAAGATTCACAACCAACTGAGACACCACATCGTCTTGGAAAAGTTGCTTTGCCGGCTCCACCTTCTAGACGGGGAAAACTTGCATGTGACCACAAAGCCTGGGAAGGCTCACAAGTAGCAGAAGCTCTTGTACCACTGGGAAAATCTGTCTTGCGGCCTATAACATCAAGCCAAAGAAAAATGTCCAGTGAGAATCAAGTCTGGGAAAGTCTTCCATCACAAAAGCATTCTAACTGGTACTTGGGCACTGGCTGATTCTAGAATGTTTTCTATTAATTATTTCTTTTTTACTTCCTCAAGGAGCACTAATGTGGTCATCCATAATTCCCTCTTGAAAATTTTTCCACTATTGTTACCCCCAACTAGCACAAATCTACTTCTTCCCAGCTACTATTATCTTTTGGACACTAAAGTACTGGCTCCTTACACTGGGACAGTTGACAGTTAAGGCTCCTGTTTTTAATTTTAATTCAGATTCCATCTCATCCTGATTTTTTTTTATTGTAATGCTTCACATTAAGTACAGCGATGCTTTCTTTTAAGACACTGAGTTTCTGGCAAACCTTTCGATTGATAACCTGTTTATCAGAGTACTAGAAATTCTTGATTTAACAAGTCTAGGAGAAATTAACATATTCTTTGTTTATCTGATACTTCTGGATCTTTTCTGCCACTGTTAGTGAACAACTTCTTTTCTTTTTAAAATCATGTCATTTGATTATATAAGTATTTGTGTATTCTCAAGGTAGTTATTTCTCAATTCTTCTTATTCTCCTTATATTTAATGAGTAGCTCTTGACTTAACTGGTTTTCTAACTAAAAAAAGTCTTGGCAATATCCTTAATACCTTGGTATTCATATTGACCATTACTAATACTGCACCATGTCTTAGATCACCCAACTCAAATGACAGTCTCCTTTGTTTTATTTCCCCTAATTATTAGAGAATTCATAACTATCATTTAAAATTGCTCTGTATCCTAAAATCTCAGTCAACCTGAACATGCCCTTTGACCTCACTGTAATCTCTTGTTCAAAAGTTCTTTCTGTTGTCAACCAATAGGTCCTAAGACATGCCCCATTTGGTCATTGCTTGGGTCTCATTGACTCAGATTGAATGTAAATAGCAGTCATTTTTGGTTTGGAAAGAAATCCTGAGGATCTTCCCCATATTCATTATTCCTTTATTTATTTAGATTTGGGGGAGCGTGGTGAAAAAGGAAATTCTTTGCCTCAATTGCTATCTAGCCTTAATCATTGATTGGATGTGATCTCAGTCAAACTGAGACCTGTTAAAGACCTTAGTTTAAAAAGATAAAAATCTCCCATTTCACCCAGGGCCGAGATTTCCATTTATCCTGATCTATATCTGGCCACTGGACCCAGTTGGCTCTGGAGGACAAAGTGAGGCAGATGGCTTTGCACAGTTCTCCCTCACTTATTCCAGTTCATGTGCATGTTATAGCTTCATCTCCCTGCTGTCATGGTCATCTTCAAGAATGAAGGACAACAACCAGTTCACAATTGTCAAGTTCTTAGTCCTCATCTCATCTCCTTCCATTACTTAAATTATTGTATCTATGATGCCTACTTGGAATCATAGTATGACAGATTTAGAAATGGGAGAGATTTCAGAGGCTATCTTGTATACCCTTGGATCTACAGAAAAATAAACAAAGATACAAGGAGTTTAAATGATTTTTCCATAGAAACACAGGTGGCAATTAATAGAGCTGGAATCCAAAGCCATGTTTTCTGATGATAAGTCTAGTGCCCTTTCTACCATTCCATGATACTTACAAATAAGTTTCTATCTTTAGCAACCTCCTTTCCCACCATTATTAATTCAGTTAGCAATAATTTAATTATTATCTATTGTCTGCAAAGCACTGTTGTAGTGTGTGTGTGTGTGTGTGTGTGTGTGTGTGTGTGTGTGTGTGTGTGTTTTGGAGGGGAAGTGAAGTAGCCATAAAGAAGAAGTTACAACCTGTATGAAGTTATTAAGAGCCATTTCTCATTCTCTATATTTTCTTCCTTTTAGAAGGAATGCTCACCATTCCCAGTTACTCATCAATATTCAATTCTCTTCTATGATAAAGAATCATCCCCTCTGATGTAGAATTCTGCATGGAATAGTGCACAGGGCACTAGATTCATAAACAGGAAGATTTAGTTTCTAATTGCATCTAAAAATATCTTCTAGTTATATGATCCTGCACAAATCATTTAGCCTCTCTGTGCCCATTTCCTCATCTCTAAAATGAGGAGTGTATACTGCTTGTCACATGTATATCTTTCAGTTCCAACACCTATGATCCTATGGCTTCAGGACTCTTTGATTTTATCAGCATGGATGCTTTCACTATTAATGTAGATCAAAATAACTCTATCTCTTCAGCAATATGTTCTTCAGGAGATGATGTGGTACCACAACTAACGAGGCTGGTCCTAGAAAGGAAGATATAGAGCATATTTCTGGATTCAATCTTGGAATGATCTGCCAGCTTGAGAAGTGCTACAATGAAGTCATAGTTACCTCTGTACCACAATGAGGAAATGAAGAAGGTGTAGTGGAAATTCCTTGTAATAAATATGTGTATTAACATAGAAGTAGAAATAATAACAGAAGATTCCCCATGAAAATGGGATAGAATCTATTTTAGCATCAGTTAGCAAGTATTTGTTAGATGCCAAAAGTGATGACTGTTTATAGGAACAACTTCTCTGTGAGCTTTTTGCTAAACAGAATCTTTGATATGCAATACTGCCACAAGTATAAGAAAACAAATTGACTTATAGTTATGTAATATCTTTCTAAACCTAATTTAACACGAAAAATTATATTTGTTGTACAGTAGAAACTAGTTAAGGCACTTTCAGCCAACCTAGCAGTTCTTATAAATAGAAGGATTAGATTTTGCTCCCTTAGGTTTTCCTATGCCTGTCAACATTTTTAAAAAATGATATTTTTTTTGCCAATAATGTGCTTGTATTCAAACTATAGAAAATGAATAGAAGGTAGCTTGCCCTTTCTTTGACCCTTAATGTTGTTACTAACAAAATCAGGAAAAAAATGGTACTACATAAAATTCAGGGAATAGATGAAGTTCTGAAGCCTGTTCAGATAATATTAGATTAAAACATCTCAGTATTCATAGTCATTATTATACTACATTTTTGGTGCTGGCTAATTAGATAGTTGACTTCCACCTGAGGCAGAGATGAAGGCACAGAGGCAATAATATTGATGTCTATGTGTTCATGAGTGCAGTCCCTGACAGCAAAAAAATTTTAACAACTTTTGTTTTTATGATTTTCTGACTTACCGATTGGTAAAGTTCAAGGGTACTTGGATTCTGCTTTGTTACAATTTCCAACACCCCTTGTGTATCTCATTTTAAAACTATATAGACTTTTACAGTAGAGGGCCTTATAAAATCAGGTTTTTGTTTGTATAGAGCTCTTTGGGTAAGTTGTAGTTGTACAGATGATTCATTCCCAAAGCCAGAGAGAAACTAGAATCTAAAATGGTACTGAGACATATACATTTTTTTTTAATATCCTTGTGTAAATAAATATCCCATAGTAATTTTCATTGCTATCAATAAAATTTGTAGTTAGTTTCAGATGAGTGTAACTTTATCTCTATTTTTAAAACCTTAGATGTAACTGACAAATTTGTCAATCAATTTTTTATTCATGTAAACATTTAAGTACAGAATAGTGCATAAGTATTGTAGGAGATTCAGAAGAAATGAAAAGATATTGCTTTTGCCTTAAAGAGCTTATGATCTAAAAAGGATGGTTGTTATTATAGTTGGTAAAAGCATTCCTGAAATTTTGAATGAGTACACAAATAGTAAAGTTTTACTCTGGAAATATCTTTTTTAGATAATTAAAAAAGAGAAGTCATCACAAAATAAGACTATCAGTAGTTAGGTTATATTGGCACTGTGAAACCCTCTGCCTGGACTTTTGTGGCTAGAGGATCACCAAAATAATTTATCAAAATTGCTTTGTAAAATGTAAAATCCTATACTGATATAACTTTTTGTTATCATCATCATCATCATCATCATTATTAACATTACCTATTAATTAAATAGTAAATCAATAATAGAGACAATGTTCTTATAATATACCGGGAGTCCAAGGTCTGTTTTGGTCCTGGATACTGGTTCTAAAATTTATTGATTGTAAGACTTTGGTCAACTAACATCATTTCTCCAAGATTCAGTTGCCTCATAAGTAAAATGAAGATTAATAATTTAGATTTTTTATAGACAAAAGTAATAACAGAGAATATGAATTACATATGGGACATGCTTACCATTACATACTTATCACTGAATCCTGATCATCTTCTCACTGAACAGCTAGTCTTTTTTCTACAATATACTCATATGTTGACTTAACGGATATTTTTTCAGAATAAATTGAGGTATCGTGTGTTGAGATACTCTATAAAATATAAAACTAAAAAATATAAAACATATAGTAATTATGATGATGATGATGAAGAGGTCTGTAGTGTCTCATTTGAGTGGCAATACTTCTCTCACAGAAGGCAAGAATGTATTCCTAACTTTCTTTTAGTTTTGTTTTAGTTTTATAGAATAATGAGCAATGGAGAGAATAGGATAGAAGGACAAATACCAATATGAAATAATAGCATAGCTGATCATTTCATGGAGACATGGCCTCAACATCTATCGTCTGAGTATAGGAATTTCTATGCTCATCATCAGGTCCTTTGTGAGTTAGAGAGAAGAAGGAATGTAAGATAGATATAGGACCATTGCTCAGTAAGAATTTGGTTTTCATTGACATAATAAATTAAAATTTTTTTATGTTCTCATTTTTCCTTTGCCCTTTATCAATCATTAGAACTGTTTTGTTTATGAACTAAATATATTAATATCTTAAATGTGCTTGTAATGCTTCTCAGAAAGCTTATAAAATCATAGATTAAAAAGAAATGTTAATCATTCATGCTTTTGCCTTATTTATTTCAAAATTGTGTTTTATCTTTGTGGATGTGAGTGTATAAACTAGCACAAGTGTGTGCCAGTGAGTAGTGGAAGAGTGGAGTGTGATAAAAGCATAGAAAATACATATAATATAGAAACATAATAAATTTTCATTGAGCAAAGGAGATATGATGGTGTGATTTACTATGGAATCATGATCTGTGTCTTCCAGGATCACATGACTTGTTTTCAATGGTCCCAAACATCACTAGTCTTATGATATAATATCATCATTTACTAGCCTTTTGGCTAATTTAATGCCTAATATCTCAGGCAGCTTCAAACTCAACATAGAATACAATATATTCCCAAGGGACTCACATAAAGAGAAAAACACAAGGACAGACATAGGGAAAACCATCAAGGTAATTAGGCAGCTCAGAGAGTCAATTCTAAAATAAAAAAGAAGTCTCATCTGAGAATTATTCTTTCACCTATTTTTCACCTATCAAATTTATAGCTCTAGTATAAGAGACAGTTTATAATACTAGCACAGTGGGTAGGGCTTTTCCTGAATATACAAGGAACTACTTTTATAAGTAACTTCAAAGTAGAAGAGAGGCTAGCACCCTCACTAGCATAGTTAGCCATAAGTATTGTCTTCCTTCCTACTATATTCACCTTACTTCTTTGACTCTTGTCAAGATACAGTATTTATGCTTTCTAGAGTCATAGTAAAAAAGAGGATTACTGGATAGGGAGAATGGAAAATTACAAACTTAACTTCTAACTGCTATCATTTCTCTGTTCTATCAGTGAGCAACTATTCAGTAAGAATGCAGAGAAAGACATATTATTCATATTGATGTGCATGCTAGAAATAGCATAAAAATACAATGAATAATAAAATATAACTAGAAAAGGAGGTGGGTGAATCACATAGAGAGAATGAAGTATAACAGATGATTAGCATGGAAGCTAGTGTTGCTTTGATAGCCTAACGGTATTAACACCCCCAATATCTTGAGTAGTTTTAATGGATAATTTTCAGGAAAAATATGGGCAAAATCACATGAGATAAGAAACAATGAATGAGTTGTGAATCCCATAGAAGGATTACTCACATTTAGGGCATTACAGACACATTGGAGTATTAATGTGCAATAAAATCTGCTAGATACTGGGAGAGACAGTAGGATAAATAATTGCCTCTGTTCTCAATGATTTTATGAACTATAGAAGTACAAACCATGTATACAAAGAAGTCTAAAAATGAATTAAAAGACAAGAACAGAAGATTTATGAAGTCCAAAGAAGAAAAAGTCACCATGATTATTTGTGCTGGGGATCTTGAAAAACTGGTATAATTTCAATAAGATGATGGAGTGAAGGAAAGATATAGCATTCTAGTTATAGGGAATAGTATGAATCAAATAATGAACCAAAACAATGTTTAGAGGACACTTACTCTGCATAGATTCCAGTTCAGGGATCTTTAGAGACTAAACTCTACCACACTCTTGCCTTTCCTTTTCAGAAATCCTTCTTTTTCTGTGAAAACTTAAGTCATTAAAGGGTACCTCCTCACTTGGTCCCAATGCAATTTCCTAAAACTTCAGTTATCTAAATCCTTAAATGGTTATATATATATTACAGGATCTTCTCCAAGTTAAGATGAAACATTGGAGGAAGAATTTAATGGAATAATGGCAATTATTGCTATCTTACTAAAAAAAAAAAGCATAACTCCCTAAGATAATACTACAATTAGCAGGAATTTATGCTAAAGTCAAATATTACAAAGACACAGCAGGATGGAATTGTACAATGTTCCTCTGCATGGTATGCCAATTATAATTATATCCATTGGTCACTTGTTATATTAGGCATTTTCTATCCTGAATAACAGAAAATCTCAGAAATATTTTCATATGATTCAGTTTCAAAGAACAGGACAAGCCCTCATGTTAATATCCTTACATGAACTCAACTTGTACAAAATACAATTAACTATCTTTGTCCTGAAATATTTTTCTTTTTCCCAACTCCCCTATTACTATTATAATAGGTGCTATCATCCTTCCAGTCATTGAAACCCAGACTAGCTCACTCTCATTCCCCACATCTGATCATTTGTAAAATTGATTATTTCTCAAATATGGCTCCTTTTGGTACAGGTCATCGTCACATCACAATTGAACTATGACAATAGCCTCCTAGTGAATCTCCCTCCCTTCATGAAAGTATATCCTGTACTCAGCTGTCAAAGTGATTATTGAATCAGCTCTGTGGGGGTCTGTTTACATACAGATTCAAATATAAAACTCTGTTTGATTCACTATGATCTGGCCCTTCATTGTTTCAAGTTTCCACCTTATTCCCTTCCATAATCTCTTTACTTAAGTTATACTTACCTCCTTACTATTCTTCAAGCATGAGAATTCATTACTGTCTGGGAATTTTCACTGATTGTCCCTCATGCCTGGAATACTCTCCCTCCTCATAATTATTTCTTCCCTTTTTGGATTTCTTTCCAAGCTCAGGTATAGTCTCACCTTTTACAAGAAATCTTTCTAAGTCCTCCTTAGTTCTTTCCCTGGGAAACTATCTTCAATTTTTCTTTTGTATATCTTTCTAGTACATAGTTGTTTTCATGGTATCTTCCTAATAGGGTATAAGCTCCTTGAGATCAGTGATATTTATTTTTTGCCTTTCTTTGTATCCACAGTGCTTAGCACACTGACTGGAACATAGTAGATATTTAATAGATTCCAGTTAATTAAATGCTTTGCAAGTTAGTAGTACTTATTTTATTTTTACATATGGGAACTATAATGTTTTTGACCTGTTAAAATTCTAAGAAATACTATGAATAATTTAAAGTATTATAGCCATGACTAACATTAACCTGTCACAAATTTCTGGAAGTTGGTCACATAGTGAACTGTTAGAACTATGCAATAGCATTTTTTATTTAAATGCTCTTTTATCATTTCATGATTGTTAAGGCTAACCTTGCACCTACCTCGTACAATATACTTCACATGTTTTAATGAGAACATTTTGATTCTAATTATTATTAAGACTTTGGGAAAATAAGGAAATATTTTAAATTATAGTATCACATATTGTTTTTGCTTTGTCAGTGTACTTTAAAAGAAATTAAGCACAGAGATATAGGCCTCATTCCAAAGTATAATTTTAGAGAGATTATATCATTGTAACACTTCCTGTAATAGAGACAATATGATCCTAAATTACTTTTCATAAATGTAAAACTTCATTAAAACCTCTATTTCCATCATATCAGTGATATTTTAGACTCTGATCACTATTTTTCATCATGAGATTTCCTGATCTCCAGGCACAACCAGCATTCTACTACCTGTTTTGCTACTTCTGATGTTACACATCAGTCCCCAGTATAAGATCAGAAACTCTCCAGGAATCATATCTCCTATCCAGGGAGATAATATCAATTCAATACTGAAACTGGCCCTGGAATTGAACTATTCCAGTTGCAAAATGAAGGGTGAATAAACCAAACAAGCTTTGTCTTTCTACAACTAGATAGTCAACACTTTAGGGACTACCTAGACTTACTGATCACCACGTAGAACAAGGATTCTCTCATCTTTTCTTGACAGAATTACAGATAACTTTTATTATGTCTATACCTATGTGCTTATATTTCTTTCTCAGGCAATAACAATCAAATAAATATTAACATTACTTCTGGGAAGTTTAGAATAAACCACATTCTTATAACTATATGCCTAGTGTCAGGTTGTCTGGGTAGAAGTTATCTTCCTTTGTTCTTATTCACTCAATCATACAATGTTTCCCTCTCCAATGTCCCTATCACATTCTACATTCTCCTTTTATTGTGCTCTGCAGAACCCTCATTCTATTATTAAAAAATTGATTTTCACATTCACATCACAGAAACGTTCTTCTGTATGAAAGACACTGTATCCCTAGTTACCCCTTCTAGTAGTAAATGTTCCTCATGCCCAGTATATGATGGTAAATGTTTCAAAAATAGTTCTCTGAAAGAAAAAAAAGTTCCTATGGTACAAGTTCATATACATTGTTAACATTTTCTCTATCAAGTCCTTACTAGAAAATCAACAAAACAATAAACCCCTTATTCATAGTGTTTGCTTGTTTCCAAGCTATAAGTACTTGAATTGAAAAATTAATAATTAGCTTTCATGAACTGATTTTAATTGGTTCCAGAATTATCTTGCTCATGTTCCCTGGAAAAATTTACTTGTCTTGCTTCACATTGTGACCTTTGTGCCTTTCTCCTACTACTGTCACTCAGGGACCATTTTCCTTTTAATGTTTATTGGATTCAAATATCTCATCCTATACAGATTCTGCTGGTTGTGTTCTACTGTCCTTAATGTCATTCTCCCACTTTCCTCCCTTAAGTAGTTTAATACCTGGCTTGCCACTATTCTATCTATTCCTTCTGTGGTTGTTTTTCAGTCATTTCTGTCATGTCCAGATCTTCAAGATCCTATTTGGGGTTTTCTTGGCAAAAACACTGGAGTAGTTTGTAATTTCTTTTTCCAATTCGTTTTACAGATAAAGAAATGGAGGCAAAAAGGTTGAAGTGACTTGTCCAAGTGTGACATAATTAATAAGTGTCTGGTCCAACACTCTATTTAATGTATCATCTAGTTGTCCTATTCCTACCCCTCTTCTTATAATTGGGAATTTTAACTGATATACCGATTCATTCTCAAACATCCTCATTTCCAAGTTTATCAAAATCCTAAAGACCTATGACCTATACCTGTACTCTTCTCCAGCCATATACAAAAATGGTCAAGCCTCCAAAATCATAATCAAGTATCTTATCTCCACAATCTCATACTCTGAAATTCCTTTATCTGACTATAACTTTTTAGCTTTCTATTTCTCCTGTGCCTCATGTTTCTTAAATCTATTTCCTATCCTCATTGCAATGGACACTCAATCTGTCCCTCCTTTCCTAATCTATTATCCCTCTTCCAGACTCACTTTTTTTTCAAAATAATAACTATAATATAACCATTACCATTCAATTTCATTTTGTCCTCTATCCTTCATTCTCTTGTCCACCTGTCATAAAATCATTCATTTCAAAATCCCATCTTTGGATTATCCCCAATATCTACCTTCTTTACTTCTCAAGTTACTGAATGCTGAAGTAGAAATTGCACAGCCATGTTGAGTAGATCTAATAAAAATTTGTTATATAATCTCAATTAGTCTGTGATTTTTCATCTATTAGAATTTTTAGATTCATTTACACTGCCTACCTTGACTAATCTAAAATTTAACTTCTATCCTCAAGCAACCTATGCCACACTCCCACTTCTCAACAACATGATTCATTTAAAAATTTGGGAGAATTCTGGGAACATGGGAAAGTAGGTCAGAAAATTTCAAGCTCTCCAGATCTCCCCCATGAACAAATCAAAAGAGTGTTTCAGAGTGAATTAAGAGAAATTTTAGAGTAAATCTGAAGAAAGATTACAGGACTGGGGTTTTGGTTTTGCCCCTGTGAAGTATAAATGCCCCCAGGAGCATTCTTCTGGAAGAAAGGTTATATTGGCACTAACTAGATTGGGAGGTAATCCTGGCCTCAATGACAGGAATTTCCACCTACAGTGGAGTGAGACAGTATGGGGAGCTGGGTGTCAGAGTCACCCTGAAAAACTGAATTTTTTTTCCTGAAAACATTTCCTGATAAGAGATGCCAGGTCTAGCTAAACTTCAGAAACACCACCCAGCAAAGAAGGGACCAGAACATGCTAAGTGCTGAGTGCAAAAGCACTAAGGCAGGGACTTTCTTAGTGTGGATACTTATAGAAGAACAAAGTTCTTAATTTCAGTTCTAGGTCCAAGGGGAGAACTGAAGAAGGACCTGAGGCCAAAGACACCTTTTTCCACACCTTCAGGACTAGAAGTAATTATACTAATATGTATATCTCCTACAAACATAAAAAATAAATAAAAAGAAAAACATTTTTTTAAAGAATAGACAAAGAAGAAATGACCCAACTATAGAAAGTTACTTTGGGAAAAAAGAAGATAGAGGTTTATCTTCATATGAAAATATTAAAGTAATAGTAAGCTCTTTCAACCCCAAAGAGTAACCTCAAATGGTTACTTGCCCAAAAAGAATTCATAGAACCCCCCAAAACACTTTTACAAAATCTAATGAAAGAGAGGATTATTTTTTTTAAATAATGATTCAGAAAGAAAATACACAAAAAGATTATGAAAAGAAACTTAACCTAAGAAAATATTAAAGAAGCAAATGACTCCTTAAAAACTAGAATTGGGCAAAGGGAAACCAGAGAAAGTGTGAGACTTAGAAAAAATAAAACAAAATAAAAACAATGAAAAAATAGAAGAGCATGTGAGACATCTTACAACAGAAACAACTGATCTAAAGAATAGATTAAGAAGAAAAATATAAGACTAATGGAATTATTTGAAAGCTAGAACAAAAAGAAAGAAAGAATTTTGATCCAATACTGTAAATTCTGGGCTAGCTTCCTGGAGACCTCAGGGTCAGCCAGAATCAGGATAAGCAAAAGTTCATGGTCTTTTAGGGAGAGAAGTGAAGGACATGGACAAAACTGCCACAAGTTCTCCACCAACCTCTCTTCTTCTTGTCCTGCTGCAAAGTGAATCTGGCTCCTCTCAACCACCCTCTAATCCCTTCTATGATTATCTGTATACACCACAACATAGAGCCAGCAGAGAACAGTGAGAAGGGTCATTTTTCCAAACATATGCTAATAGTCATTGTCCAATAGGTAATTAGCTTTAAGTGCTCGGTTGTCTGATTCAAGCACACCTTTTATGAGTTTCAGCCCTTTACACAATACAATAGGAGCAAGAGAAGAAAGCAGAAATAAAAAGAATCTGCCACTAACCACTAAAAAGAGATACTATAAGAACAATCTTCAGGAATACTATAGCCAAATTCTAAAACCTCCAGGATTTTGGAAAAAAAAAAACATTACAAGCAACAACAAGAAGAAAAAAATCAAATATGGTGGAGCAACAATTAAAATCACACAAGACCTAGAAGCAGTCACTCTTTAAGATCAAAAGTCTTGGAAAACTATGTATTGAAGAGCAAAAGAACTGGGATTAAGACCAAAAATATCATACCCACTAAAGTTAAAATAATCATGAATGGAAAAAAAAATAGAAACTCAATGAATTGCCAGATTTTCAGAGTTTTGATGTAAAATATCTAAACTTAATAAAAAAAATTGACATACAAGAAAGGGAAATTTAAGGTAATCATTAAAGTAAAGACCAATTACAAATGATTCAATGAGAATAAAGAATTTGTATTTTATATATGGAAGAATAAACTCTACATTACATATTGTCAATAGTAATTTCATAGTTTGAAAGAAAGATTGATGTATAGCTAAGTATGATGTTATTCTAGCAAAGCAAAAACAAAAGAATTAGATGGAGGAAGAAGGCTGGTAATTCTGGAACCCTACTCTCATTAAGAATAAATTAAAGAGGGAACAATATATATAGAAGGTTATAAAAATCTTCTAATTTCAAAAAAAATAAGAAACAGGGATATGTATGGGGAGAGTGGGTAAGGGAGGGATTTTTAGAGGGAACTTTACTCACATCAGATGAGGATTAAAGAGAAAACAAGGGAGGGGCAGAGCCAAGATGGCAAAGAGTAGACAAGGCTTTATCTAACCTCTGACTGTCTCTCAAACCAACAGCAGATTAAGCCTCTAAACTGGTTTTGAAGTGATGGAACTCATAAATATTTGGAGTACAACACATTTCCAGAAGAACATACTTTGGAAGTATTTCAGAACAGGTTTGTTTTAATTGGTCAGTGGGACTGTCTGCAGAGTCCATTCTGCAGGACAGGGAACCTGGGGCAAGGAGCTGGGGCAGGGAGCCAGAGCAATGTGCATCTGTACACTGGGGAATCCTCTGTGAGGCTCTTAGGCTACTCTGCCCTGCCTTTAAGAGCTTAATTTAGCGGATTTGCTATAAAATACCCAAAATCAAATACAAAAGGCAAATTGTAAACCACTGAGCCCTGGAAAAACACCATGATTATCCAGCACTGAAAGTCAGTCAGCAGAACTGCCCCATGGCAAACTAAATGTACTGTTGCTCCTTCAAGTTAAGAGAAGACCTCAACACTTTAAAAAAGGACCAAAAATGCAAAAAGAACTCTGATCATAAACAGCTTTTATGGAGAGAGAGAACATACCTCAAATACTGAGGTTCCAAAAGGCAAATCAACTCCAGATGAAGGCCCAAAGGGAAATATGAGCTGGTATCCATTTCACAAGGCTTTCTTGGAAGATTTTAAAAAAAGATCTCAGCAGAGAGTTTGAAGAAAAATGGACAAAGGAAATAAGAAAATATGGAAAAGTAAAAACAGACTCTATCTGAAGAAAATTCCTTAAAAATAGATGTGATAAAATGGGAAAAGCACACAACTCCCCATAAATTGATCTTATGAAATGGAAAAAAGTATATAATTCCTTACAAAATAAATTTGCTGAAATGGAAAAAGCATATAACTCCTTACAAAATAGATATGAAAAAGAAACCAAATCATTGAAAACCAGAATTTGTGAAATGGAAAAAAAATGTAATGAACAAAACAATTTATTTAATAATTCAATTGGCCAAAAAGCTAAAAAGATAACTGAAGAGAACAATACACTAAAAAATAGAATTAAATATACAGAAGTGTGTGACTCAGTAAGACTTCAAGAATCAATCAAAACCAAAAAATGAACAAAAAAGAAGAAAATGTGAAATAACTCATTAAAAAAACAACTGACCTGGAAAGCAGATCTAGGAGAGACAATCTAAGGATTACTGGACTTCCTGAAAGCCATGATGAAAAAAAGTACCTAGACATCACCCTTCAGAAAATCATCAAGGGAAATTCTCCTAATATTCTAGAACCAGATGATAAAGTAGCCATTGAAAGAATTCACCCATCATCTCCTCAAAGTAACCCCAAAATGAAAACTTCAAGTAATATTGTGACTAAATTTCAGAAGTATCAGATCAAGGGAAAAATACTGCAGGCAGCCAGAAAGAAGCAATTCAAATATTGAGAAGCCACAATCAGAATTACCCAGGACCTAGCAGCTTCTACCTTGAAGGATTGAACGGCTTGGAATTTGATATTCTGAAAGGCAATAGAACTTGGATTGCTGCCAAGAATAAACTACCCAGCTAGAATGAATATTATCTTTCAGGTAAAAAAAATAGACATTCAATGATACAGGTAAATTTCATTTATTTCTGATAAAAAGATCAGAGCTGACCAAAAATGTGATCTCCAAACACAGAATTCAAGAGAAGCATAAAAAGGTAAAAATAAAAAATGAACTCTTAAAAACTATATCTCTGTTATGACTATAAGTAGAGATATAGAGAGAGTAGGTATAATTTAACATTATTGTGATAATATGAAAAAGAAACTAGAGGTGAAAAGGGGATTTTACTTCAAAAAGTGAAAAATGGAAGAAAATGAGGGAAATTGCTTATCATGAAGAGACAAAGAAGACCTATTATAACTGAGGGAATGAAGGGAGAGGGATAAACATTGTGTGAATTTTATTCTTATCAGACTTTACTCAAAGAAAGAATATCAGACACATTTATTTTCACAGATAAACTTGTTTCACCTTATAAGGGAAGTGGGAGGGGAAAGGTGGAAAGGAATAGCAGAGGCTAATAGAAGGGGAAATGATAATAGTAGGGGAAAGATATAAGAAAGAGAGAGGGGCTATAAAGGGTGAGGATAGTTTGAGGAAGGGGTGGTCAGAAGCAAAATACTGGGGAAGAGGAAAGGGGAAAAGGAAAAAAGAAAAGCATAATATGGGATAAATAAGATGTCAGAAAATACAGAATATCTACCAAAATATAGATTGCCCAGGTTAACAGAAGAGGAAGTACATTGTCTAAATAGTGTCATGTTAGAAGAATAAATATAACAAACTATTAATCAACTTTCTGAGAAAAAAAATCTCCAGGGCCAGTTGGATTTACATATGAATTTAACCAAACATTTAAAGAACAATTAATTCCACTACTATATAAACTATTTGAAAAAATAGGGAAAGAAGTCCTACAAAATTTCTTTTATGACCCAGATATGGTGCTGATACCTAAACCAGGTAGGATGAAAACAGAGAAAGAAAATCATAGACCAATTTCCCTAGTGAATATTGATGCAACAATCTTAAATAAAATATTAGCAAAGAGATAACAGAAAGTTATCCCCAGGACAATTCACTATGACTAAGTGGGATTTATACCAGGGATACAGGGCTGGTTCAATATTAGGAAACCTATTAGCATAATTGACTGTATCAATAACCAAACTAACAAAAATTATATGATTATTTCAATAGATGCAGAAAAAGCATTTGATAAAATCCAATACCCATTCCTATGAAAAGCACTAGGGAGTATAGGACTAAATGGACTTTTCCTTAAAATAATGAGTAGCATCTATTTAAAACCATCAGCAAGCATCATATGTAATAAGGACAAACTAAACCAATTCCTAATAAGATTAGAAGTGAAACAAAGTTGTCCATTATCACCATTACTATTTACTATTGTATTAAAAATGTTAGCTTTGGCAATAAGAGAAGAAAAAGATATTAAAGAAATTAAAGAGTATGTAATGAGGAATGTAAAGAGGAAGACAAATTATCATTCTTTGAAGAGGATATGATGTTTACTAAGAGAACCTTAGAGAATCAACTAAAAAACTACAAGAAACAATTCACAATTTTAGCAAAGTTGCAGGATACAAAATAAAGCCACATAAATCATCAGCATTTCTATATATTACCAATAAAATCCAGCAATAAGATATACAAAGAGAAATTCCATTTAAAATAACTGTCAATAGTATAAAATATTTGGGAATCTGTTGGCCAAGGGAAAGTCAGGAACTATTTCAGCAAAACTATAAAACACTTTCCACATAAAGTGAGATCTAAGCAATTGGAAACATTTCAAGTGCTCATGAGTAGGTCGAGTAAATATAATAAAAATGACAATATTTCCTAAATTAATCTACCTATTTAGTGCCATACCAACCAAACTCCCAAGAAATTAGTTTACAGTCTCAAAAAAAAACAATATCAAAGTTCATCTGGAAGATAAAAAGGTCAAGAATTTCAAGGGGATTAATGAAAAAAAATGCCAATGAGCTGTGCCAGATCTAAATTACATTATAAAGCAGTGGTCATCAAAGCCATTTGGTATTGGCTAAGAAACAGTGTAGTTGTTCTGTGGAATTAGTTAGATACACAGAACAAAATAGTTAATAACTATAGTAATCTAGTTTTTGACAAATCCAAAGAACACAACTTTTGGGATAAGACCTCATTATTTCACAAAAATTGCTGAGAAAATTGGAAACTAGTGTGGCAGAAAGTAAACACTGATCCACACTTAACATCATATACCAAGATAAAATTGAAATGTGTTTATAATTTAGACATAAAGAGTGTTATTATACATAAATTAGAAGAATACAGGATAGTTTATCTCTCAGATCTGTGGAGAAGGAACAAACTTATGACCAAAGAAGGATTAGAACTCATTTTTGAACAACAAATAGATAATTTCGTTTATGTTAAAAAGTTTTTGCACAAACAAAACTAATGCAGACAATATTAGAGGGACAGCAATAAACTGGAAAAACATTTTTACATTTAAAGGTTTTGATAAAGGCCTCATTTCTAAAATATATAGAGAATTGAAACAAATTTCTAAGAATTCAAGCCATTCTCCAATTGATGAATGGTCAAAGGCTACAAACAGACAATTTTCACATGAAGAAATTGAAACCATTTCTAATCATACGAAAAGATGCTCTAAATAACTATTGATCAGAGAAATTCAAATTAAGACAATTCTGAGATACCACTACACACTATTCAGATTGGATGACGGGAAAAGATAATGACTAATATTGGAGGAAAACTAATTAATTGTTGGTGGAGTTCTGAACTGATACAACCATTCTGGAGAGCAATTTGGAACTGTGCCCAAAGAGTTATCAAACTATGAATACCCTTTGACCCAGCAGTGTTTCTACTGGGCTTATATCCTAAAGGGATCTTAACAGAAGGAAAGGGAACCAAATGTGCAAAGATGTTTATGGCAGTCCTTTTCATAGTGTTTAAGAAACTGGAAACTGAGTGGATGCCCATCAGTTGGAGAATGGAGAATGGAGAAGTTGTGGCCTATGAATGCTATGGAATAGTATTGTTCTGTAAAAAATAATCAGCAATATGATTTCAGAGATGCCTGGAGAGAGTTACATTAACTGATGCTAAGTGAAATGAGCAGAACCAAGAGATCATTGTACATGACAAAAACAAGATTATATGATGATCAATTCTGATGAATGCAACTTTCTTCAATAATAAGATGATTCAGACCAATTCCAATGAGCCTTTGATGAGTCATCTACACCCAGAGGGAGGAGTGTAGGAGCTGAGTGTGGTTCACAACATATCTTTTTTACGCTTTTTGTTGTTTGCTTGCATTTTATTTTCTTTCTCATTTTTTTTCTGTTTGATTTGATTTTTCTTGTGCAGCAAAATAATTATATAAATATGTATGCATATATTTGATTTAGCATATACTTCTACCATATCTAACATATGTTAGATTCCTTGCCATCTAGGGGAGGGGATGGTGGCAGAGGAGGGAAAACTGGAACACAAGGTTTTGCAAGAGTTACTTTTAAAAAATTATCCACTTGCATGTTTTGAAAATAAAAATAAAACTTTAATTAAAAAGAAAAAAGAGAAAATAAGATATGCATTTGGAAAGGAATAAGGTTTTAAATTTATTAAGAAATAGGAGGGTGAGGAATTGGATGCAAGGTTGTGGAAGGGCATAAAGATTAATTAGAATGTGATAAGGTATGTCAATTAATGGGACAAGAATAATGGTGGAGGAAGAGATCCTGGGTTGAGGAGTAGTTTAAGTAGTATAATGGCAGGGTAGATGGTAGAAAGAAGTTAAACAGAGGAGTCAGGAGGGCTAGGAAACAACCTATAAAGAAATATAATAATAAAGGATAGAAGTAGCAGAGGTAGTAATCATGATTTCACATAACAGATACAATAGATTAAATCAATAGAGAAAAAATAGGAGAACTACACTATATGTCAGCCATATTAATCAACATTGTTTTAGACTATTTAAACTAAATAGTAAAAGGTTGGGATATTTCTTTGTAGGAAATGATGAGTTGGTAAATTTAGAAAAATATGGAAAGACTTGAATCCACCTTTGAAAAAAAAGAGAATAAGCATGGAACAGTCTTATACAGATTCATGTGGTGTGTATGCATGTGTGTGTGTATACACACACACACACACGCACATATATATATATACACATACATATACATATGTGTGTATGATTATAATTATCAATTGATTGGTAATGTACGTGTGCACGAGTGTATGGTATGTCTGTGCTTAATTGTAGCCTTCTTAAAGGTAATGATGGGGAAAATAAAGTTAGAACTATATCACAGAGAACAAAACAAATCTACAAGGAAGCAAAGATGGATAGCTCTGAATGCAAGATAAATTATGTATTATATACCCTTTCTTGAAATGGAAATTTATTGCTTTGTATTCTGAACCAATACCTGTTCTGCTGTGCACATGGCATTTTTTTCCTGTTTTGTATTTAAATCAATAAATAAGAAAAAAAAGAAAAAAAATGTGACATGATCTTGGACTCACTTTTCTCCCAATTCTACATTTGAATAATTTGAACATTGTATCCTATCCCTTAGTCTTGTTCTAGTCTTGGGGAAAGAAAAAATTGTGGCTAATATGAACTATTTTCATTGCACCCTTCAATTCATTTCTTTTCTCCTCTTGTAAGTTAACTAGTGACGTATTCACCCTTCTTATTCACACTTTCATTATCTTTTCCTTGAACTATTCAATAAATCTTCCTTAAAACTCTAATTGGGCTCTCTGCCTTATGGCTTTTCTCTCTTCAATTCATACCCTCCCTCTCCTAATATATACACAGTTGCCTAATAATATGTGTAAAGGGGTCTTCTGACTATTTCATTCCCCATTCACATCTTCCATGGTTCCCAATTGCATCTAGGATAAAATATAAAGTAATATTTGTCACTGAAAGTCTTTAGAGTCAATTTTCAACCTCCTTTTTGGAAACAATTTCATCTTAGACCTATTAATACATTTTCTCCTTGGGATTCCTAACAAATGACATTCCATCTTCCATTTTTTCCTTAGTATAAGCTGTTCATCAGCTTGTTCTTTCTCCTTACCTTACTTTCCTGAATTTACTTTTGAGACTCAGATGAAGAGTCATCTCCTTTAAGACAGCTCTTCTGATTCCAGTGCTTGGTTTCTCCTGGTTCCAATATTTTTTGTCCTTCCTTTAAACATATTTTGCTTTTATTTATCCAGACAAATGTTTACAACAATAGATTGTAAGCTATTTGAAGGTAGAGCTTTTTTTTTTTTCATTTTATTCCCAATGTCTAACATAGTACCTGACATATAAAGTACAATGTTTATTTTTTTAATTTTTTTTTTTATTTAAAAGAAAGGGTGCTGGGACAGCTAGGTGGTACAGTGGATAGAGCACCAGCACTGAAGTCAGGAAGACCTGGTACACTTAACAGTTCCTAGTCTTGTGACATTGGGCAAGTCACTTAAATCCAATTGCCTCAGGAAAAAAAAAAGTGCTTAGAAATGCAGAGGATAGATTGAGTGTCATAAAAATATATATCTATGATTGTTTCAAGCCAGTCTTCATGTTACAGAATCATAGAATCTCCTAGTCAAAATATCCTTCAAAAGTTATTTAGTGCAATGATATCAAATTCAAACAGAATAAGGAGCATTTACATTATAAATAAGAATAGCTGTGGACTCTAGTGACTTAGAAAATCATATGTTGTCTTCATCTATGTTTTATTGCATTTTATTTATTTTGTTAAGCCTTTCTAAAACATATTTTAATCTGTTTCAGATCACACTTGGAAATGTTGAGGGCCCATACAATTCATGAGTTGCATGTTTAACAACTCTGATCTAATTCAAACTCCCTCATAGGAGAATTTTGTATTTTAAAAGGAGTCAAGCTGGCATGATGCCTCCACTTGAAGACCTACAGGGAATATAAACTGAATACTGTCTAAGGCAGGCTATGTACTGCTATTGCTATTGTTCTCTACTCATTTTTCAGTTTTGTCTGATTCTTCATGATTTCTTTTGGGGTTTTCTTGGCAGAGATACTGGATTGGCTTATTATTTCTTTCTCCAGATCATTTTACAGAAGAGTAACTGAAACAATCAGGTTGTAATTTACACTGTGCCACTTAGTTGCAGGCATATATAAATACATACATATATTTGCATGTATGTATATATAATATATATGGTATGTATGTGCATATATGTGTGTACAAATACATGTATATTTATGCATATGTGGAGAGAGAAAAAAAGAAGGAAGAGGAGAAGGAGAAGGAATAGGAGGAAGAGAAGGAGGAGAAGAGAAAGAAGATGAAGAAGAGTAAGAAAAAAAGAGAGAAAGAGAAAGAGAGAGAGTAGAAAGAAAAAGAGATGGCAATGTACTCCAGTATCATTGCCAAGAAAACTCCAAAGGGGATCAGGAAGAGTCAGACATGACTGAAATGACCCAACAAAAACAACAAAAATACACTACATATAATTCATAAATACAAATTTGTGTATATATGTAGATATGTATAAAATTTCTGAATATATTTATGGGCATTTACCAACACAAGTATAAAATTTAGTTTCTCTCCTTTTTCTGACTTTTATTTTTTTAATAACATTGCTTTTGAACCATAAAGTGAAAGTATTTGGAAAAAATTTAGTCAAAACAAAACAGAGTAATGAAATTATATAAAGTCACATTTAGGTTTAATTTTCTAAAATTATGAACTGCTCAAATAGGGAATAAAATGTGTCTGTAGTAAAATTTCCATTATCATTATAAATGACCTCTAATTTTCTTTCAATTTTTAGATTCTATATCAAAAAGAATCCTTTCAAAGCCTAGGGGGCTAAATAACTTGAGTGCAGGCATATTTTTATTTTATTTATCCTCTTGGTATATTATTTCTTCTTATTCCTTCCTGTCTTGTACATTATTTTTTTCATTGATAGCCTCCTGTTCCCTATTACTTTATTCTTCCAAGGAAGAAAATTTAGTTGGACCCATTACCAGGAACACAATTGGAAAGGGAAGTTAAACAAAAACATTTTTTAAATTCTGATTGACTAAAAATCATTATCTCTATAGGCCTCTTGTAAGATTTTGAGTTTCAGTAAAAAAGAAAACCTATCAGAGCTTCAATTTCAGTTCCTAAAGAGTAATAATCATTAAGAATAGCTATCCATCATTTTCACAACTGGCAGTCTCAGATTAATGAGCTATGATACAGAAACCCTTTTGCCCTAGTCATACAATGAAATGCTGTTTATTTTTTTTTTTTATAGCATCTCTCATACACAATATCAAAGAGTGCTTGCAGATGGATGTAAAAACGGAAAAAAAATGTTTCACAGCCCTGGATACTGTGACAAATACAGGTAAAAAAAAAAAATGAGCCTCCAAAAAGGAATGCAAGAAAAGGGCAGCAGGGGGAGGGGAGGGGATATCAGTTGACATTTAAAAATCAAATATTCAGCAAATGAAAACCCTTGCTACTATAAAATAGAAAGTAGAACCAAGTCATTTTTTTCAGTATATATCTACATGGAATATGGCAGAATTGTCCTAGATACTCCCTTTTCTAAATAAGCAGCTATGGTTCATGCTCAAAGAGGCTCAGATCAATGAAGAGTTACAAATAGTGATTTGGAAATGGTATTGCCATTATTTCAAGATCATTTCAAAATTCATTCAAATGCATCAAGTGCACCAGAACTTTTGAAGAACATGATACATCAGTTCTGAGGGAGAGGGTAGAAGTCTTCCATATATGAAAACAACACTTTCATCTAGCCAAAGAAAAATCACTGGAAGATGAGATAGAATATATATTTAAGTTAGTCTGAGAATAGAAGCTTCATTGACACAATGCTGTGTTTTCCTCCTCCATCAAAAAAAAAGTTTTTGTTTTGTTTTGTTTTTTGTTTGTACAAGTCTGACTAATTTATTTTACATGCTTAGATCATCATAAGTTCCCTCAGAATTCAGTATCTATACTAGTGGGTATAATAATCAGAAACCTAGTTTTTATCCTATGTAGCTATAACCTTAAATAATGTTCAGATAATCTACCTATCACTTTCTTACTCTAAAGTAGAGGTCTAATAATTTAATCCAACAATGTTGATTATTTAGTGTTAGAACATCCACTCAGTTTCAGAGAAAGGAAATAGAACTGAATTTTTTTATTTTTGTTATTATTATTAGTAGTAAATTTTAAGCCCCCAGTGAATCTGATTACATATATATATATATATATATATATATATATATATATAATATATATTACAATATAAATTCTGTTCAAATGTATTAACAATCATCTTTTGCTGTAATAGAAATACCATGATGATATAATGATTGAAAACAAATTAAAATGTGAATATCTCATCATGTTGCTGAAGTGATTTTAGCTTGCCAAAAACTCTGTCAATGGAGAATAATCCCTGTCAAATTATATTACAATGGAAGGGCTTTAACCATAACTGTGATAACATAACAGTCTTTTGCCTTTTCTGAGGACCAACATAGTTTAGTACAGAGAGAATCATTACTAATGGAACTGGCCAATGGGTGATGAATTTGATTTTGACAATGACCACTGGTTAAACAAAGAAAAACTGAAAATGGCTGGTATGTTTCAATTTTATAATTAAACAAATACTTTTAATATAATATTGTCAAATAATATGACAATGATAAATCATTGTCTTTAAATGAAGATATAGTGGAATTATTTTTATACCTACTGGAATTTTCTTTGGTATAAATTTGAATAATCTATAATTTAAGGCAATGGTCATCATTATAGTAATTTCTGTTGCCGATCTTTGTGCTTTGCACATAGTTGTATGTGTTTTTAAAGGAAAAGATTAAATTTCTATAACTAAAAATTACATATGAAGTAGTAGAGTTATAAAGATATTTGAAGAGCATCATGTATTCATTCAACTATTGACTGTCCACAGTGGCACAAAATCTTACCATCAGAAGTAACAGGTAATTATATTAATAAGAGTATTAAATTAAGTGTACATGAGTTGAATAGGGAAACATGAAGTAAAAAAAAATATTTAGGACATGTATTAGGTTATTGTATTTAGGATATGTAGCAGGTCACATGACAAGAGTAAAGGATAATGGGAAAAGGGGGCTATATGGTATAGTGGTGAGGGAGCTGGACATGGAGTCAGCAAGACCTGAGTTCAAATACTGCCTCAGATTTTGATCCCAAACAAGTCATTAATTTCTTCACTTGTAAAATCAACTGGTTAGACCATCACCTTTAACATCCCTTCTAACTCAAAATCTATGAACTTTAAAAAGAAAAAAAATAAGAAATGGCACAGAGCAAATGAACTAAAATATATGTTCCTTGAGTTAGAATTCTTCATTTCTGACTGTTTTAGTATCTTTTTTTTAACCTTGGAAACTCCAGATTTTAAACTATAATATTTATTTTTCCATTTGGGGTTTTCTCTTAGATGATAATAATTGAATTCTTTCTATTTTACTCTGCCCTCTTATTCCAAAAGACCTGGAAAATAGTTTTTAATGACTTTTTTTGAAATATGAAGTCTAGGCTTCCTTTAGTCATGACATTCAGGTATTCCAATTATTCTTATTTTTTCCTTCTTAATTGTTTTCCAGGCAAACTATTTTTATTATGAAATAACTTGCATTTTCTTCCATTTTTCAGTCTTTTGCCTATTTAAAAATAAAAGTATTGATATCTTCTGTTTCTTATATCATCATTGTTTTAATTTACTAAGTACCTATACCAGAAAACTATCTCATATTGCAAATCATATTTTTTTTAGAAAGGAAAAAAGAAACAGGACACATGATCAGTATATTGATAAAATGCAAATTCACATGCAATATATATTACTTTTGATCCTCTGAATTTCATGAAGTGGTGGAGTATATGTAGGGATAATCTGTCATAACTCTTCAATTAAGTCCTATTTGATTTGTAATTTTATTAAATTTACCTTTCTTTTTTTGTTGTTTGTTTTTGTGGATCTTTTTTGTGTGTAGTTTATATTTTTATAGTCAATGTGTATACTATTTCTTACCTCTGCTTAATGCTTATCTGCATCAGTTTTTATAGATCTTCTCATGCTTTTCTGTATTTATCACACATCATTTTATATAGCAAATTAAAATTCTGATATATTCATGTTCTATGATTTCTTTGATCATTCCCCAAATGATGAACATTTACTTTGCTTCCAATTCTTATATCTCTCACCAATATGCTACTATTTTTTTACATTTTAAAAAAATTTTAAAGCTTTTTTATTTTCAAAATATGTGGATGGATAGTTTTTTAACATTGACCCTTGCAGAGCCTTGTGTTTCAGATTTCCCCCTTCTTCCCCCATGTCCTTCCCCTAAATGTCAAGCAGTCTAATATATGTTATAAATGTTAAATATATAGGTTAAATCCAATATGTGTAAACATATTTATACAATTCTCTTGCTGCACAAGAAAAATCAGATCAAAAAAGAAAATAAATGAGTAAGGAAACAAAATGCAAGCAAACAATGAAAATAGTGAGAATGTTATGTTGTGATCCACATTCAGTTCCCATAGTCCTCTTGCTAGGTGTAGATAACTCTTTTTGTCATAAGATCATTGGAACGGGCATCAGTCATCTAATTGTTGGAAAGAGTTGCATCCATCAGAAATGGTTGTTGAATAATACTGATATTGCCATGTACAATGATTTCCTGGTTCTGCTCATTTCACTTAGCATCAGTTAATGTAAGTCCCTCTAGGACTCTCAAAAATCATCCTCCTGATTATTTCTTATAGAACAATAATATCACATAACATTCATATGCCATAACTTATTCAGTCATTCTCTAACTGATGGGCATCCACTCAGTTTCCAGTTTCTTGCAACTGCAAAAAGGAGTGCTAAAACATTTTTGCACATGTAGGTTTTTTCCCCTTTTTTATGATCATTTTGGAATACAGACTCAGTAGATACACTCTCTAAGGATATCCATAGCAAAAATATTGTTCTCAAGATTTCTTTCCTTTTTACCTTTTTATACTTCTCGAGTTCTATGTTAGATCTTTTTTTTTGTTGTTCAGTTCTGGTCTTTTCATAAGAAATAGGTGAAATTCAACTATATTATTGAATGCCCATCTTCTTCCTTGAAAGATAATGCTGATTTTAGCTGAATAGCTTATTTTTGGTGTAATCCAAGTTCTTTTGCCTTTCAGAATAGCAGATTCTTTCAATCCTTTAAAGTGCATACTGCTAGGTCCTGGATAATCCTAATTGTGCTTCCTTGGTATTTAAATTATTTCTTTCAGATTGCTTGCAAAATATTTTCCTTGGTGAGATAGTTCTGAAATTTAGCCAAAATATTCTTTGGGGTTTTAATTTTGGGGTCTTTTTAAGGAGGTATTTAGTGAATTATTTCAATGGCTATTTTACCTTCTCACTTTAAGATATCAGGGCAATTTTCCTTTATGATTTCCTGTAAGATAATGTCTAGATTCTTTTTTTTTTTCATGATATCTTTCAGGAAGTCCAATAATCCTTATATTCTATCTCCTAGTTCTATTTTCCATGCCAGTTAGTTTTTCTAGGAAGTATTTCATACTTTCTTCTGTTTTTAATTTTTTTGTTGTTTTTGTTTGACTGATTCTTGAAAACTTATTGAGTCATTCACTTCCATTTGTTCAATCCTAATTTTTAGTGTATTATTTTCTTCAGTTACCATTTTTAGCTCCTTTTGCATTTGCCCAATTAAATTGTTTTGTTCATTGCATTTTCCCCCAATTCACAAATTTTGTTTATATGTTTATATATAAGCCTTATAATGTAGTGAGGAATTATATGCTTTTCCCATCCCTTTTTGCAAAGATCTCATTTCCTTTCCCCATTTTTCTTCTAACTCTCTTTTAAGATCCTTTATACAATCTTACAAGAAAGCCTGATGAAATGGGGATCAGCTCATATCTCTCTTTGGGGCTTCATCTGGAGATGATTTGCCTTTAGGAATCTTAGATTTTGATGTCTGTTCTCTCTCTCCATAAAATCTGTCTATGAAGAGAATTCTTTTTTAGTTTTTTGCTCATTTTTTTAAAGGCATAAGTACTGCTCAATGCAAAGGAGTGACAGCTGCTTTTGTTTGCCCTAGGGCAGTTCTGCAATTGACTTCTGGTTCTTGGTAATAGTGGCTAGGTCCCATATTCTTCTGGGACTCAGTGGTTCACAATTTGTCTTTTGTAGCAACTCTGCCAAACCACTTGATTGCAACCAGAACAGAGTAGCCTAAGAGACTCACAGAAGATTCACAGGTGTGTAGAAGCTGCAATGCTTCAACTCCCCCACCCAGATTTTTTCCCAAGGCAAAGATATTTCTGAACCATATTGGATGATTTTGAGAGGTA
The DNA here is from genome assembly GCF_902635505.1 of Sarcophilus harrisii. Lineage (NCBI taxonomy): Eukaryota > Metazoa > Chordata > Mammalia > Dasyuromorphia > Dasyuridae > Sarcophilus > Sarcophilus harrisii. The sequence continues at coordinate 187,461,475 of NC_045427.1, read as the reverse complement.
TTGCTTTTTAGAAATGTTTTATTTCTGCAAATATTATTCCCCCATCTTTGTTATGTTTTCCTATCACTTCCCTCTATATTCTAGACCTCTATTTTCCAAAATTAATTTTACTTTTTCTATAAAGTATTACTTTTATAATTTCTTTAATGCACTTTTAAAGGTATAAATTAATTTTATTATATTAACAATTTATTATGTTGGCATAACCCAATTATAGGATTGAATATTCTTTTAGTTATTTAAATTCTTTTAGTAGCATTATGTAATTTAATTTATACAAGTTGTGTGTGTGTGTGTTGGTAGTTCAATTCTCATGCTTTTATGTATTTTGTATTTATTTGAAGTAGGATTTTAATGCTTCCTCTGTTTTGTTATTTTTCTATAGAAATAATATTGATTAAGGATTTATTTTGTAACCTGAAACTTTTTTGCAGCTATTAATCGTCTCAATAAATATCTTGGATGATTCTCTGGGATTTTCAAATAAACTATCATGTCATCAACGATTAGGAATAGTCATCTCCTTTTAAACTAAGTTTATGCCTTTAATATTTTTCTGTTGCCTTATTGTTATTAGCATTTCTAAAACCAAAGCAAATAATAGTGGAAAGAAAATCATCCTTGCTTCAGTTACCTATTTATTTAAAAAAGATTCTACTACATTGACATTATATATGATGCTTGCTTTTGTTTTTAGATAAAGTTTTATGATATTTAGAAAGCTACCTCTATATCTATACTTTATTAGATTTTTAGCATGAAAGTATCTTGTATTTTGTCAAAGACTTTTTATGCTTCTGTTGAGATGATGATGTGGTTTTATTTTTTAATATTGCTAGCTATGATAGTTATTTTCATCATATTGAAACTCAACTATACTTTCATCAATGGTATAAATTCTACTTAGTAAAAATGAACAATTTCTTGAATACATTACTGTGGTTGTAATTAATAGAATTGTGTTTAAAATATTTAATCAGTATTCTTTAACACTATTGACATACTTAGAACAAGCACATCTGAATTGTGGGAGGAAGTACATATATTAAATGAAATTATAGGTCACTGAGGTATTAAAACATTCTTTGTTGCAGGTGTTTTATCATTACATTGCTCCCCAAGTCATAGAGCCATAGGATAACACAAACTAAGAGACAACAGGCTTTTAGTGCTTCTCCTATTTTTTTTTTTTTTTTTTTTTGTATTTTGTCTTTAAACATACCAGAAAATCTCTACCTAGGTAGTCATTTGTAAAATAAAAAATTTCATTTTCACTCTGAGTGTTTTACCTGAATGATGTTAACAGGTCATGGGTATTCTTTTGGCTGAAAAAAATAAATGGATTCTTGGGAATGAACCCATAAATCACTGTTAAATATATTTTTCTATAAAATCTCAGACACCAGAATAGACTCAGAGTAAAAACTTTGTTTTCTTTCTTTAGAAATGGCACAGGGCATTAAAACTAGCACTGACCTAGTATTTTAAACACCTCTGTCTAACATTCAGGCTTGTAGGAGGTATGTATTATTTTGAAGAACTCAAATTTCTTTGTAATTTAGGTTTTTCTTTTGTTGAATTATCTTTAAAGTGTATTTTATTCTAATTCCCTTTTACCCAATTTTCTTCCTCTCTTTTGCTCACATAATTCATTATTTTCCTCAAAACGGCTTAACTATCACCTTCTAGGGTATAAGAAACTTAGTCTCTCCAACTCTCCAACTGCTAGCATCCAGCAACTGCTAGCATTTACAGGAAATACTTCCTGTAAAATATTTCATTTTAAGTCTACATATGTTTATATATGCATTGTTGTACCCTCCAATACAATGTAAACTCTTTATGAATTGCTAAAAACAAAACAAAACAAAACAAAAAACACTATTGACATGTCTCACTGACCAAAACTATTGACATAGTTTTCCTTTTTCTTTCTTTCTTAGTACTGGGCAATATTTACTTTGCTGTGCCATAGTTCCCTTTTATTGTCCTGACTCAGTTTACCTAAATTGTTCTGCTTCAGTTCCTAATTGTTCTGTTCAATCCTGCAACACCACCTCTCCCTCCTAATCACATGATCCAGATAAGGAGAAAGACCTTCTATCTTAGACATCATCAGAATGTCTGGTGCCACTCCCCATTCTTGAATACCAATTTATCAGAATGTCTAGTGCCTTTCCCCACCCTGTCAGAACCAGATTGATAGTCCCTTTCCTGCTGTCAGTGCTCTGACTCCACCCCTGCCTAGGTCTATCCCTGTAGTTGATATATATATTGCTGGATTCTTGAAGATGACAGTCTTGTTCAGCCCTGGGACCAAACCATTAATCCATTTGGTCCTAGTAAATCATCTTTCAAATAAAATATTAAAAGTCTCTAATCTATATCCTGCCTCAGTTTCTCTGGCATTACAGCTTCATAAAAGAACTTTCTAACTTTCAAAGAATAGGTTATTATGTACTAATTGCTTTGTTTTGAAAATTTGATACAATGCTCCTTTGAATACATCAAAACCAGAATTTTGTTATGTTTCTACTCATCAAGACATGAAACAAGAAAGGTCCTCTTCATCTATATTGGAAACTTGTTATTTTTAGCATTTTATCCAAGGAACACCAATTTAGGTACATGTTCATTTTATCTATTTCACTTGTGTCATCTCATAAACATTCGAACACATGTTAATACATGCTAAAATTTCAAGAAACTTTCCTCTGAGAACAGTGAAAATGAAAAATCAATGAAGACCTAGAAGAATACATTCCCAGAATTTAGAAGAATTAGAATGTAAAGCTCATATTTAATCATCTCTATTAAAAAAAAAGAAAGAAACCATACCCTAGCAAATGAATAAATAGGATCAATTCAGAAGAAGATGTAATTTATTTTGCTAAGTAGTATCTTGATTTCCTAATGGAATTCCATCATCTCAGTCATTGAAAATTTTCTTTTTATTTTGCTAATTTCCTACTTTACCAGATGACTCAACAGTGCATTTAAGGTACATGACAAAAACATTTTGAAAAAAAATAAGTAAACTTATGCAAAAATGAAGATTGGGAAGTGAGGAATATTAAGCACATAACTATTTGGATATATTTCAACAACAATCTGACTTTCTCCATATCCAGCTTCATTCCTAATATGTGCAAATGAGGCAAATTTGACATTGGCAAGATTTTAAAATTTGATTTATATCACAAATTCACAGGTAAAAATATGGAATATATTAGATAATATGAGAAATTTTAGTACTTTATCTTCTACAAATGCTAAAACATAGTATCTGTGGGATCATTTAAGCATCTGGTTTAGATTTGAAATTTATGGATTCAGACACTTCTTAAATCCCTTCAGTCTGATGAAGTGAGTTTGCTGAGCCATTTCCAATGTGATATATTTCAAAGGCAAAACCATGAGACAAGGTAAATAATCTAGTCTTGTGGAACTGGAATGTGAACTTGTCAGGCTTAAGAATGTCATGGATTTCCTTGAAGGAGAGTAAGTTGTCCAGCAAAGACATCATTTTAGATCACTTTGAACAAATAGGTATCTCTAGTGGAATATAGTTGACCTTCAATTTCTTTGCATTCTTAGCAAACGTATTTGTTTCAAAGCATACCTAATGCAGAGAGAGTTCAAAGTTAGGAAATTTTGTCTTTGATGTGAATTCTAGCAAAATCACCTGTCATCAAAGTTATATATTTTTGAATTAAATCATAACTATCTAGATCCTTGATGATATTTTTTTTCATTCTTTATATTTTAAAACCAAATTTTATACTCAGAAAAATGCAATCTGAAGTAAATGGAAAAATAAAATTTGTATGAGGACAAAAATACTAAAAGGGGAAATCTTGCTACATAATAATATCAATAAGTTTCCCAAAAAGTTTGATCTTTGTATTAAAAATAAAACATATAAAGGGTCATGCTTTACTTGTATGAATATCCTCAAGAAAATATAACACCAATATTAAATATTATGTTGTAGGCAACATGATATAGTTGAATAAGGATTGAGTCTGGAGTGTACTAATATGGCAGTGCCAATGAAATGGAAGGTTTGTGGTTACTATTACCATTCCTATAATGACCACAGTACCCTTCCATCACTTAGTAAATTGTACTCAAAAACCTTTGTGCTTGTAAAACCCATCCCCCAGTGGTCAGCTTGGTAAAATGTGCTTCAGACATAACTACGCTGGTAGTTGGAATACAGTTACACAGTCCTTCATTGAGTCTATCCTGGAAGCCTTCCTGCTTGAGAGCAGCTGCCAGCATTTTGGGTTTATTGACCTTACTTTCAAGAATCATAAGATTTCAGAGTTGCAGGACAGCTCAGAAATTGTTCAGTTGATTGAATACTGGGAAACAAATACTTTCTATGAGATCTTTTAAAAGGGACTTAGAGTGAATCTACTGTCTCTTGCTATCTCTTGCCTCTAACATAACCCTTTGCAGTTTTGGACACATCTTTAAAGAAGCCTTTCTGTACTTTGAACCACAAGCTGAGCCTCTGCAAAAGAATAAGGTAGGATATTGTCATGGTTCACAGGCCCATACCATTCTTGTATCTTTGTTGAAGATGACCTTCAGCTTGTCAGTGTCCCTCCTAAAATGTGATGCCTACATTAATAATAAAGCACTTCCTGGGTGTCAGGCACAGTACTAAATGCTTTATAATCATTATCTCATTTGATCCTCACAATAATCCTGAAAAGTAGTTGCTATTGTTATTTTTACTTTACAGATGAAGTAGCTGAACCAAACAGAGGAGAACTGATTTGACCAGAATCACACATCTACTAAGTGTGTGAAGATGAATTTTCATGACTCCAGGCCAAACACTCTATTCTTTGCACCACCAAAGTACTGGAACTTTTTTCAATCCTCGAAGTTCAAAGCTACTCTATTTGAAATTGAGCAGGGATGTGATAGGGTAATCATTAACATCCGGAGAAATAGCCCTATTCCTTCTTCAAACAGACTGAGATTCTTTTTACCTATGTGGCTAAGACAAACACTGACACTTTCTGGATTCCAGTCAGCTGATCTGTAAAATAAAAAGGTTATGCTAGATAAACTTTTGGGTTTCTTCCAATTCTGAATGCTATGACATTTACAAGTGCATATTTACAACCTGATTTTGTTTCTCTGTATGTAGGCACATGGAAGAACCACCCACAGCTACAGAACTGAACGAAGAGAGAGTAGGAGAAAGTATGATTTATTTGCCTTTACACCTCATCTCCCAGTTCAAGGCATCAACTCCAATTTTAGTCTAATCCTCCCTATCTGAGTCATGGCTAAATTCCCAGTCATGTATTCTGACTCTGCTGGAACACTAACATATTGGAATTAAAAAGGTGCAGGTGTAAAGCCACATGATTTCCTAACTTTGCTCTGTCTCGAGTTTATTTCCTTTTTTGGACAGGTGATTCAAACAACAAAGGGAAAACAAGTCATCCTGAACTCAACTGTTTCTTATCTTGGGGATTATCTGAATCTACACTTTTAACTTTTAACTGCATCGTTCTTCAAAAATTGTTCAGTGACTAGTTTCAATATAATACATGGTTTTGAACATTTCAAAGTATAATTTCCCTAAAACAGATGGCACTAGATACCTTGGAATTTCACAGTCCACCCAAAATTTCTCAGAACTTCTACTCCTCTACTTAAGTGATTGGTTTGGGGGAGATAGATGCTGCATTCTAATTTTAATGGAGAGGAAGATTTTGAATGGTTTATATCTGTGATGACGTTTACTTCACTGAAAGTTGTCAAAACAACTATTGCATGCATTCTCATTTGGTAGAGAGCACTCCACAGTGAATACAGAGCTGATCTTGAAGTCAGAAAGACTCAGGTTAAAATGTTGCTTTCAACATATAATGGATCCTTGGGTAAGTCATTTAACTTCTCAATTGTTGGGAAGTTAACTAACTATAAATTGCAGATAAGATAGTTGTCTGCATTGGGAGATTTTTTATCTGGAAGCTTCCTAGTGTGAATAAATCATAATTCCACTAAAAACAATAGGATTATCTGGATATCATATATATGTATTTACAATTATATCTATGTCTAAGCCTACACCAATATCCCATTTCTCTTTCATAGTCTCTCTCTACCTTCCTCTCTCAATGTATATAATAACGTGTGTATATATGTATTTGTATATTGTCTGAATATACAGAGTGTATATTTCTATTTTGTATGAATATACAGTGTTCCAAATATCTTACGGTTGTTTCAAGCAAATAAAGTTTAAAGTCTTTTTAGATATAATGTGTGTATTGTGTGAGTTGTGTATGGGGGGTAGGTATGAGGATGGGAGTATGTCTGTGTGATTTTTGTCTCTGTAGAAAATTCCAAAGTGGAAAATCATTTGGTTAATGTAGATAATCCTCTCTGCTGCAACTTAGTTTTATAGAATTTTCTCTAATTGGCATGGATAAATGAAATGCTACTCTTTTATTTTTGTTTTCCATTTACTAAAGTGAGGGTACTAATATCTTTCAAAGAGAGATTCTTTATTATCATCTCTAAAATAAAAGTCTTCAGTAAAATGTTTTCTTTTCTTCAATCAATCTTATATATATATATATATATATATATATATATATTCCTTTATATCTAATGGTAGCTATCTCCAATGAGGAGGAAATTTGCATGATAATTTTGATGCATATTTGCAAAGAATAACAAGTTGTACGTAGTATTTAGACTTTCACATGCAATCATCTTTTTATTGTATTATATTATACAAGTGCTTGTTTTAGTCCATAAATTACGAATAAAGCCAATTAATCAAATATGGAACCTTTCCTTTTTTAAACAACAGCTTAAAGCCAACCTTATAATGCAATTGAAGCACCTTACCATAATGATCTCTTGACCCATCATACCCAAATGGATAAGTTAAAGGAAATATGTAAATTTGGTTTGGTTTATTAATATCTTGGAATTGTTTTGAAAAATAGAAATGACATTCTTCCTAAAATACTGAGGAAGAGGGGAAGAGATGAAAAGAGAAATTATATATGGGGCCAAGCAACCAAGAGTTAAATCCTGGCTCTTTCACTTACTATATGTAGTATCTTTGACAAATCATTTCATCTCCTTGATCCTCAGTTTCTTTGTTAAATAAGAGGTTTGGATGCATAACCTCAGATGTCCCTTCTAGCTCTGAATCTATTATTCTTTCTTGATATTTTTTCTTTGAAAAAAGATGTCACACACTCTTTCGTATCACTACACTCATAACATCTCATTATTAGAGATGATCAAGCCATATTTTGTCTGAAATGAAGATTTTCCAATTGATAAGATATGATCTGCATATGATTATAAGATTTAGGAGGAGAAGTGACATTAGAGATAATTTATTTTTCAGAATTTGTTTGAGAACTTGTTCCAATATTTTACACTCTGCTTCCAGTATGTAAAATTATTCTAGACATACTTCTATTTACCAGTTCTTTCACTGGATGCAGATGTCTTTTCTAGTTTATTTGGGCATTTATAGTAATTAAAATTTCTTAGTTGCTCAAAGTTATTCTTAAATATTCCAATATACAATGTTCTCTTGGTTCTGCTTGTTTCATTCATCATTATTTCAAGTTTACCCATGTTTTTCTAAGATCATTAAGTTCATCATTTCTTATAGCACAATAGTATGCCATCACACCCATATATCAAAGCTTATACTGATTTTCTGATTAGATGCCTTTGCATTAAATATTTCTTCATTAAGTTTGTTTGTTCTCTGTTCTTTTCATTTTTTTAAGCTGGCTCATAAAATACCAAGTCAAAATACAAGCTGGAGAGTTTTCTGATGTGACTGAACACTTTATTTCCCTTGCCCCCAAAATCACTTTATTTAGACATTATAGTTGATTGTAATAAGGTTTTAGCTACTAAGTCTAATAATGAATTCTTCTGAAAAAATCCTATGGCAAAATTCAAACTTCTAAGCTGGGAAAATGTATTATGAAAAATGGTTTATCTTCAGGAATATGTTAAAATATTGAGAAAAACACTAGGGTATTTTTTAAACTGACTCAGTGATGCTTTTGTATTCAATGACATTGAAGCTTGAATTCCCTTATCTGAATGTCTTTTTCAGTCCTTGGAACTAAAATGTATGAAAGAACTACAAGAATGTGGTTCAAAAACATTCTGGCATTGGAACTTTGATTTGGCAGAGATTCACTGGAGAGCATAAACAGATGTGCCCACTCAGTTAGCTGCACTCCAAATCTGCCACCTGGTAACAGTATCATCCAAAAGACAAGAAACATTGCATCGAAATGAATACTGGGCATGTAATAAACCAACCTGGGATGAAATTATGGCTGTTGCTTAGTCTGTGATGATAGGCAAGTCATTTCCCGCTATGAGAATCTATTTTCAAACAAATAAAAAAGGGAACTGAGCTTAAGTTTCCTTCCAGTTCTAATATCTTATGAAAGCCTACAGTCTATATTACACCAGTGAATAACAATTCAGAAAAGCCTCGGATAATTGAAATTTGAATTTGAAATTATCATTTGAGGACAATAAGATTGAGAAGAGCTTTATCTATTCCTAGTCCAGTAGTCAAATAGGATGATCTCCTTTGCTCAGTTTTCAACCTATATGACAGACTAAAAGTAATGTGAAGCTATGGTATAGTGAAAAAAAAATGAGTTTTGGAATCAGCATTAAGTTTCAGTATTACCATTTACAAATCCAGGTTAATTTCTATGTCATTCCTTCTCTCTCCAATATTTAGTCTATGAAAAAAGGATTAGAAAACAAAAGTTAAGGACAGCTGAATGGCTCCGTGGATAGAGTATCAGCCCTGAATTTAGAAGGAGGACCTGAGTTCAAATCTGATCTCAGACACTTAACACTTCCTAGCTATGTTCCCGGGCAAGTCACTTAACCCCAATTGCCTCAGAGAAAAAAAAAAAAAGAATATGAAGGTTATCTACCTCCCTTGACTGTTGGGAATATCAAATAAAAATGTGGATATATAGTACATTGTAAATTTGAAAGTACTTTACGAGTAAAAACTGTCAATTATTAATATCATTGGGAAGAAAAGATATAAAGATGATTCCAATTAGTACATACTCTTGAATCATTAGAAGCTTAAATCTTTTCTATTGGAAGGATCATTAAATTAGAGGAGATAATACTTTTCTGGGAGAAACTAAATCTGGGTGTTAAGTGTTTTGCTTCAAATCACATAGTTTGTGAGGATATTAAGTTCACTAGGGTAGAGAATATAAGGAGTCAAACTTTGAGCTTCTTATTCTAAATACAGGACTCTTTCCATTTGTTAGATTTGCTTGAGAATGCATTCAGAGAAATAAGAAATATATTTTAAAAATAACACCTAAATCCACTTTAGGTTGAATCTCAATATCCATCAAAGATTTTCCATGTGCCATCTTCTCTTCTTGAGCCACCCACACCCCTTCTTCTTCCCTATCTGTCAACTTTAGACATTTCTTTTTCTTTTAGTGAGAAAATTAAAATCAATAAAATCTTCTAGAAATGAGATCTTCTTAATTCTGTTATCTTTCTAACCCTTTAACATTATCTTTCACTTTCTCTTTTCTCTTATCTCTGCCAATGAGTTTGTCATTGCCATCCACCCATTTTTAACTTCTGCCTCTGTATGGGTTGCTTCTGTAATGTTTCAATCATTCCCAAGTGTGCTCTAGCTTAAAAAACAAACAAACAAAAATGTATTTACTAGAATTTGCATCCCATCAACTTATTGATATATTATTTCTCCTCCCCTTTCCCAGTTAAATTGTTAAGAAATGGCTTCCTGAATTCATGGACTCCACTTCCTTGTCCTCTCACTCTTTTCTCAATACTTTTGATGTCATCATTTAACTGAAACTCGTCTGTCCAAAGCTACCAATGATCTACTCGCTGTCAAATTTAATAGTCTTTTTTTTTTAGTTTCCATCTACTTCAGCTCTCTAGTTTTCACAATTTTGACCACTCTGTTTCTAGAAAGTCCCTCTTTTCCAGTCACTACACTCTTCTGCTCCTTCTATCTATTTAATCATCCTTCTCAATCTACTTTCCTGGTTCATAATTTATTATTTTTTTTCTCTTGAAGATATCACCATTCTTCCAGTCTCCTACTTTTACAACTTGAGTATTATTTCTAACTTTTCATTTTCTCTCACCAGCCTATTGCCAAATATTGGTATACTCAATCTCCATAACATCTCATATTCAACCCCTTCTCTTCCCTTTGTTATCAGTTTTTTCAGCCCTTAAGCACTTCTTATCTATAATGTTCTTCTACTTTGCCTGCCTGACTCAAGTCTCTTAACACTTCAACTTATTCTCTATCTTGTTGACAAAATGATTTCCCCAAACACGCATCTGATTTCTTCACTTCTCTGCTAAATAAACTGTATGTAATTATATGTGCTTCATGGTCTCTTCAAGCTATTTGGGAAAAGGGATAGATGCCTTCATTGGAATTCATATCCCCTGTCTGAACTAAGAAATCTCAACATTTAATAAATGCTTAGTGATTGATTTATTAAAGAGAACATTTTCTAATTTTTTTAATGATTCATATTCATATGCTTTCCTTTTTTTAAAAAAAATCTAGCTTATTTTCAATTAGAAACACATTTCTCTTCCACTGATCTTCTACTCAACGAAAAAAAAATAAGGGGAAAAAAAAAAAACCAAAAAAACCTTGTACTTCCCACCATCCTTGTACTAGCCATGCCAATAAGTGTCTTTTCTGCACTCTCTCCAGTTTCCTACCACTCCATCTCCATCTCAGCAACAATTGCCTCTGACCTTTTGCTGTGCATTTCCTCCTTTTAACTATATAGTACTACCTGTTGCTCTTAGATGACTCTATTCCAAGACGTACCCCAATACAATGATTTCAAAACCTTGAAATCCCATGAGTCTTCTCATTTCTATTCCTCTGAATGCAATACTCACAAGAATCCACTCTTCTATTACCTATGCATACTCTCAGGAATTCTTGCTCCAAAGATTACAAATTTGATCTTCATCTTAAATTTTTTTTCCCTTTCTCATTGACTCCATTTTCTGATACTCGTCAATATTTAGTTCTTTCCCTATAACAGTTTCTCTTGCCAACCATTTGAGCATCAGTTATACTTTCACTTTTATCTTTTGACACTGATTATGAGAGAGTTTGAATATTCATGAATGAGCCAACAAAGTGTATCCCAACCTGTTTTAGAATATTAATCATGAAACATCCAAACAAAGAATATTCATTAAATTATTCAAATGCTAGCATTCAATGATTTAAAAGATATGAATATCCTCTCATATAGTATTATTCAGGCATCCAAGAAAATACACTGAATCATACACAGTTTAATCTGCAGTAGAAGCAGGAAGTTATCTTGTTTGAAGCTGATCAGGAATTTTGGAAAGATTTTAACTAAGGCAGGATTCTCTTCACCACATTCTTATTTTCATAACAAGAAAGTTAGATCTTGGAAGTTCACAGTGCAGTAGATAGAAGTCAAGAAGATTTGGATTTAAGTATCATCTCTGAAATACTTTGGTTGTATACTCCTGGATAAGTCAAATAAGTTCTCAATATTCTTGGTGTCTCTTAAGGATTACATTTTCATAGAAAATATAAATCTGTGGTCATAGAGTGAATTTTCTCCCTTAGAAGTCCCCTATTCCATCAAAACCAAAGGTCCAGTCCTTATGCCTTGTAGACATTTTATGCATTCATGCATTGAGAGCTAGAAGGGACATTAAAAAATGTCTTATTCAAATGTATCATTTTTAACAGATGAGGAAATTTAAAAGGGGAGTGGTTTCTAATAGATGGTGCCACAGCAAGGCCCTAAGGGTAATGGATAAAGTACATTACAATTCTTCCTTTTGATATAGTTTATCAAGGATATGAGAGAGAGAGTAAAGCTAGCCTTTAAGATAGTGTCTAGAGTTGTTCCACATTCACAATAAAGATAAATTTTATTGAGTACCAGGAGAATGAATTTAATAAAAAAAGATTCTTTTGGATTTAGATTGAGAAAAAAGTCACCTTGGAGATGATTTAGTCAACCTGTTCATTTCTATATTTATATTTCTATATTATATATTTCTATGTATAGGTTGACTATCTTTCTACCTAATGATTTTGTTTTTCTCATGGTAATTAAGATTTGACATATAAAAATGTAAAAAAAAAAAAAAACTGAACACAAATAAGCCTATGAGATCATCAAAGAGAAGGTAGAGAGTATAGAGAGAAAGAAGATGGTTAGTGATTTTTTGTTTAAGCACAAAAAGTAGGTATAGATAGGGCAGGACGGCAAGAAATGGAGAATGAAATATAGTTGCCAAGAAAGGTAGATGGAGGATAGAGAAAGAATTGTGCCATTAAGATAGAAAGAGAGAAAGTCTGTAAAAAGAAGGTGATCAGTAGTGTTAAAAGCTTCATACAGACAAGAAGGATAAGGGCTGCTAGAAAGTTATCAGATTTACCAATCAAGAGATCATTTGAAACATTTGAGAGAACAATTTAAATTGAGTGGTGAGGTTAGAAGCTAAATTGCAAAGGATTAAAAAGTGATTGGGAAGAAAAGATAGGGGGAAAAGTATAGACAGCTGTTTATGGGAATTTGGTTTCAAAAAGAAAGAGGAAGTATATACTGATTTCTGATTAATTATTCCTACTTTCCATAAGAAAGACTAGTTATGCCACATGTGATCATCTATGGACCACAGAATAGGAGGAATATGAGAGGAAAATTAAGAAACTCTCACCAATCCCAAATCTTAAATATTACAGTATGTATGCATTCCTATGACCAATTCAGTCAGATTTCCAACTTCTTAGTGATGTTATCTGTTTGTTTGTTTGTTTGTTTGTTTTGGGGGGGGCGCGTGGGTTGGCACATTGGAATTTTTCTGTTTCATCCTATTCCTTCCAATTGTTTTCATTTTAAATTCCAGGGAAAATTTTAGGTTATGCTAGTTAAGAGACAGTGGTTGTTTAAGCAATTGCTACTCATGGGTATTCTTGGGTTTCATCTGTTGATCTATTTGCTCTGCCTAGAAATGCTTCTTTATTTCTTGCAATAAGTTTTGTTACCTGAGATAGCATTCAATTCTCCTATAAAGCAAGGACTTAGAAGCATTATGTTGAAAGAAGTCTCACATTATAGACTTTAGGTAGTAGAGGTATTATAGTTTTTCTTAGAAATAAAAGTAGAAAGAATCACACACAAACACACACATACATGCACACACACAAATAGGATTTGAATTTGAATAGAAATAGAATAAAATTTGCACTGGTGCACAGTTGCTCTCTCAGAATAAGGGGGGAATGAGATGACAGAGGAGTTAACAACATGTCCAAAAAGTTGGATGGCATTTTTGTTTTATTTTGCTTTTGGAAATTATAATAATTAGTTTTGTTAGGAGAGGGCAAAACAGGGAAATAGACTATAAATGATGAAGATTGAGCAAGATGGCAACTGAAGTACACAGTGCCATCTATATTCTGAAAGCTAAAATTTGCTCTAATTCTTTTCTTTCAACTATTTCTAGAATAAGCATAAGAGATTGGAAAGTCTGGTCTTCACTTCCAATATCTTTAGTCCTACAATTATAGACTTACAAGAGACAAAAAAGTTTTCTTTAATTAGGACTTTCCAGAAGTGAAATGGACTGCCTTAGCCTATAATAACAAATTCCTCTTCAAAGAAGAACTTCAAAATTGCCAAGTATCATTTATGGGGATTCTTTTTTTTAAATTGTTGCTGTTTCCTCTTTGTAGTGACCAGAAACTGGAAACTGAGTGGATGCCCATCAATTGGAGAATGGCTGGATAAATTGTGGTATATGAATATTATGGAATATTATTGTTCTGTAAGAAATGACCAGGAGGATGATTTCAAAAAGGCCTGGAGAGACTTACATGAACTGAGGCTGAGTGAAATGAGCAGGACCAGGAGATTATTATATACTTCAACAACAATACTATATGATGATCAATTCTGGTGGACGTGGCCCTCTTCAACAATGACAACAAATCAGTTCCAATAGAGCAGTAATGAATTGAACCAGATATACCCAATGAAAGAACTCTGGGGGATTACTATGAATCACTACATAGCATTCCCAGTCCTTCTATGTTTGTCTGCCTGCATTTTTTGTTTCCTTCACAGGCTAATTGTACACTATTCAATTCTTTTTGTACAGCAAAATAACTGTATGGACATGTATACATATATTGTATTTAATTTATACTTCAACATATTTAACATGTATTGGTGAACCTGCCATCTGGGGAAGGGGTGGGGAGAAGGAGAGGAAAAGTTGGAACAAAAGGTTTTGCAATTGTCAATGCTGAAAAATTACCCATGCATATATCTTGTAAATAAAAAGCTATAATAATAACGAAACAGGGAAATTAGCTAACAAACAAACAAACAAATAAATGAATTAATTGTTGCTGCTTGTCCTTCATTCTCCAAGTCAACCATGACATCAGGAAGGTAATTCCATGACATGCAAGTGAATTGGATTTTAGTGAGGGTGGGCTGTGCAAGGTTATTAGCTTAGTTTTCTCCTCCAAAACCATCTGGATCTAATAACACATACAGCTCAGGATGCCTAGAGATGACCCTATTTTCAATGGGGAATTCTTTTTCAACTGTGAATTGTATTAGGTAGACACTAAGGTCCTTTTTATCAATGAAATTCTGATTCTGTGACTAAATTTGAAGTCAGAGGACTGCTTTCAAATTCCAAATTGAGTACCAGTGAGGTCTTAAGCAGGTTAATTTCCTTTTTAGGGCCCAGTTTGCTCACTTTTAAAGTGAGACCATTGGACTAATTAAGGATTTTTAACTTGTATATGTGTGTGCAAATGCATGCATGGGTGTGAGTATGTTTGTGATGGACTCCCCAAAAGTCTAATAATACCCAAGAGCAATGTCTCAGAGCCATGTGTTTAAATGTATCCAAAAATATGTAGTATTAGTAACCAATTATATTAAAATATTTTTAAAAGTTCACAGATTCCAGGAACCCTATGCTATATGAAAATCAAGTACTTCATAAATGCAAATCCTTTGTCTTATGACCCAACTGCAATGCTTCCTTCCAAACATCCTCCTAATCTACCCCCCCCCCTACACACTTTGAAAATGAAAGTTTAAAAATAAAAACTTTTTATTTTTAAAAATACATGCAAAGATTGTTTTGAACATTCATCCTTGAAAAATCTTATCCAAATTTTTCTTCCTCTTTCCTCACTTTTCCGTTTCCCTAGAAAGCAAATAATCCAATATAGGTTAAACATATACAAGTCTTCTAAACATAGGTCCACATTTATTATGTTGTGCAAGGAAAAATCAGGTCAAAAGGGGAAAAGATGAGAAAGAAAAATAAGAAAACAAACAGCAACAACAACATCCATAAAGGTGAAAATATTATACTGTGATCCATATTCAGTCTCCATAGGTCTTTGTTCATCACAAGTCTATTGGAATTGCCTTGAATCATCTGATTGTTGAAAAGAGCCAAGTCCATCATAGCTGATCATTCACATAATTTTGTTGTTACTGTGTACAGTCTTTTAGTTTTACTCACTCACTCTGTATCAATTCATGTAAGTCTTTCCAGGCTTTCCTGAAATCAGTCTGTTCCTCATTTCTTATAGAATAATAATAATCCATTACGTTCATATACCATAACTTATCCAGCCATTCCCCAACTGATGGGCAGCCCCTCAGTTTCCAATTCCTTGCCACTACAAAAAGGGCTACTACAAAAATTTTGGCACATGTGGGTCCTTTTCACTTTTTTATGATCTCTAGGATATTGATCCATTAGAGACAGTGCTGGGTCAAATGGTATGCACAGTTTTGTTTGCCCTTTGGGTAAAAATAAAATTGTAAAAATAAATAATTCATTCAGTTTCTGAGTGAGTTTTGGGGTTAGCTGTAGGAGGAGAAGGGAAAGATGAAGAGAATAAGAATGAGATGAAAACAAAGAGAACATAGAGAAATGATACTACTCAGAGGAATGTTGCACACAGAATGCTTCCCTTTCTATTATAACCTTATCGTGCTCACTTTGTCCCAGAAGGTCCCTCCCCAATATTAGACCTCCATTCCATCTTTCTTCTTCCCCTGATGTTCACATCATCAAGCTAGGATCCAGAAACTGGCTTTCTGATCTTCTCTTGTCTCTCTGTGTTTCTATCCCCGTTTCTATTTTTTTTTTCCTATTTCAATTTTTCTGTCTCATCCTCTGCTTCCCTGTATCCCTGTCTGCTTTTCTGTCTTTGCATCTCTTTCTCTTTTTTTCTTTCCTCTCCCCACCCCATATTCCTTGGGAGGTTGACCAAATCTAGTCTAGTACTTTATAAATAGAGGCTTTTTGCCTTCTTTGAGTCAGTCACTCATCTCCAAAAATTCTTGACAACCTGACGAACTGGCACATGTTCAGATTTCTTGTGATTGGTTCTGAAATTATATTTAGTAGAATTAATCATACATCTGAGCTATTTAAAAAACTCCAGATTTTATTCCTCTGATTTTATCAGTTTTTATTTGGTTATTCTTGTTTAGGGGCTGAGAAGGAAAGTCTAGCATATAGAGATTTAAGGCCTGGCTGGAGAGTTGCAATACTGGACATAACTGCTCCATCAGCTGAAGGTCTGCCTGCATTTGTTTGCTAACATAGGGGTCATTGAGAGTCCACTGCAGCTCCCCAGGCAACTCCCATTAACCTGTAAGAACCTTGCAGGAGAGAGGACATTTCACTATCTCAGCAGAATAGCTTATGTCACACACAACTGCACTAAAAGCTCATTGAACTTAGCCTTGTATGTATTCAGGCACTGAGGGGGCTAGCAGCTCGGCAAAATAGCAGGAAGATTTCTTGGGATTCTTTTAAGAAATCTGCTTTCTCTTCATTGTTTGGTCTAAGTGGGTAACAATTACACTCACATGCAAATTAAACCAAGGGAGAGTTTTCTTCTGAGACTCACCCTTACCCTTCAAAGAGTGTTTAAAAAGATTCTACTCTCATAATTTTTACCTTTTTTGAAAAATAGACTCGCAGGCCCTTTCTTAGGGTTGTAGAGAGTAACAACTCTGAAGTCAATAACTGACTGTCAGTTCAAATTCCTCTTATAACACATTATCTCTAAGTTTGAGCAAAAAACTAACACACACTCTCTCTCTCTTGCTCTCGCTCTCGCTCTGTGTGTATGTGTGTGTGTGTGTGTGTGTGGTGTGTATACTAGAAATTTTGGAAAATTCTTTCCACATTACTTTTTTTGATTCTCACAATGTGTCTGGGAAACAGGTACTATCATTATACCCATTTACAGAGGAACAACGGAGGTTTAATGCAGGACAGGATCACTCAGCTTGTTAATGCTAGAGGCTATAATCACATTCAGATTTTCCAGACTTCAAGCCTGGAGCTCCATTCAATACATCCAGTCAGTTTGCCTTCCTAACCTCAATGGACCACAGCCCTCTTATCTGGTAAAAGAGGGAATTAGTTTAGATGGGAGTAGATTCTAGGGAAACTTGGAATTTCTCCAGAGGGTATAATGGGAAGGTTGCTTTAAGATATGTTGGAACTTCCAAGCCTTATATCTCTGATTGTGTCAGAACCTGGAGAAAGAAGTACAGACACTCAAAATTTTAGGTAGTTTTTAGCATATGGATCCTATGATCCTTCTGGATAACCCTAACCCTATTCTGACATGCAGGAAATTTAAAAAAAATAATAATAACTGATCTTTAAAAAGAAAAAAAAACAACCATTGACTATATATACCTATCATGCTGTTCTTCTGATATTTTTCCTTAGGAAGTGAGAAGTGATTGAAACAATTTACTGGAAACTCAAAGAATATAAGGGAACACATTACTGCTAATTAATGAAAATAGAGCTCGTTTTACTTGAGCCCTCATAAATGGGAACTACCCAGAGCAATCTATTAGTAAATTTCCTTAGCAAAGACCAGAGAATTATGAGAGGATTATGACCCTTGTAAAATAAAATCCCTGTTGTCTATTCTAGAGTAATAGCCTAGTGTTTTGTTATAAGAAAATAATTACTGAGCTAAAGATATAGGTAGTTTTCTGACTGAGCATCTTTTTGGGGACCACACCTGTGATTTTATTCACATAGAAAATTCTCTCTATCAATAAGCACTTGGTACTTTGAAACTTAGAGAGTTGTGTGAACAACTGAAGGTTACTCAAACACTATGTGTCAGATGGTGATTTGAATCTTAGACTTTCTAATCATAGAGTGATTATCTATGATTATATTAAATTGCATTTGAGACAGATTAAATTATATTTATGTTATATATAACATGGACATCAAGGTATATATATATATATATATATATATATATAACTTTTGTCAAGTATATAACACTGACATTGTCATAGAAGTTATTAAAACCATAACTGGGATGGGGTTATCATGGATTATACCCTGGGTAATGAAATTTAGAAGACAGTTCTAACATTTCTAGTCTTTCAGCAGGTGAAACATTTTTGTTTAGCACTTAATTAGCAAAAATACCTAAGATATAGTGTTCTCTGACCAAAGAAAACCCAAGGTCAGAGGTATCTCTACTCCCTAATTGAATATTTATTAAATTGAAGAATTGAGACTAGCATGCCACAGGGATGGTTTTAAAATAAAGGCAATGGGGAACCCCTAAATCTTCTTGGTTTGGAGCAGAAGATTAAATATTCAGACCATCGTTTTAGGAATACTGTGTGAAAAATTAGAGGAGGGACTTTTTAAAGCAAGATTAGGAGAATATTAAAATAGACCAAGCAAGATGTGATGAAAATAATGATTTAAACAAAGGGAAGAAATATTATGAAAGAAGTTGATAAGGTGGAACTAGAAAGATTTAGAGGCTAGCTAGATATGGGGGATAATAGAAAAAAGTCAAAGATGAACTGAGATTGAGAAGCTATGTGGTTGTCCTTGATAACAATAGGGAAATTTGGAGAAAGGGCAAATCTGAGGGGAAATATAATGAACTATTGTTTTGGGGTATTCTGATTTTGAGATGCCCATAGAATATCCAGTTTGAAATATATATATATATATATATATATATATATATATATATATATATATATATATATATATATCAGGAAGTTAGAGGTGTAATCCAGAGAAAGGTAAGAGTTATATATGTAGATTTTACAGTCATCTACAAAGATATGTCAGATGAATCTATGACAGCTGATAAGAAGAGCATGGCCTTGAGGTAAACTTTTTCCATATAGGGAAAAATATATATTATGAATTTGTAAAAGAGATTCAAGAAGGATCTGTCTTCAATATTTCTACTTTATCACAGACCCAATGCCATCATGGAAAGGGTATATTGATTGATTTTCATTTTGTTTCTTATAAGCCCCACAAACAGTTCTGGATCATTGGCTTAATTTGCCTATATAAATTATTTCAATTTGTAAATGGATATAAACAATGTACCATGAATTGATAGTTCCAATGATGTACTGTTGAAATATACAAATGCAAAATTTTCTCAAGACTTTTAAGGTTTAGACCCCAAATGTTTTTGATTTTCTTCATTACCTACTTTGTTAAAATTATAAACATTCAAAGGAAAATGTAGTTGGAAACTGATACACAACCATTAAATCATAAAACTGGCAGAACTGGCAATTTATTAGAATACTTTTAGGTAGGAAATACTCTTCAAATTTCAGAAATGAAGATGTAATTTATTCACATGAATTATTTATTTCCTACCCCATCAACTTTATTGTCACAAAGATATAGATTTGGGATGATGTAGCAGTGCCAAGAAGAGAATGCTCCAATTCTGTTGCTTCTTTCTCATTTTAAGTGAGTAGACACCTCACTTCCACAGCATGTACAGATTCAAAACTAATATGACATATGCTTTAATAAGAATCATTAAATGATGAGATACTTAGTTGAGGTGGAAGTCTCTTTGCAAAACTGAGGGGTTTTTGTGAACTTGCTAGAGAAATCTTGGGTTTCTACTGTTACCAAGTAAACATGGTAATATGTAACAAGTAAATCAGCCCAACTAAGCATGCCTGCAATCAGTAAAATGAACTTCCATGCAACTCTTAGGAAGTCATTGTCTTATGCTGATAAAGTTCCAGTGTTGGGGAATCATCAACAAATTTACACTAGTGACTGTCTCTTATTCAGTTACCTCAGCATTTCCATTTTCTGACTCTGAATCTATTTTTAAGGAGTTTGCTGTTGCTTTCTTTCCTATTTAGTCCACCTTCTTCCTAAAGGTCGACTCTCCTTTCCCTTTTCTGATTTCCTATGACAGAAGAATTCCCTAAAGTGCTGCCTAATGGATATGTTAGCCCTGGGAGTTGAGCTTAAAGAGGAGCTGCTTGCTAAAAAATGGCAGAGCTTTCTATTTTAAGAAATCAGTTAGCGTTGGGTTTGATGAAGTGGGAGAGAAGAAAAGGTAGGATAAGTCAATAAGTTTGCCCATCTAATGTATAAGTACAGCAGGCAACTGCCCATCTGGAATGATTAGATGCAAATTCATTCAAACATTTATAAAATAACTCCTGTTATATATGTATTCTTACTACTGAGTTAGTGTGGAATAATATGTTTGCTGTCAGAAAGATAAAAGTTGTAATCTGCCAAGACCTATGTGATACTGGACAAGTGACTTAGCCTCTCAGCTTCTCAGACAATTCCTGAGTGCTTTTTAGGTTATATATGGGCTACAATCTGAAATTATAGATGGCCTTCCTACATGTGGAGCCATTTCCACCCTTACTCTTGCATAGAATACATGGGGTCATAGGCTTCACAGGCTTCATAAAGTTGTTTATTATATATCTTTCCCTTATCACCCAAGCAGTGAAGAGCCTTGAACATCACACAACAGGTAAGTACTTCTCCAGCATATATGTCTTGTAGAATCACTTGCACAACCAACTGACCATGTTTTACAAAATTATAACTTTATTAATATGAATATAAATAAATGTGACTATTTCATTAGATTCATTAGTCAGGCTAATCAGGACCCAGTTGTATATTATCTTCATTTTGTTCCTCCCCTCAGAGATATAAACACAATAAGCACATAAATATATTTTGAGTACTTTCCTGACTTTATGTGAGTCCAGCACCTTGCTGGCCCCTGGGTAGAAGGAGGTACAAAATTTAAACATCATCATGGAATTTACCTTGATAAACTATAGTCATTGCTAAAAGGGTGCCCCTCTCTGAGTATCATTCATATCCAACTTCTAGAATTCCTGAAGTTTTACCATTAATTTTTGTTTCTTTTTTGTTGTTGTTGTTGTTGTTGTTAATAAGATGGGTGGGTGTGTTAAAGCATTGCATTTCCTGGAAACAAAAATAAAAATATTTCTTCAACCAATAACAGAATAAGACTTTTTTTTTTTTTAGCACTTTGGCATGCAATTAACTATAAATTAGAAAACTTATATAGTTTATCTTTTCCAGGTTAAGTAACTTTTATTTTTTTTATTTTATACATTTCATTTTTCTTTTATAGAATAAAACAGCTTTTCCATAACATGGGATAAAAGAGATATGATTGGACATAAAATTACAAATCTATTGTATACAAACTGCTATTCCTTTTAAATAAATGATATCAATGTAGATCTATTTACATCATATAAATCTTCCCCCCCCTTTTTTTTTCCTCTTTCCTGGAGTGGCTACCATTTTAAAAGGTGACAGTCAGGATAATTAAGGAAAGACCCACAACTTAGGGAACATACGATCTCAGGGGATCACTATATTTGTAAACTCTGAGGAAAAGGGCATTAATTATAGTGAGGATATTGAAGAAAGGAAAAGAGAGACCACTCCAAAAACTAACATTGATTCAATGAACATTTGCATTATATGCATTATAAGCATTAGGTTAGGCTAGGATATCATAGAATAGAAAAATAAAGAAAAAAGTATACCCGGATCTTTGCTTTTATGAGCTTGAGGCTTTATCTAATGCTAAATGCTTACCCTACTCTCACTTTCTAATTGTGAACAGAAAGATAGCTTCAGAAAGAAATTAAAGTACAAATTGATTAATTGTTAGGGAGACAGAGCTGATTCTAGGCAACTACTATGAGCAGGGAAATATAGGAAGAGTGGGAAAGATAATTGCTTTTTATAGAATTCCTTAAGTATTTGGAAATTAAAAAAAAACTGTTGAACCTGATACCCCCCACATCAAGTTTGTATTCATTCATCAAAAGACACTCATTATTCATTTCTATGATTAGTAACTCCTGTCTTCTGCACTTTTTATCCCTACAACTAAAAGCTTCCTTCCATGCTCAATAGAAAATCATTTGTCCTCGTCCTTTATGTCTCTTTACTTCACACTTTTTACATCTACTGGAGCTCATAGGAACTTGGGTTCTTCTAGGATAAGTCACCCTTCTAGCCATCCTTTCCAATAGAAAATGCTCTTCCATCACATGGCCTGATACACTGAAACAGGAGGATGAATATACATATTGACTGGTTGGCCTACTTTTCCCTCATGTTTTCCTTTTCACTATTTATGTCTACAGTTTCCATGCATGGCTACTTCTGTATACCCTTGTGTTTTGCTCAATCCTACTCAAACCTTGAGTCAGTCCTACCGTTTAATAATAAAACCACCAAACACTAAAGAGAGTGGAAAATTAGGCTATTTTTCTAAAGACAGGAAAGGTGGTATTAAGACACCCACAATAAAATCAAAAGCTAATAAATATAATGCACAGCAATTGAACAAAATGAAACAGTGTCTCAAATTCTTTTATAGGGAAAAGGAAAGAAAAAATTAATTAACATCAAAACCTAAAGTCCCAAAGCCTAATTAATCTCCCCTTTCCTGTTCCATAAGATAAGTCTGTGATTTCTTCTGTCTTTACTTCTTGTTTAACACTCCCAGCTTTGCTATTACCATAAAATAAGTATTCAATTTCTCAAAAGACACTGGAGCAATGAAATACACCTGTAATTGAATCCATTTATAATATAGCTCATTGTTACATGGATTTGGCTAATCTATGTGTCAAATCAAAATGATAACTTTCTGTATATAGTAGCATAACTTTCTACTATAACTTGTACCAAAAGCATATGTCGCCTTACAACATCCTGTTGGCATTTTAAATTCAATTGGTCCCTAATTCATCTCATTCTTTCCCTAAAATTCACTCTTCCTTTCAATTCCACTATTTTTATTGAAACCAATAGTGGTATATGAGTTGCTTTTCTCTTTGTCTTTTGAAGCAGAATTATGTCTTTCTTGCCCAATGTGTACTATGAAAATAAAACAAACTGTGATGTTAAGTTACTGCAATGTAAAAGTATTTGTAGTAAAACTAAAACTTTTCTCTACATAACAAATATGTTGACCAACAATTCTTTGCTGTTTTCATCAGCCTTAGATTATAGACAATTAAGTCAATTAAATCAATAGTTGTGTGGAAGATAGATTAAAGAGGAAAGAAACTGAAAACGGGGAGATTAACTGAGAAACTATTGACATAATTTAGGTCAGAAGTGATGTGAGTCTGTCTTAGGAAATTAGCTTTGTGAGTAGAGAGAAGGAAATAGATGTGAGAAATGTTATAGAGAAACAATAAGTAAAACCTGGCAATAGATTTGATAAGGGAAATAAGGAGAGAGAGAGAAAAAGAGATAACTCAGAATTAATCCTGGGAGCCTTGAAGG
This sequence comes from Sarcophilus harrisii, assembly GCF_902635505.1. Classification (NCBI taxonomy): domain Eukaryota; kingdom Metazoa; phylum Chordata; class Mammalia; order Dasyuromorphia; family Dasyuridae; genus Sarcophilus; species Sarcophilus harrisii. The sequence continues at coordinate 187,437,676 of NC_045427.1, read as the reverse complement.
ATGGTGATACATTGAACAGAAATGCAGAAGGCAAAACAGTGGGAGAAATATTTTTTGGACTTGATCAGTTTGAGGTGCTGATATGATATCCAAGCAAATATACCCAGGAAACAGTTTGCAATTCTGGACTGAGAGTCAGTAGAAGAATTAACACAAATATGGGATACATCTGAATATAGACAATAATTAGACTTTTGGTTAACAAACTTCTAAGATTACTAAAAGAGAATGAAGAGAATTTAGTTCAGAACTTCAAGGGGAGATCTGGCCTCAGGGGACAGGTAATAAATGATGATCCAACAAGTGAGATTGAGAAAGAACAAGTAAAAAGGTAGTGGGAAAACCAAGAGGGAAGAGAAGCACAGGAGCCAAATGAAGGTTTTATAGAGTCAAAAAACTCAGAAAAGTATGGTAAAATGAAGTATTTCAAGATCTTTACATATATCATCTCATTTTATTATCACTATAACCATAGGAGGGGTGGGTAGTAACCAGAGATGCTATCACAATTTTATAGATGAGAAAACTGAGTATGAGAAAGATTAAATGGCTTACTCAGAATAACATGGCCTATAGGTGATGGGAAGGGGATATGAACTTTGATTTGGGCAGCGAAGTGATTTAGTGGATAGAGTGTTAGGGTTGGATTCAGGAACTCATCTACCTAAATTTAAATTTGGCCTCAGACACTTACTAGTTGTGTGATCTTGGGAAAGTCACTTAACTCAATTTCCTCTTCTATAAAATGAGCTGGAGAAGGAAATAATAAACCACTTATCTTTGCCAAGAAATCCCTAAATAGGGTCAAGAAGAGTTGTATATGATTAAAATGACTGAACAAGACTTCTTTACTCCAAAATGAATATTCTACTAGATCAATATTCACTACAATTCAATGAATAATTGCCTAACTATTGTAATCCAATGTTGTAAGTGTTGTACTATTATCTAGATTCCAAAATATATCAACTCTGTAACCTTGAATCGATCACTTGAAACAAGAAATTTGAAACTTGAGTTCCATTTTCTATATTCTGAAATAATCATAATATTTATTTTGATACTTCTTAGAAAGCAATGCTTAAGAAAGAAATCTGTGAATTTTAGTATTATAAAAATGCAAAATGTGCATATTATTATGGTTTTATGAGTTTCATTCAGTTGATATTTAAAACTCAAAGGTTAAAAGCACTATGCAAATGCAAAGTGTAGTTACAATCAGTTTATTGCCACTAGAATGCCATGGAGGAAATAGAACAGATAGTATCATCCCTATATAACAAACAAAAGAATGGAGATGCAAAGAGATTGCATGCTTAAAATCATATACCTTCTGAGAAGACCTACGGCTAAAACTTATCCATCATGATTCCTAGCCAACCTCTCTCCCTACCAATTATTTTCCCTCTCTTTAAAATTAAGAGTCAACTAGATATCACAATTATTAAAACACTGGGCTTGGAAACACAATTACTCATGATCAAACACAACTTCAGATGCTGCCTATCTATGGCAGTAGAGTAATTAGCTAGGCAAGTGACTTAATCTCTGTCTGTGTGTTTCTTCATCCATTAAATGGGAACAATAATAGTATTTAATACACAGAATTATGAAGATAAAATTAAACAATATTAAATGCTTTGTAGATCTTGAAGGGTTCTAAAATTCTATCTATTGATATTACAATTATTGTTATTAATAACATACTGCCTAATGAATTGTAGTTGATGTTTATTGTTGATCTACCCTATAATAGAAAACTCAATAGGAACAGGATCTAATAATATTTAACATAAGAGAAAATAAATTGAATGTGTGGAATATAGCAATAAGCACTAAGGTTAAATTTAAAAAATGTGCACAAAAAAGTGCAAGGTGTTTACTTTAAAAGATGTTATTTTATTTTGTTTTGTTTTGATGAGAGACTAGGATACTTTTATTGAAAAAGTTCACAAAATACTTTTAGTGGGACACAACATTGCCAGTAAGAGATCAAAGCAGAGACCTCAGTAATTATTACTGAATCAGAAATACAATTAGCACTAATAGATATACACATTTCTTTGATGATCTTAACTGTATCCCCCAGCTAACAGAATTCACGCTATCAAAGGATTGAGGCATTACATGTCCTAGGAATGAAAAATCAGTGACCTATTGACTTTATCAATATTGACTTTTGGGGAATTGACAGCCCTAACCTTACTTCTTAGTGAACATTGTTATTTTGGGGTACCCTAGTTAACTGTTTTGCTTGACATAGCTCTTTCAAGGTCTCCTTTAAATTTACTCTTTGTGCATTTAGCAAATGATCTCTTGTTTTTGTCTTTAGGTAGGATGATAATCAGGTACATAGGTACACATAACTTGCATTTCATTTACCAGGGTTATAATGCACCCAAATATTTCTGATTTGGGCAAACCAAAAAATATATGTAGATGCATGGTTTTAATGTGGCACACTAATGTCAGACTAAAGGACATCATTATTTATGGGAAATGTACAACAACTTTTAGAAGGAGGTTAGATGATACAATGGATAGAGTGCCAGGCCTGCAGTCAGTAACCTGAGTTCAAATCTTCCCTCAGACCAATGAATCTGGGCAATTTCTTTAACCTTGTTTGCCTCAGTTTCTGCAAATGAATTGGAAGAGGAAATGGCAAAGTACATTTCATATGGCTGCCAAAGAAATTCAAATGGAGTCACAGAGTCAAACACGATTTAAAATGTTGTTGAACAACAACAAAAACAACTTCTAGTAGAGAATGTGGTCCATAATATTCCTAAATACTTTGTCCTGAAATGCAAACAATTTCTACTCCTTAAAGGGCTAACTTCTTAATCTTCCACTGAAAGTATAAGAAATGAATATTCTGATCAAGGAATCTTTTGTATTTCTAGCACTAATCTGCATGTAGAAAGAAAAAGATACACACCGTTTTCATCATTATTGCTTCTCTGTGAAGTCAATATTCCAAAAACAAGGTCTTCAGATGCTTCTACATGTCCAGAAATATGTGCCTTTCTAATTTCATGATAAAAAGTTAATAGGCCTAGCAAGCTATATTAATTGTGACTTAAAACTTTGTATTCCACAGGAACAAACATCATACTTTTAAATACAATAGAGCTATACTATGACTGATTGTCTTGAAAAAACCTGTCACAATATGACATGTCAAATTCAGTTTCCTTCCACCAACATATCACAATCTGTTTTGATCAGGAAAGGATATATTTTAATTATTTGTTTTTAATCTGACTCCAGACTTGACATATGGCACCTCATTAAGTTCTCTCTACATATTCTGGTAAAAACAAAAACAAGCTGTACAAAGATATTCAACTTCTGGCACTAGTTATTTTTAAAAAAAACTTATCCTGTTTCTGATAGGGTTAGACAGTTCCAGCAAACACCCTTCTTGAGGCTGGAGTGACACTTCATTTGAAAAATTTACATGAAATCAATCATAGCAGACATTAGCTGTTGGCAAAATTTGTTCTTTGAGCAAGAAAGGATGGATATAAAATAAATGATAATTGTTCTTTCCACAAGCTTTTTGTTGCCTGTGATTCAGAAATGTTGCCCAAGTTGAGAGAAAACACGTTTATAATTCAATCTTCTCAAAACATGGATAAAATCCTCCAGACTTTGATCCAATCTCAATAAGAGGAGAGAGCATTAGAATGTAAATTCTTAGTAGGAACTTTCATATTTGTGTTATTACTCCAGTGCCTAGCATTGTGTGTGGTACATAAATCAAGCTTAATAGATACTTGTTGAATGAATTTGCATGATCAGATAGGACTTGTCCTGAGGAAGAATATGATTGATTTCTATGTAAATCTTTGTTGCCATCTTTTTAAAAAACTTATTAAATATAGAATAAATTATAGCAATTCTGATTAATAAATATAGTTTGAAAATATTCTAAGCTTCTTCTACCACTTGTCCTCAACAAGATTTTTTAAAATTCAACTCTGAAGGAGAAAAAATGTATTATGATAACAAAATAACCTCAATTTTAGAAATTATTGAAGAAAAATTTAATTGCACTTTAAAAATTCATTTTAATGAATACTTATTAAGCCCATAATGTGTGGGACATTCAAACAGGTGTTGACAATACAAAGACAAAAAAAGTATCTCCTATTAAATAATGAGCTTAAATTCCTTTGGGATGGTGTTTTCCATCCATCATTTTGAAGAGGACCAATAAAATCACAATGCTGAGGTCAAGGCATCATGTATCCAATTGTATTTAATCAGTCCTATGTGAACTAGCTCTGACAATGCATGCATCAATCTCATCATCTATGTAGACATCCCTGGAAAGTATACTGACAAAACTAAGTGAACTTACCTAGAGAATTCAAAATTTTTCCATTTTACTGTGATGCATGGGTTGATGTATAGATTGTACTATGCTAGCTGGTGGAGGATCTTTGGTTTCTTGCTGTGTTTGTCAGGCCAAAATTAGCACAAGTGGCAGAGAATTGATTCATACTTTACTGCATTTCAGCCTCAAAGGCTATCCTGAGCAAATAATCATCTGTGTACAAAAAGTCACAAACTAATTCTCCCTCCACTTTAGTCTTAGCTTATAGTTTTCAATTTAAATAGTTTATCATCAGTGAGGTAACTGACATTAATGCCATTTTCATCCTCATTAAAGGCATTTGGCAACATAATGGAAAACATCATGCTTAGAAGCATGAGAACAAGCATACAGTGCTGGTGACTCCATTGGTGACTGAGAAAGTGCAAGAACATCATCCTTAAACTACAATCCATGTGAACAGACCATTATGAAACTGGCAAATAATACTGATGAACTTTTCCAGATACCCAAATTTTGCCATAATAAAACCTATCAACTGACAGTATTTTGATACTTTGGTCAGGTCAATGAACATTGAATAGAGAGACCTTAGTTTTGCTCCTGGAATTTTTCTTTTGCAGTTGTCAGTTAGCAAATACCATGTTGACCATTTCTCAGCCCTTTATGAAGCCACGCTGGCTCTCAGGCAGATGAACATCATCCAGGTGTAGGATCACTCTCTTAAGGGAAACACAAGCAAGAATGTTAAGAGCAATGATTAAGGGAAAGAGAGATTTTTCTTTGTTACAGGACAACCCATTTCCTTCTCCTTTATAGAAATGGACAGTGGAAGTAACCTTAAATCTTGGAAGATAGCATCCTCTTATCATATAAGAAAGGAGATTTTTGTTACCTTCTGTATGAGCCATGATGGGATGAAATCAGTAGTCAGCACTTTGCCACTTGAGAAAAACTTGATATCATTCAACACTTCTTCCTCAGTTGAAAGTTCAGCTACAAACTACCACCTCAGGCATTTACTCCACAATAAAAGATAAAGCATTACCTCAGAGGCAACAGGGAGCAGCAGAGGTAAACAAAAATCAAGATAAAACAATTTTCCTTCCAAGACAACCTGAGAAGATTCTAGGAAAGACCTGATCTCCAGGAGTGGAGGTTTGCCCTGAGTGAAGTGGAAACATCTCAAGAGAGAAGAAAGAAAATGGAAGGAAATAATTTGTAACAAATATTTGAGCAAATGAATGTTAGGAATTAAAGGGGAGAAGGAGGGAAAAGGACCCACATGTGCAAAAATCTTTGTAGCAGCTCTTTTTGTGGGAGTAAATAATTGGGAAATGGGTAGATGCCCATCAATTGCGGAATGGCTGGACAAGTTGTAGTATATAAAGACAATAGAATATTATTGTTCTCTAAAAATGATGAAAAAGCTGATTTTAGAAAGGATTGGAAAGATTTGTATGAACTGATGCTGAGTGAAACTAGCAGAAATAGGAATACATTGTACACAATAACAGCAAGAATGTACAATGATCAACAGTGAAAGACTTGGTTCTTCTCAGTGGTTCAGTGATTCAAGGCAATCCCAATAGACTTGGGACATAAAATCCCATTTGCATACAGAAAAAGAACTAAGGAAACCAAATGTAAATTAACACATGTTATGTTCATTTCTTTTTTCTATTTTTTAATCTCTCTCATTTTCCCCCTTTTACTCCGATTTTTCTTTCCCAGCATGATTCATAAAGCAATGAGTTTTAAAAATAATTAAATTTAATACAATTAAAAAAAAGAAAACAAATGAAATCGAGACTGCTTCTTGACATTGTTTCATTTTTTTGTTAATACTTTGATTCTATTCATATAGAAATGTATGTTTTATCATCCCTGCTACCTCCAAGAAATGTAAGCTTCTTGAAAGTACATATTACTTAACACAGTTTCTTGTAGTAATATGTGCTTGATAAATGTTTAATCAAGTATGATTAATATTTTAATTGTCTCTATACTTATCATGTTTAAACATTTAAATTGTTCCAGATTTGTTGCATTTCTGAAGGACATCTTTTCTCCTTTCTAATTATGTAAAAGAAAAAAGAAAGAAAAGACAAATGGTACTATTTTCATAGCATGTATTCACTTCTTTTTTCTGTTTTTTTGTTTTTTATCTGCCCTATGCTTTTTTCTTTTGCTTTGATTTTTCAATCCGAATATGATTCATAAAGCAATATGTATTAAAATAAATAAATTTACTACAATTTAAAAAAAAAAACAAATAAAATGGAGTCTCCAGTTCTTGACAATGTATTTTTTTTATACTTTGCTTCTACTTTTGGAAATATGTTTTATTATCCCTGCTACCTCCAAGAAATGTAAGCTTGTTGAAAGTACATTTTACTTAACATAGTTTCTTACAATAGTATGTGCTTGATAAATGTTTAATCTGGTATGATTAATATTTCAAATGTCTCTGTGCTTATCATGCTTAAACACTTAAATTGTTCTAAATTTGTTGCAATTTTGAAAAGTATTTTTCTCCATTCAAATTATGAAAAATAAAAAATGAAGCAAAAATGAACACTACTATTTTCAAAGTATACAAATTACTCCTTGGGTCACAAATGACTTTTCCATTGGATCAGTTTTGGTAGCTGTGGGTACATAAATGATATCTTTAATTGAAGGAAATTATTCATTATTTAGTGTCTTTATTTTCTAAACTACATCTGTATTCAATTGATTCACAAAGACTTCTTGAGTTTTGAAACTATTTTACTTTATGTCTTAGCATTTCCACCTCTTGGGGCAGCAAGGTGGCGCAGCAGATATCATACAGGGCCTAGAGTCAATAAGGCTCATCTTCCAGAGTTCAAACCCAGCCATAGACAATTATTAACTGAATGAATCTGGAAAAATTGCTTAAATCTCTTTGCTTCAGTTTCCTTATCTATAAAAATAAGCTGGAGTGGGAAATGACAAAGGACTCGTCTCATTTTGCAAAAAAGTCCGAAATAATATAATAAATAATTGGATATGACTGAAAATGACTCAACAGTCTTCAATTCCTCCATTTACTTGGCATGTAATAGATACTTAAGCAATGTTTCATAGATTTAACTGAATTGAATTGCAGCATCTACTTAAATTAGGGCCCATTTCAGGATGTTTATATAGCAAATCCATAAAGTTTGCACAATTCAGTAAAGATTATATTTTGATAGATCTTGAAAACTCATTGTACCTCCATCTAACTCCAAAAGGTTTTGCTTTGACATGCTGACTCTTCATTGGAATGTTATTACCACAGAGGATAGAGGCAAGATGGCAAAGAAAGGACAGATCTTTGTCTGAGCTTTTCTTGGCTTCTCTCAGATCAACATCAGATCACGTCTCTGACCTAGTTTTGAAGTGCCAGAACACACAAATATTTGGAGTGTAACAAATTTCCAGGAGAAGATATTTTGAAAAATTCTAAAAGAGGTCTAATTCAATTGGGCAGGATAAGGGTGGGGTGGGAGACTTGGAGACAGCTGAGTGCAGCACCCATAGGGTGGAGAAGTGTCCACAACTAGGGAATTGACCAGGAAGCTTTTAGCCAAAATACAGAAGTGCTGCATACTCTGTCCTGCTTCACTCAAACAAAACCAAAAAAAAAAAAAAAAAGAAAAGAAAATGTAAAAAACTTATTGGAAAAAACAACTTTCATGATATCCTAGAACCAGAGGTTAAAATAGCCATTGAAAGAAATTGCTGATCGTCTCCTGAAGGAGACTCCAAAATGAAAACTCCAAGGAATATTGTAGCTAAAAGAGGGTGAGCGTTCTGATACAAGTGGGGCAAATAAGTTTAAAATGGGGAAAGAGGGCTGGGGGGGACAAGAAGAAGAAAAGCATAATCTGGGGATATTAGGATGGCAGGAAATATAGAATTAGTAATTTTAATTGTAAATGTGAATGGAATGAACTTTCCCATAAAGAGGAGGAAGATAGCAGACTGGATCAAAAGTCAGAAACCTAAAATATGTTGTTTACATGAAACACATTTAAAGCAGGGAGATACATATAGAGTAAAGATAAAAGGCTAGAGCAAAATCTATTATGCTTCAGGTGAAGTCAAAAAAGTAGGGGTAGCCATTCTTATCTCAGATCAAGCAGAAGCAAAAGTTGATCTGATTAAAAGAGATAAGGAAGGAAATTATATCTTGCAAAAGGGTAGCATAGACAAGCAATATCAGTACTAAAGATATATGCACCAAGTGGTATAGCATCTAACTTCCTAAAGGAGAAGTTAAGAGAGTTAAAAAAAGAAATAGACAGCAAAACTGTAATAGTGGGAGATCTCAACCTTGCACTCTCAGAATTAGACAAATCAAACCACAAAACAAATAAGAAAGAAATTAAAGAGGTAACTAGAATATTAGAAAAATTAGGTATGTTAAATCTTTGGAGAAAATTGAATGGAGACAGAAAGGAATAGCAGTTCATGGAACCTATTCAAAAACTGACCATATATTAGGACATAAAAACCTCAAAATTAAATGCACGAAGGCAGAAATAGTAAATGCTTTCTTTTCAGATCATAATGCAATAAAAACTACATTCAACAAAAGGTTAGCGGTAATAGACCAAAAAGTAATTGGAAACTAAACAATCTCATCTTAAAGAATGATTGGGTGAAACAGCAAGTTATAGTTACAATTAATAATTTCACTCAAGATAATGACAATGATGAGAAATCATACCAAAATTTCTGGGATGCAGCCAAAGTGATAATAAGAGGAAATTTTATATCCTTAGAGGCTTACTTGAATAAAACAGAGAAAGAGAGGATCAATGAATTGGGCTTGCAATTAAAAAAAACTAAAAAAAGACCAAATTAAAAACCCCCAATCAAAAACTAAATTCGAAATTCTAAAATTAAAAGGAGAAATTAAAAATATTAAAAGTAAAAAAAAAAAAAACTATTGAACTAATTAGTAAAACTAAGAATTGGTTCTATGAAAAAGCCAATAAAATACATGTCTTTGGTAAATCTGATTAGAAAAAGGAGGGAGGAAAATTAAATTAGTAGTCTTAAAAATGAAAAGGGGGAACTTTCCACCAAGGAAGAAGAAATTAGAGAAATAATAAGGAGTTATTTTGCCCAATTTTATGTCAATAAATTTGATAACCTAAGTGAAATGGGTGATTACCTCCAAAATATAGACTTCCCTAATTAACAGAGGAGGAAGTAAATTGCTTGAATAGTCACATTTCAGAAAAAGAAATAGAACAAGCTATTAATCAACTCTCTAAGAAAAAATCCCCAAGACCAGATGGATTTACATGTGAATTCTACCAAACATTTAAAGAACAATTGGCCCCAATGTTATATAAATTATCATTTAAAAAACAATTAACCCCAATGCTATATAAATTATTTGATAAAATATGAAATGAAGGAGTCCTACCAAATTCCTTTTATGACACAAACATGGTACTGATACCTAAACCAAGTAGGTTAAAAACAGAGAAAGAAAATTATAGACCAATCTCCCTAAAGAATATTGATGCTAAAATTTTAAATAAGATATTACCAAAAAGACTACAGAAAATCAACCCCAGGTTAATGCACTATGATCAAGTAGGATTTATACCAGGAATGCAGGGCTGGTTCAATATTAGGAAAACTATCAATATAATTGGCCATATTAATAACCAAATTAACAAAAGCCATATGATTATCTCGATAGATGCAAAAAAAGGATTTGATAAAATCCAACATCCATTCCTATTAAAAACACTTGAGAGTATAAGAATAAATGGAATTTTCCTTAAATAATCAGCAGCATCTATTTAAAACCATCAGTAAGCATCATATGGAATGGGGAAAAACTGCAACCATTCCCAATAAGATCAGGAGTAAAACAATGTTGCCCACTATCACCATTACTATTCAATATTGTATTAGAAATGTTAGCTTTGGCAATAAGAGTTGAGAAAGAGAGTAAAGGAATTAGAGTAGGCAATGAGGAAACCAAATTATCACTCTTTTCTGACGATATAATATATAGACTCTCTTAAGGGAAACACAAGCAAGAATGTTAAGAGCAATGATTAATAAATGGACTTTTCCTTAAAATAATTGGTAGCATCTATTTAAAACCATCAGTAAGTATCACATGTAATGGGGAAAAACTGGAACCATTCCCAATAAGATCAGGAGTGAAACAAGGTTGCCCACTATCACCTTTACTACTTAATATTGTATTAGAAATGCTAGCTTTGGCAATAAGAGCTGAGAAATAGATTAAAGGAATACGAATAGGCAATTAGGAAACCAAATTATCACTCTGCTGGTGATATGATGGTATACTTAGAGAACCCCAGAGATTCTATTAAAAAGTTATTAGAAATAATCTTCCACTTTAGCAAAGTTTTAGGATACAAAATAAACCCACATAAATCATCAGCATTCTTATATATCGCTAACAAAATCCAACAGTTGGAGTTACAAAGAGAAATTCCATTTAAAGTAACTACTGATAGTATAAAATCCTTAAGAATCTATCTGCCAAGGGAAAATCAGAAACTTTATAAGTAAAACTATAAAACACTTTTCACACAAATTAAGTCTGATCTACCTAATTGGAAAAATATTAAATGCTCTTAGATAGGGTAAGCAAATATAATAAAGATGACAATATTACCTAAACTAATCTATTTGTTTAGCGCTATACCAATCAGACTCCCAAAAAACTATTTTAATGACCTAGAAAAAATAACAACAAAGTTCATATGGAAAAAACAAAAGGTCAAGAATTTCAAGGGAATTAATGAAAAAAAAATCAAATGATGGTGGCTTAGCTGTACCAGATCTAAAATTATATTATAGAGCAGCAGTTACCAAAACTATTTGGATGGCAGAAACTAGACATTGATCCATACTTAACGCCGTACACCAAGATAAGGTCAAAATGGGTTCATGACCTAGGCATAAAGAATAAGATTATAAATAAATTAGAGGAACACTGGATCATTTACTTGTCAGACCTGTGGAAGAGGAAGGAATTTATGACTAAAGAAGAACTACAGATCATTACTGATCACAAAATAAAAAATTTCGACTATACCCAACTGAAAAGTTTTTGTACAAACAAAACTAATTCAGACAAGATTAGAAGGGAAGCAATAAACTGGGAAAACATTTTTACAGTCAAAAGTTCTGTTAAAGGCCTCATGTCAAAAATATATAGAGAATTGACTCTAATTTATAAGAAACCAAGCCATTCTCCAACTGATAAATGGTCAAAGGATATGAACAGATAATTCTCAGATGAAGAAAATGAAATTATTTCTAGCCACATGAAAAGATATTCCAAGTCATTATTAATCAGAGAAATGCAAATTAAAACAACTCTGAGATACCACTACACACCTGTCAGACTGGCTAGAATGACAGGGAAAGACAATGCAGAATATTGGTGGGAATGTGGGAAAACAGGAACATTAATACATTGTTGGTGGACTTGTGAATACATTCAACCATTCTGGAGAGCAGTTTGGAACTCTGCCCAAAAAGTTACCAAACTGTGCATACTTTTTGATCCAGCATTGTTACTACTGGGCTTATATCCCAAAGAGATCATAAAGAAGGGAAAGGGATCTGTATGTGCACGAATGTTTGTGACGGCCCTCTTTGTAGTGGGCAGAAACTGGAAACTAAATGGATGCCCATCAATTGGAGAATGGCTGAATAAATTGTGGTATATGAATATTATGGAATATTATTGTTCTGTAAGAAATGACCAACAGGATGATATCAGAAAGGCCTGGAGAGACTTACACGAACTGATGCTGAGTGAAACAAGCAGGATCAGGAGGTCATTATATACTTCAACAATACTATATGATGACCACTTCTGATGGACCTGGCCATCCTCAGCAATGAGATGAACCAAATCAGTTCCAATGGAGCAGTAATGAACTGAACCAGCTATGCCCAGTGAAAGAACTCTGAGAGATGACTAAGAACCATTACATTGAATTCCCAATCCCTATATTTTTGCCCACTTGCCTTTTTGATTTCCTCCACAGGCTAATTGTACAATATTTCAGAGTCTGATTCTTTTTGTACAGCAAAATAATGGTTTGTTCATGGATACTTATTGTGTATCTAATTTATATTTTAATATATTTAACATCTACTGGTCATCCTGTAATCTGGGGGAGGGGATGGGGTGAAGCAGGTGAAAAATTGGAACAAGAAGTTTGGCAATTGTCAATGCTATAAAGTTACCTGTACATATAACCTGTAAATAAAAGGCTATTAAAAAATAGAATATTCTAGCTAAATTCTAGAATTGTCAGATTAGGGAGAAAATACTGCAAGCAGCCAGAAAGAAACAATTCATATATTGAGAAGCCAGGATTAACAATCAGGATTAACCAGTATTTTGCAACTTCTACTTTAGACAACTGAAGGACCTGCAATATGATCTTCTGTAGGGAAAAGAAGTTTGCTATGAAGCCAAAAATCAACTATCCAGCAAAATTATGTATCACCTTTCATGGAAAATGGGGATATTAAATGTAATAGTTGAATTTCATTTATTTTTAATGAAAAGACAAGAACTGAACACAAAATTTGATCTTCAAATATGGAACTCAAGAGAAGCATTAAAATGTAAAAAGGAAAGAAAAAATCTTCGTTTAAAAGTTAAAAACTTTACATCCCTATATAGAATGATGATATGTTTAACTCTGGAGAACTGTATCTCTCATAAGGGTACACTTAGAAGGTGTAGATAGATATGACTTTATTGTGATGAAAAAAAAAAAAGAAAGAAACTGGAAGTATAAAATGGATTATACTGGAAAAAGAGAAAAGGGGACATAAAAGGCAGTAAATTACATTTCATGATGAGGCAAAAAGGGTTAGGGGAAAAAGGGAAGGGGAAGACTTCCAGGACAGGAGCCAAGAACAGATTTCAAACTCTTAGGAGACTAAAAGCAGATCTTTCTGTCTTTCTCCCACAACCCTCAAACTAATTAGCAAATCCAGCCTTTGAATTAGTTCTGGACTGGCAGAATGCATGAATATTGGGAGTGCAACAAATGACCAACTGAAGATAATTTTTAAGAATGCCAGAAAAGGTCTGTTTCAATTGGAAATGGAGAGAGGTGGGGCAATAATTGAGCCCATATGCCAAGGCAGACAGTGCAGAACCAGGGTGGTAGGGACTCCGTGGAGGGGTACAGACTTTGCATTGTGGGAAATCTACAGAGAGGAATCTACAGGATTCTACAGCAAGGTTGGCAACTCTGCCCTGTTTGCAAGCCATTAGATCACAGAGAAGTTATAAAACATCCAACACAAATACAAAAGGTAAATACTGAACCCCAAAAGGCCAGAATTTCATTGGGCCTGGCCATGCTCACCCAGCCCCAGAAGTTAGCCAGCACTGACCCAGCACAGGTGCAGCCACTTCTAGAGGAAACTTGGAAAATCTCCTCTGCCCTATCAGCAGAACTTAATATATTTTTTTAAATGAGTACAAACGTAAAGAGGAATCTGACCATAGACAGTATTTATGATGAAAGAGAAGAACAGATTTCAAACTCTGAGGAGACTAAAAGCAGATCATCTCCAGATGAAGGCCCCAAAGGTGATATAATCTGGTCCCCATCACACAAGGATCTCCTAGAAGAAATTAACAAGGGATCTTATAGTGACTAATGTTGGAGGGGATGCGGGAAAACGGGGACACTGATCCATTATTGGTGGAGTTGTGAATGGATCCAGTCATTCTGGAGAGAAATTTGGAATTATGCTCAAAAAGTTACCAAACTGTGCCTAACCTTTGATGCAGCAGTGTTACTCCTGGGCTTCTATCCCAAAAAGATATTAAAGAAAGGAAAGGGACCTGTATGTAACAAAATATTTGTGGCAGCTCTTTTTCTAGTGGTTAGAAACTTGAAAATGAATGGATGCCCATCAATTGGAGAGTGGTTGGGTAAATTGTGATATATGAATATTATGAAATATTATTGTTCTTTATTATTGTATTATTGTACCTGTGATATATATTGACCAGCAGGATGAATGAAGAGAAACTTGGAGAGACTTACATGAACTGATGCTGAGTAAAATGAACAGAACCAGGAGATCATTACACACTTCAATGACAATACTGTAGGAGAATGTATTCTGATAGAAGAGGATATCTTCGACAAAGATAAGATCTAATTCAGTTCCAATTGATTAATGATGGACAGAATCAGCTACATCTAGAGAAGGAACACTGGGAAACAAATGTGGACTGCTTGCATATTTGTTTTTCTTCACAGGTTACCTTCTGAATCCATTTTTTCTTGTGCAACAAGAGAAATGTTGGATCTGAACAAATATATAATTGTATGGATCTGAACAAATATGTAGTATCTAGGATATACTTTAACATGTTTAGCATGTATAAGACTCCTTGCCATCTTGGGGGGGAGATTGGAGGGAGGTAAGGGAAAAGTTGGAATAGAAGTGAGTGCAAGGAACAATGTTGTAAAATTACCCATGCATATGTTCTCTAAATAAAAAGCTATTATTAAAAAAAAGGATCTTAAACGATAGCTAAAAGAAAAATGGGGAAAAGAAACAAAAACATTGCAAGAGGATTTGGAAATGGAATATAACTGATTAAAAGACAGATTTGATAAAATGTTAAAAGAAAACAACTCCCAGAAAAAGAGAACTTGTAAAAGAGAAAAATAACTCCTAAAAAAGAGAATTTATGAAATGGGGGAAAAATTGCACAGAATAAAACAACTAATTTAAAAATTCAACTGGACAAATACAAAAAGAAGTAAAAATATTAAGTGAAGAAAATAATTCACTAAAATTCAGAACTAAAGAAACAGAAATAAATGACTCAATGAGACAACAACAATCAAGCAAGCAAAAAAAAAAATGAAAAAAATTTAAAAAGTAAAATATCTAATTGGGAATAACTGGCCTGGAAAATAGATCTAGCAGAAACAATCTAAGGATTATTGGACTCCTGGAAAACCATGATGAAAAAAGAGTCTAGACACTATTTTTTTTTCAGGAAATCATCAAAGAGAACTGTCTAGATGTCATAGAATCAGAAGGTAAAAATAACCATTGAAAGAATTCACCAAACACCCCCTGAAAGAGACACCAAAATTAAAAATATTGTGGCTAAATTTCAGAAATATCAGACTAAGGAAAAATATTACAAGCAGCCAGAAAGAAACAATTCCAATAATGAGGTGTCACAATTAGAATTACTCAGGACCTAGCAGTTTCCACTTTAAAGGATCGAAGGACCTGGAAGCTGATATTCCAAAAGGAGAAAGAACTTGGAATGCAGCCAAGAATAAGTTGCCCTGCTAAACTGAGCATTTTCTTTCAGGGAAGAAGATGGACATTCAATGAAACAGGTGAATTACATTTATTTCTGATGAAAAGAACACAGCTTAACAAAAAAAAATTGACCTCCAAATATAAAACTGAAGAGAAGCATAAAAAGGTAAAAAGAAAAGAACTCTTGAGAACTGTATCTCTGTTAAGTATAAACATGGAGAGTGCATGTATAATCTGATATTACTATTAAAATATAAAAAAGAAATGAGGTAGAAAGTGGATTGTACTGGGGAAAAGGGGGACAGTAGAGGTAAAATTAGGGAAATTATATCTCAGGAAGAGGCAAATAAAACCTATTATAGTTGAGGGAAAGAAGGGAGGGTGATAAACATTGGATGAATCTTACTCTCTTCAGATTTGGCTGAAAGAAATAATATATTAAACATAAATTGTTGCACCAAGAAACGTCTCTCACTGTATAGAAAAGTGGGAGGGGAAAGGGGAAAAGGGAAGGAGTAGGCTAAATAGAAGGGGCAACAGAAATTGCAGAGAAAAAGTATAAGAATAGGGGAGGCTTTCTAAAGAAGGACTATTTTAGGCAAATAGTGCTCATAAGTAAAATACTGGGGAGGAGGTAAATTGGAAAAGGAGAGAAAAGTATAATTTAGTATTAATAGGATGGCAGGAAATAAAGAATTAGTAGTTTTAACTATAAATGTGAATGGGGTGAATTCTCCCATAAGCAGATAGCAGACTGGATTAAAACCCAGAATCCTACAATATGTTGTTTACAAGAAACACATTTAATGCAGAATGATACATACAGATAAAGGAAAAAAGGCTGGAAGAGAACCTATCATGCTTCAGCTGAAGTAAAAAAGCAGGGGTAGCCATCCTTATCTCAATTCAAGCAAAAGCAAAAAATGATCTAATTGAAAGAGATGAGGAAGGAAACTATATGTTGCAAAAGGGTAGCATAAACAATGAAGCAATATCAATACTAAACATAAATGAACCAAGTGGTATACCATCTAATTTCCTAAAGGAGAAGTTAAGAGAGTTGCAAGAAGAAATAGCAAAACTATAATAGTGGGAGATCTCAACCTTGCATTCTCAGAATTAGATAAATCAAATCACAAAAGAAACAACAAAGAAGTTAAAAAGGTAAACAGAATACTAAAAATAACTAGGTATGATAGAAATTTGGAGAAAATTGAATAGAGACATAAAGGAGAACATTGTTTTCCCAGGAGTACATGGAACCTATAAAAAAAATTGACCACATATTAGGACATAAAGATATAAAAATCAAATACATAAAGGAAGAAAGAGTAAATACATTTTTATTATAACTTTTTATTTAAAAGTTTATGCATGGGTAATTTAATAGCATTGACAATTGCCAAACTTTTTGTTCCAACTTCTCCCCTCCTTTCCTCCACCCCCTCCCCCAGATGCCATGTTGACGAATACATGTTAAATATGTTAAAGTATAAATTAAATACAATAGTAGTATACATGTCCAAACAGTTATTTTGCTACACAAAAAGAATCAGAGTTTGAAATAGTGTACAATTAGCCTGTGAAGGTAATAAAAAATGCAGTCTGACAAAGATAGAGGGATTGGGAATTCTATGTAGTGGTTCATAGTCATCTCCCAGAGTTCTTTCAGTGGGTGTAGCTGGTTCAATTCATTACTGATCTATTGGAACTGATTTGGTTCATCTCATTGCTGGAGATGTCCATGTCTATCAGAATTGATCATCATATAGTATTGTTGTTGAACTCTATGATCTCCTAGTCCTGCTTATTTCACTCAGCATCAGTTCATGTAACTTTCTCCAGGCCTTTCTGAAATCATCCTGTTGGTCATCTTTTATTTATTTATTTATTTTTAATTTTTTTTTTTTTTTACAATAGCTATTTATTCACAAGTTATATGCATGGGCAATTTTACAGCCTTGAAAATTGCCAAACCTTTTGTTCCAAATTTTCTCCTCCTCTCCCCCATCCCCTCCCCTAGATGGCAGGATTACCAATACATGTTAAATATATTAGAGTATAAATTAAATACATAATAAGTATACGTGTCCAAACAATTATTTTGTTGTAAAAAAAAGAATCAGACTCCAAAATATTGTACAGTTAGCCTGTGAAGGAATTCAAAAATGCAGGTGAGCAAAAATATAGGGATTGGGAATTTGATGTAATGGTTCTTAGTCATCTCCCAGAGTTCTTTCGCTGTGTGTAGCTGGTTCAATTCATTACTGCTCCATTGGAACTGATTGGGTTCATCTTGTTGCTGAAGATGGCCAGGTCCATCAGAATTGATCATCATATAGTATTCTTGTTGAAGTATATAATGATCTCCTGGTCTTGTTCATTTCACTCCACATCTGTTCATATTAGTTTCTCCAGGCCTTTCTGAAATCATCCGGTTTGTTGTTTCTTACCAAACAATAATATGCCCATCTACTCAGTTTCCAGTTTTTGGACACTAGAAAGAGGCCTGTCACAACCATTCTTGCATATACAGGTCCCTTTCCCTGCTTTAAGATCTCTTTGGGATATAAGCCCAGTAGTAACACTGCTGGGTCAAAGGGTATGCATAGTTTGATAACTTTTTGATCATAGTTCCAAATTGCTCTCCAGAATGGCTGGATGTAGTCACAATTTCACCAACACTGTATTAGTGTCCCTGTTTTCTCACATCCCCTCCAACATTCCACATTATTTATTTCTGTCATTCTAGCCAGTCTGACAGGTGTATAGTGGTATCTCAGAGATGTCTTAATTTGCATTTCTCTGATTAATAATGACTTGGAGCCTCTTTTTATATGGCTAGAAATAGTTTCAATTTCTTTGTCTAAGAATTGTCTGTTCATATCCTTTGACCACTTATCAATTAGAGAATCGCTTGATTTTTTTATAAATTAGAGTGAATTCTCTATATATTTTGGATATGAGGCCTTTATCAGAATATTTGACTGCAAAAATGTTTTCCCAATTTATTGCTTCCTTTCTAATCTTGTCTGCATTAATTTTGTTTGTACAAAAACTTTTAAATTTGATATAATCAAAATTTTCTATTGTGTGATCAGTAATGACCTCTAGTTCTTGGATCACAAATGCTTTCCTCTTCCACAAGTCTGAAAGGTAAACTATCCCGTTTTCTTCTAATTTATTTATAATCTCATTCTTTATACTTAGGTCATGAATCCATTTTGACCTTATCTTGGTGTATGGTGTTAAGTGTGGGTCAATGCTTAGTTTCTGTGACACTAGTTTCTAATTTTCCCAGCAATTTTTGTCAAACAGTGAATTCTTATCCCAAAAGCTGGGGTCTTTGGGTTTGTCAAACACTAGATCATTAATGTTATTGACTGTTTTGTCCTTTGAACCTAACCTATTCCACTGCTCAACTAGTCTGTTTCTTAAACAATACCAA
The DNA here is from genome assembly GCF_902635505.1 of Sarcophilus harrisii. Lineage (NCBI taxonomy): Eukaryota > Metazoa > Chordata > Mammalia > Dasyuromorphia > Dasyuridae > Sarcophilus > Sarcophilus harrisii. Next base: position 187,418,528 of record NC_045427.1, on the reverse strand, counting down.
ATGGTTTTGTTAACTGCTGCTTTATAATATAATTTTAGATCTAGTACAGCCAGGCCATCTTCATTTGATTTTTTTTTTCATGAATTCCCTTGAAATTCTTGACCTTTTGTTTTTCCATATGAACTTTGTTGTTATTTTTTCTAGGTCATGAAAATAATTTTTTGAGTCTTAATGGAGTGGCGCTAAATAAATGGATTAGTTTAGGTAGTATTGTCATCTTTGTTATATTTGCTCACCCTATCCAAGAATATTTAATATTTTTCCAATTTGTACGATCAGACTCAATTTGCATGAAAAGTGTTTGGTAGTTTTGCTCATAAAGTTTTTGATTTTCCCTTGGCAGATAGATTCCTAAATATTTTATACTATCAGTAGTTACTTTAAATGGAATATCTCTTTGTAAGTCTAACTGTTGGATTTTGTTAGTGATATATAAAAATGTTAATGACTTAGGTGGGTTTATTTTGTATCCTCCAACTTTGCTAAAGGTGTGGATTATTTCTAATAGCTTTTTAGTAGAAAGTCTGGGGTTCTCTAAGTATGCCATCATATCCTCAACAAAGAGTGATAATTTGGTTTACTCATTACCTACTCTAATTCCTTTAATCTATTTCTCAACTCTTATTGCCAAAGCTAACATTTCTAATACAATATTGAATAGTAATGGTGGTAGTGGGCAACCTTCTTTCACTCCTGACCTTACTGGGAATGGTTGCAGTTTATTCCCATTACATATGATGCATATTGATGGATTTAAATAAATTCTACTGATTATTTTAAGGAAAAGCCATTTATTCCTATACTTTCAAGTGTTTTTAATAGGAATGTATGTTGGATTTTATCAAATTCTTTTTCTGTATTTATTGAGATTGTCATGGTTTTTGATAATTTGGTTATTAATAGAGCTAGTCATACTGATAATTTTTCCTAATATTGAACCAACCTTGTATTCCTAGTATAAATCCTACTTGATCATGGTGTATTATCCTGGGAATGATTTTCTATAGTCTTTTTGCTAATATCTTATTTAAGATTTTAGCATCAATATTCATTAGAAAGATTGGTCTATAATTTTTGACCTACCTGGTTAAGTATCAGTACCATATCTGTGTCATAAAAGGAATTTGGTAGGACTCTTCCATTCCCTATTTTTTCAAACAGTTTATAATAGCATTGAGCTAATTGTTCTTTAAATGTTTGGTAGAATTCACATGTAAATCCATCAGGTCCTGGGGATTTTTTTCTTAGGGAGTTGATTAATAGTTTGTTCTATTTCTTTTTCTGAAACGTCACTATTCAAGCAATTTACTTCCTCCTCTGTTAATTTGGGAAGCCTATATTTTTAGAGTAAGTCATCCATTTCACTTAAGTTATCAAATTTATTGGCACAAAGTTGGGCAAAGTAACTCATTACTTTGCTAATTTCCTCTTCATTGGTGGAAAGTTCTCCTTTTTCATTTTTAAGACTAATAATGTGATTTTCCTCTCTCCTTTTTCTAATCAGATTTACCAGAGGTTTATCTATTTCATTGTTTTTTCATAAAACCAACTCTTAGTTTTCTTTATTAGTTCAATAGTTTTTTTTCTACTTTATGTATTATTAATTTCTCCTTTTAATTTTAGAATTTGTAGTTTAGTATATGATTGGGGGTTTTGAATTGGTCTTCTTCTAGCTTTTTAAATTGAAATCCCAATTCATTGATTTTCTTTTTCTCTATTTTATTCAAGTAACCATCTAAAGATATAAAATTTCTCCATATTACCACTTTCTTTGCATCCCACAAATTTTGGTATGATGTCTCATCATTGTCATTATTTTGATTGAAATTAATAATTGTGCCTATAATTTGCTGTTTCACACAGTCATTCATTAAGATGAAATTATTTAGTTTCCAATTACTTTTTGGTCTATTACCCTTAACTTTTTGTTGAATGTAGTTTTTATTGTATTGTGATCTGAAAAGAAAGCATTTACTATTTCTGCCTTCCTGCATTTAATTTTGAAATCTTTATGTCCTAATATATGGTCAGTTTTTGAATAGGTTCCATGAACTGCTGAGAAGAAAGTATATTCCTTTCTGTCTTCATTCAATTTTCTCCAAAGATTTATCATACCTAATTTTTCTAATATTCTATTTACTTTTTTAATTCTTTCTTATTTGTGTTGTTGTTTGATTTATCTAATTCTGAGAGAGCAAGTTTGAGATCTCCCACTATTATAGTTTTGCTGTCTATTTCTTCTTGTAACTGTCTTAACTTCTCCTTTAGGAAGTTAGATGCTATACGACTTGGTGCATATATGTTTAGTACTGATATTGCTTCATTTTCTATGGTACCCTTTAGCAAGGTATAGTTTCCTTCCTTATTTCTTTTAATAGATCAATTTTTGCTTTTGCTTGAATTAAGATAAGGATTGCTACCCCTGCTTTTTTGACTTCACCTGAAGCAAATAGATTCTGTTCCAGCTTTACTTTTCTTCTGCATGTATCTATTTGCTTTAAATGTGTTTCTTGTAAACAACATATTGTAGGGTTCTGACTTTTGATCCAGTCTGCTCTCTACTTCCACTTTATGGGAGAGTTCATCCCATTCACATTTATGGTTGAAATTACTAATTCTGTATTTCCTGTCATCTTATTATCTCTAGATTATGCTTTTCTATTTTTTGTTCCACCTACCCTCTTTCCCAATTTTAAACTTATGGGCCCCACTTGCATCATGCTTCACCCTCTTAGAATCCCTCTCTCCTCCCTTTGAATTCCTTCCCCTTTCTTGTACGCTTCTCTTATAACTCTTTTTCCTTTTCCCTTTTCCTTTCCCACTTTTTAATGAGGGGAGAGAAGATTCTCTGTAAAACAAATATGTCAATTATTTTCTCTTTGAGCCAACTCTGATGACAGTAAGATTCACACAATGTTCATCCCCCCTCTCTGAGTTCCCTCAGATATGATAAGTTTCCTTTGCCTCTTCGTGAGATGTAGTTTCCCTTTTTTATTGCCCCTTTCCCCTTTTTCTGACATTTTCCCCTTTCTATTTCTACTTCCCTTTTTCATGATATATGAGTAAAATCAAATTATACATGTACTCATTATGTATATCCACAATAGAATTACAGTTCTCAAGAGTTCCTTTTCTTTTTTTTTTTCTGATTCTCTTGAGTACTATGGTTGAAGATCATTTTTTTTTTATTTAGATCAGTTTTTTTCCTTAGAAACAATTGGAATTCCATTGTTTCATTAAATGTCCATCTTCTTCCATGGAAGAAAATGTTCAACTTGGCTGGGTAGTTTATTCTTTACTGCAGTCCAAGTTTTTTTTTCCCTTTGCAATATCAGATTCTAGGCCCTTCAATCATTTAATGTGGTGCCAAGCAGATCTTGAGTGATCCTTATTGTGGCACCTCGGTATTTGAATTGCTTTTTTCTGGCTGCTTGTAATATTTTTTCCTTAATCTGATAGTTCTGAAATTTGGTCATAATATTCCTTGGAGTTTTTATTTTAGTGTATTTTTCGAAAGGTGTTTGATGAATTCTTTCAATGCCTATTTTACCTTCTGATTCTATTACATCTGGACAGTTTTCTTTCATGATTTCCTGTAAAAATTTTTCATTATTATATTTGGGAAGTCCAATAATCCTCAGATTATCTCTCCTAGATCTATTTTCTAGGTCTATCGTTTTTCCAAGTAGATATTTAATGTTTTTCCTAGTTTTTCTTTTCTTTCTTTCTTTCTTTCTTTCTTTTTTTTTCTTTCTTTTTTTTTTTTTTTTTTTTGGTTTTGCATGACTGATTCTTGATGTCTCAATGAATCATTGATTTCTATTTGTTCAGTTCTGAATTTTAATGAGTTATTTTCTTCATTAGATTTTTTTTACTTCTTTTTGTATATGTTAAATAGAGTTTCTAAATGAGTTGTTTTACTCAATGGAATTTTTTCCCATTTCACTAATTTTTTTAGTGAGTTATTTTCTTTTTCCAATTCACAAATCCAACTTTCTTGAGAATTCTTTATCTTTTCCATTTCACAAATCCTACTTTCCTGGGATTTTTTTTTTTACCATTTCCAGTTCACAAATTCTGTTTCCCTACACTTCCTGGGAATTCTTTATTTTTTCCAATTCACATTTGAGAAAGTTGTTACTTTCTGGCATAGCTTCTCTTTCCTTTCCCCATTTTTCTTCTAACTCTCTTTTAAGTTTTTTAAGGGTGTCTTCCAGGAGAGTGGTATGTGATGGCAGCCAGGTAACATTCCCCTTTTGGCAATTGTATGGAGACTATATGCTATTAGTCTGCTATAGGTTGCAAACCTGCTCTCTTCTGTATAGAAGCTATCTATCATCCTTTTAAGTTTTTTACTCATTTTTAAAAGCCTGTAGGGTCTGCCTTGAGGGCAAGGATATTACCACTTTCCTCTGCAAAGCTGTGGAATTTCTATTGCCCCAGGTTGACTTTCTCCCCCACACCCACACTGTGCAGATTAGAAACTCCCCTCTCCCCCATCCACTCTATTTGTTAGCCTCTCCTATTTCCCTCTTTGTACTGGCTGATATGCTCTGGCCCATCAGGACAAAACTTTCCTGGTGATATTCCAGATTATCTTCGACTGGTGAGTTGTACTTCTAATCCTCATAGGTTTTACCAGTCAAGCACTATTTTTGAGGCTGAATTTAATAATTGGTCATGAGGTGATGAGAGGAGTTTAGAAAGTCCTGTGTGCCTTCTCTACCATCTTGGCTCTGCCCCAAGTATATGCATTTTTTCAAATTATAATGAAATAAAAATTATTTTAAATAAAAGGTCAGAAGAAAATAGACCAAAGAGTAATTGGAAACTAAATAAGATCAACCAAAAGAATAATTGGGTGAAACAACAAACCACAGTCACAATCAATAATTTCATCCAAAAGAATGACAATAATGAGATGTCATACCAAAATTTGTAGGATGCAGCCCAAGCAGTAATAAGGGGAAATTTCATATCTCTAGAGGCCTACTTCCATAAAATAGAGAAAGAGAAGATCAATGAATTGGGCTTGCAACTAAAAATGCTAGAAAAGGAACAAATGAAAAACCCCCAGTCAAATACTCAACTTGAAATTCTAAAAATAAAAGGAAAGATCAATAAAATTGAAAGTAAAAAAAAACTATTGAATTAATAAAACTATGAGTTGGTTCTATGAAAAAACCAAGAAAATAGAAAAACACTTAGTAAATCTGATTAAAAAAAGGAAAGAGGAAAATCAAATTGTTATTGTTAAAAATGAAAAGGGAGAACTCTCCACTAATGAAGAGGAAATTAGAGCAATAATTAGGAATTACTTTTCCCAACTTTATGCCAATAAATTTGATAACTTAAATGAGATGGAAGAATACCTTCAAAAATATAGCTTGCCCAGATTAACAAAGGAAGAAGTAAATATCCTAAACAGTCCATCTTAGAAAAAGAAATAGAATAAATTATTAACCAACTCCCTAAGAAAAAATCCCCAGGACCAGATGGATGTACATGTGAATTCTACCAGATATTTAAAGAACAAATAACTCCAATGTTATATTAAACTATTTGAAAAAATAGGGATTGAAGGAGTCCTACCAAACTCCTTTTATGACACAGACATGTTACTGATACTTAAACCAGGTAGGCTGAAAACAGAGAAGGAAAATTATAGACCAATCTCTCTAATGAATATTGATGCTAAAATCTTAAATAAAATATTAGCAAAAAGACTACAGAAAATCATCCCCAGGATAATACACTATGATCAAGTAGGATTTATACCAGGAATGCAGGGCTAGTTCAATATTAGGAAAACTATTACATTAATTGACTGCATCAATAACCAAACTAACAAAAACCATATGATCATCTCAATAGATGCAGAAAAAGCATTTCATAAAATCCAACATCCATTCCTAATAAAAAAAACACTTGAGAGTATAGGAATAAATTGAATTTTTCTTAAAATAGTCAAGAGCATATACTTAAAACCATCAGTAAGCATCATATGCAATGGGGAAAAACGGGAACCTTTCCCAGTAAAATCTGGAGTGAAGCAAGGTTGCCCACTATCACCATTATTATTCAATATTGTATTAGAAACACTAGCTTTGGCAATAAGAGTCGAGAAAGTGATTAAAGAAATTAGAGTAAGCAATGGGGAAACCAAACTATCACTCTTTGCAGATGATATGATGGTATACTTAGAGAACCCCAGAGATTCTACTAAAAAGCTATTAGAAATCATTCATAACTTTAGTAAAGTTGCAGGATATAAAATAAATCCCCATAATCCTCAGCATTTTTATACATCACCAACAAAATCCAACAGCAAGAGATACGAAGAGAAATTCCATTCAAAGTAACTGTCAACAGTATAAAATATTTGGGAATCTACCAAAAGAAAGTCAGGAATTATATGAGCAAAATTACAAAAAATCTTTCCACACAAATAAAGTCAGACTTAAATAATTGGAAAAATATTAAGTGCTCTTGGATAGGCCAAGTGAATATAATAAAGATGACAATACTCCCAAAACTAATCTATTTATTTACTGCTATACCAATCAGAGTTCCAAGAAAATATTTTCATGATCTAGAAAAAATAACAACATAATCATATGGAATAATAAAAGGTCGAGAATCTCAAGGGAATTAATGAAAAAAAAATCAAATGAAGGTGGCCTAGCTGTACCTGATCTAAAACTATATTATGAAGCAGCAGTCACCAAAATCATATGCTATTGGCTAAGAAATAGATTAGCTGACCAGTTGAACAGGTTAGGTTCACAAGACAGAATAGTCAAGTTTAGCAATCTAGTATTTGACAAACCCAAACATCCTAACTTTTGGGATAAGAATTCATAAATTGACAAAAACTGTTGGGATAATTGGAAATTAGTATGGCAGTAATTAGGCATGGACCCACACTATATACCAAGATAAGATCAAAATGGGTCCATGATTTAGGCATAAAGAATGAGATTATAAATAAATTAGAGGAACATAGGATAGTTTATCTCTCAGATCTGTGGAGGAGGAAAAAAATTGTGATCAAAGATGAACTAGAGACCATTATTGATCACAAAATAGAAAATTTTGATTACATCAAATTAAAAAGCCTTTGTAGAAACAAAACTAATGCAAACAAGATTAGAGGGGAAGCAATAAACTGGGAAAACTTTTTTACAGTTAATGGTTCTGATAAAGGCCTCATTTCCAAAATATATAGAGAATTGACTCTAATTTATAAGAAATCAAGCCATTCTCCAATTGATAAATGGTCAAAGGATATGAACAGACAATTTTCAGATGATGAAATTGAAACTATTACCACTAATATTAAAGAGTTTTCCAAATCACAATCAATCAGAGAAATGCAAATTAAGACAACTGTGAGATACCACTACACACCTGTCAGATTGGCTAAGATGACAGGAAAAAATAATGATGAATGTTGGAGAAGGTGCAGGAAAACGGGGACACTGATGCATTGTTGGTGGAGTTGTGAATGAATCCAACCATTCTGGAGAGCCATCTGGAATTATGCCCAAAAAGTTATAAAACTGTGCATACCTTTTGATCCAGCAGTGTTTCTACTGGGCTTATACCCCAAAGAGATACTAAAGAGGGGAAAGGGACCTGTATGTGCCAAAATATTTGTGGCAGCCCTGTTTGTAGTGGCTAGAAACTGGAAAATGAATGGATGCCCTTCAATTGGAGCATGATTGGGTAAATTGTGGTATATGAATGTTATGGAATATTATTATTCTATAAGAAATGACCAGCAGGATGAATACAGAGAGGCGTGGAGAGACTTACATTAACTGATGCTAAGTGAAATGAAATGAGAAGAACCAGGAGATCATTATATACTTCAACAATGATACTGTGTGAACATGTATTCTGATGGAAGTGGATTTCTTTGCCAAAGAGACCTAATTCAGTTTCAATTGATCAATAATGGACAGAAGCAGCTACACCCAAAGAAAAAACACTGAGAAATGAATATAAACTGTTTGCATTTTTGTTTTTCTTCCCAGGTTATTTTTATCTTCTGAATCCAATTCTCCCTGTGCAACAAGCGAACTGTTTGGTTCTGCACACAAATATTGTATCTAGGAAATACTGGGACATATTTAACATATATAGGACTGCTTGCCATCTAGGGGAGAGGTTGGAGAGATAGAGGGGAAAAATTGGAACAGAAGTGAGTGCAAGGGATAATGTTGTAAAAAATTACCCTGGCATTGTTTCTGTCAATAAAAAGTTATTATAATAAAAAAAAAAAGAGGATTGGAAGTTTCTTTCCATAAATCTCTATCTTTTTGGAACCAAAATTGGTCATTATAAATGTGTATCTTTTAGTTTAAATTGTTTTATCATTATTGTTGTGGTCATGGTATATATTGTTTTCTTTGTTCTGCTTGTTTTATTTTGCATCTATTCATATAAATCTTTCCATGGTGTTGGGTGATTTCTAATAAGAATGTAACTTTTAAAACATATTTTAAAACAACAATTTTCTTTATATTAAATTTCTTGTTAAAAAAAAAAAACATAGAGGCCTCCCCCTTTCCCATCCACTCAGTTTGCTAGCCTCTCCTATTTCCCTCTTTGTACTGGCTAATATGTTCTGGCCCCTCAGGACAAACCTTTCCTGGTGATATTCCAGATTATCTTCAGCTGGTGAGTTGTTGTACTTCTAATACTCATGGGTTTTACCAATCAAGCACTATTTTTGAGGCTGAATTTAATAATTTGCCATAAGGTTAAGAGAGGAGCTTAGAAAGTCATTTCTGCCTTCTCCACTATCTTAGCTCTGCCCTGAGTAAATGCATTTTTTCAGATCACAATGAAATAAAAATTATTTTCAATAAAAGGTCAGAAGAAAATAAACCAAAAAGTAATTGGAAACTAAATAAGCTCAACCAAAAGAATAATTGGGTGAAACAACAAAACAGTCACAATCAATAATTTCATCCAAAAGAATAACAATAATGTGATGTCATATCAAAATTTGTGGGATGCACCCCCAGCGGGAATAAGGAAAAATTTTATATGTCTGGTTGATTACCTGCGTAAAATCAAAAAAGAAAATATCAATGAAAAAACTAAATACAAAAGGAACAAATTAAAAACCCCCAATCAAATACCAAACTTGAAATTCTAAAAATAAAAGGATAGATCAATAAAATGAAAAATTAAAAAATTACTATTGAATTAATAAATAAAAGTAAGAGTTGGTTTTATGAAAAGACCAACAAAATAGATAAACATTTAGTTAATTTGATCAGAAAAACGAAAGAGAAAAATCAAATTGTTATGCTCAAAAATCATAAGGGAGAACTTTTCATCAATGAAGAGGAAACTAGAACAATAATTAGGAGCTATTTTGCCCAAGCATTTGTCAATCATTTTGATATTTTAAAAGACATGGAGGAATATCTACAAAAATATAGATTGCCCAGGTTAACAGAAGATGAAAGAAATTGTCTAAATAGTCCCATGTTAGAAAAAGAAATACAACAAGCTATTAATAAATTTTCTGAGAAAATATCTGAAGGACCAGATTGGTTTACTTGTGAATTCTACCAAACAGTTAAAGAATAAGTGAAATTTATAGAAATTCCAATGCTAGGGGGCGGAGCCAAGATGGCGGAGAAGACACACGCGACTTTCTAAGCTCTTCTCTTACCCTTTTTATCAATATTATATCGAGCCTCAAAAATAGTCTTGACTGCTACAATTCGTAAAGATAAGAAGTAGAACAACTCACCGGCCGAAGAAAATCTGCAGTCTCGCCAAAAAAGGTTGGTTCCGGGGCCAGGGGGGAGATCGGCGCAGACAGGGAGAGAAATTAGGTTCTGAGGAGAGTCTCAAACCGAGGGTGAAAGCACAGATCTCAGCACAAGCGCGCAGCCCCAACCCCCAGTACGGGCTTTTCCTTGGGGCAGTTGTGATCCTGCACGGCAGGAGGACGCAGCCCGGGTTAGCCTCCAATCTGCACAGTGGGGAGCTCGGCTTGGGGCCATAGAGCTTTTCCAGGGCCGATTTGCATTGGGCAGAGACACTGGGGCAGAGTTCCGGGCGGTCTGCGGTCTGGGGTCAGCTGCTAATACTCACAGTCCCACAAGAGGCTCCGGCCTGGGGCAGTGACACTTTCACCACTTAGTCTCTAGCCTAGGGCAATCGATAATCCACTCAGCCCTACTAAGCAGTTTGATAGCTCTGCCAGTGCTGAATCCACTTCCTGTTGGGGGAAGGGAAAACTCTCACTTGGAGCACTCCCATACCTCTGAGCCGGAAATCGCTTTAAATATTTCCCTGCTCTGCAGAGGAAGCTGGTAACCCCCTTGCCTAGGAGGCCTACCCTAAAGGCTTTAAAACATGAATAAAAAGATGAAAAGAACTATCGATCAACAGCTTCTATGCAGAAAAAGAGCAGGTCAGCAAACCTGAAGAGACCTCAAACAGCAAAAATGCATCAGAATGTCCTCTTTTACATAATGCTCTCATAGAAGAGACCATTAAAAGTCTCAAAAGAGAGTTAGAAGATAAATGGGGAAAGGAAAGAGAAGCCTTACAAGAGAGCAACAACTTCCTGAAATACAAATTGAAAAGTTAAAAATTCCCAGGAAGTGCAAATTGGTGAATTGGAAAAAAAAAAATCACAGGAAAGTAAGAATTGTGAATTGGAAAAAATAAAGAATTCACTAGAAAGTAGGATCTGTGAATTGAAAAGAAATAATTCACTAAAAAAAATTAGTGAAATGGAAAAAATTCCACAGACCAAAACAATACATTCAAAAACTCAATTGACATATACAGAAAGAAGTAAAAAAGCTAATGAAGAAAATAATTTTTAAAGAATTAGAACTGAACAAATTGAAACTAATGATGCATTGAGACAGCAAGAATCAGTCAAGCAAAAACAAAAAAATGACAAACTGAAAAAACCATGAATTATCTACTTGCTAAAATGACAGACTTGGAAAATAGATCTAGGAGAGATAATCTGAGGATTATTGGACTTTCCGAAAACTATGATAAAAAAAGAGCCTAGATACTATTTTACAAGAAATCATCAAAGAGAACTGCCCAGATGTAATAGAATCAGAAGGTAAAATAGGCATTGAAAGAATTCATCGAACACCTTCTGAAAGAAACCCTAAAATAAAAACCCCAAGGAATATTGTGGCAAAATTTCAGAACTATCAGATTAAGGAAAAATTTTACAAGCAGCCAAAAAAACCATTTAAATACTGAGGTGCCACAATAAGGATCACCCAAGATCTGGCTGCCTCTACATTAAAGGGAAAGAAGGGCCTGAATATGATATCTGAAAGGCACAAGAACTTGGGATGCAGCCAAGAATAAACTACCCAGCTAAGCTGAGCATTTTCTTCCAGGGAAGAAGATGGACGTTTAATGAAACAAATGAATTCCATTTGTTTCTGAAGAAAAACCAGAACTAAAACAAAAATTTGATCTCCAAGAATAGAACCTCAAGAGATGCAGAAAAAGGTAAAAATAACTCTTGAGAATTGTATTTCTGTTGTGGATATACAAAAAAAAAATACATGTAAAATTTGATAGTACTGATATAACATAAAAAAGGGAAGTAGATATGGAAAAGGGATGATGGCAGAATAAGGTGGGAAGGAGGGATAAAAAGAGGGAAACCACATCCCACAAAGAGGCTAAGGAAACTTATCATATCTGAGGGAAATTAGAGAGGGGGAGGAACATTGTGTGAATCTTACTCTCATCAGAGTTGGCTCAAAGAAAAAATAATTGACATTTGTTTTAGAGAAAATTCTCTCTCGCCTCATTAAAAACGGGGAGAGGAAAAGGGAAAAGAAAAAGAATAATAAGGGAAGGAAGGGGGAAAGACTCAAAGGGGGGAGGGAGGGATTATAAAGAGGATAAGTATCGTGATACAAGAGGGGGAAATAAGTTTAAAAGGGGGAAAGAGGGTTGGGGGAGGCAAGAATAAGTAAAGCACAATCTGGGGTTATTAGGATGGCAGGAAATACAGATTTAGTAATTCTAACCTGAAATGTGAATGGGATGAACTCCCCATAAAGAGGAGGCAGATAGCAGACTGGATCAAAAGTCAGAACCCTACAATATGTTGTTTACAAGAAACACATTTAAAGCAGGGGGATACATATAGAGTAAAGGTAAAAGGCTGGAGCAAAATCTATTATGCTTCAGGTGAAGTCAAAAGTAGGGTAGCCATCCTTATCTCAGATCAAGCAAAAGTAAAATTGATCTAATTAAAAGAGATAAGGAAGGAAACTACATCCTCAAAGGTACATAAACAATGAAGCAATATCAATATTAAACATATATGCACCAAGTGGTATGGCACTCAGCTTCCTAAAGGAGAAGTTAAGAGAGTTGCAAGAAGAAATAGACAACAAAACTGTAATAGTAGGAGATCTCAACCTTGCACTCTCAGAATTAGACAAATCAAACCACAAAACAAATAAGAAAGAAATTAAAGAAGTAAACAGAATATTAGAAAAATTAGGTATGTTGGATCTTTGGAGAAAATTGAATGGAGATAGAAGGGAATATACTTTCTTCTCAGCAGTTCATGGAACCTATTCAAAAATTGACCATATATTAGGACATAAAGACCTCAAAATTAAATGCAAGAAAGCAGAAATAGTAAATGCTTTCTTTTCAGATCATGATGCAATAAAACTACATTCAACAAAAAATTAGGGGAAATAGACCAAAAGTAATTGGAAACTAAACAATCTCATCTTAAAGAATGATTGGGTGAAGCAGCAAATTATACATACAATTAATAATTTCACTCAAGATAATGACAATGATGAGACATCATACCAAAATTTGTGGGATGCAGCCAAAGCGGTAATAAGAGGGAATTTTATATCCTTAGAGGCTTACTTGAATAAAACAGAGAAAGAAAAGATTAATGAATTGGGCTTGCAACTAAAAAACTAAAAAGACCAAATTAAAAACCCCCAATCAAATACTAAATTGGAAATTCTAAAATTAAAAGGAGAAATTAAAATACTGAAAGTAAAAATCTATTGAACTAATTAATAAAACTAAGAGTTGGTTCTATGAAAAAGCCAATAAAATAGATAAGCCTTTGGTAAATCTGATTAGAAAAAGGAGGGAGGAAAATGAAATTAGTAGTCTTAAAATGAAAGGAGAACTTTCCACCAATGAAGAGGAAATTAGAGAAATAATAAGGAGTTATTTTGCTCAACTTTATGCCAATAAATTTGATAACCTAAGTGAAATGGATGACTACTCAAAAATATAGACTTCCCAGATTAACAGAGGAGGAAGTAAATTGTTGAATAGTCCCATTTCAGAAAAAGAAATAGAACAGCCAATTAAACAACTCCCTAAGAAAAATCCCCAGGACCAGATGGATTTACATGTGAATTTTACCAAACATTTAAAGAACAATTGGCCCCAATGCTATATAAATTATTTGATAAAATAGGGAATGAAGGAGTCCTACCAAATTCCTTCTATGACACAGACATGGTACTGATACCTAAACCAGGTAGGCTGAAAACAGAGAAAGAAAATTATAGACCAATCTCCCTAATGAATATTGATGCTAAAATCTTAAAAAAGATATTAGCAAAAGACACAGAAAATCATCTCCAAGATAATACACTATGATCAAGTAGGATTTATACCAGGAATGCAGGGCTGGTTCAATATTAGGAAAACTATCAATATAATTGGCCATGTTAATAACCAAATTAACAAAAACCATATGATCATCTCAATAGATACAGAAAAAGCATTTGATAAAATCCAACATCCATTCCTATTAAAAACACTTGAGAGTATAGGAATAAATGGACTTTTCCTTAAAATAATCAGCAGCATCTATTTAAAACCATCAGTAAGCATCATATGTAATGGAGACAAACTGCAACCATTCCCAATAAGATCTGGAGTGAAACAAGGTTGCCCACTATCACCGTTACTATTTAATATTGTATTAGAAACGCTAGCTATAGCAATAAGAGCTGAGAAAGAGATTAAAGGAATAAGAATAGGCAATGAGGAAGCCAAATTATCACTCTTTGCCGATGACATGATGGTATACTTAGAGAACCCCAGAGATTCTGCTAAAAGTTATTAGAAATAATCCACAACTTTAGCAAAGTTGCTGGTTTTAAAATAAACCCACATAAGTCATCAGCATTCTTATATATCACTAACAAAATCCAACAGTCAGAGTTATAAAGAGAAATTCCATTTAAAGTAACTACTGATAATATAAAATATTTAAGAATCTATCTGCCAAGTGAAAATCAGAAACTTTATGAGCAAAATTATAGACCACTTTTCACACAAATTAAGTCTGATCTAACCAATTGGAAAAATATTAAATGCTCTTGGATAGGGCCAGCAAATATAATAAAGATGACAATATTACCTAAACTAATCTATTTATTTAGCGCTATACCAATCAGACTCCCAAAAAACTATTTGAATGACCTAGAAAAAATAACAACAAAGTTCATATGGAAAAACAAAAGGTCAAGCATTTCAAGGGAATTAATGAAAAAAAAATCAAATGATGGTGGCTTAGCTGTACCAAATCTAAAATTATATTATAGAGCAGCAGTTACCAAAACTATTTGGTATTGGCTAAGGAATAGATTAGTTGATCAGTGGAATAGAGTAGGTTCAAGGGATAAAACAGTCAACAAATATAGCAACCTAGTCTTTGACAAACCCAAAGATCCCAGCTTTTGGGATAAGAACTTACTGTTTGATAAAAATTGCTGGGAAAATTGGAAACTAATATGGAGAAACTAGGCATTGATCCATACTTAACGCCGTACACCAAGATAAGGTCAAAATGGGTTCATGACCTAGGCATAAAGAATGAAATCATTAATAAATTAGAGGAACATAGGATAGTTTACATCCTAGACCTGTGGAAGGGAAGGTCTTTATGACCAAAGCAGAACTAGAGATCATTACTGATCACAAAATAGAAAATTTTGATTATACCAAACTGAAAAGTTTTGTACAAACAAAACTAATGCAGACAAGATTAGAAGGGAAGCAATAAACTGGGAAAATATTTTACAGTCAAAGGTTCTGATAAAGGCCTCATTTCCAAAAATATATAGAGAATTAACTCTAATTTATAAAATCAGCCATTTTCCAATTGAAAATGGTCAAAGGATATGAACAGACAATTCCAGATGAAGAAATTGAAACTATTTCTAGTCATATGAAAAGATGCTCCAAGTCATTATTAATCAGAGAAATGCAAATTAAGACAACTCTAAGATACTCACTACACACCTGTCAGATTGGCTAAGATGACAGGAAAAATAATGATGATTGTTGAGGGGATGTGGGAAAACTGGGACATTGATTCATTGTTGGTGGAGTTGTGAACGAATCCAACCATTTTGAGAGTAGTTTGGAACTATGCTCAAAAAGTTATCAAACTGTGCATACCCTTTGATCCAGCAGTGTTACTACTGGGATTATATCCCAAAGAGATTATAAAGAAGGGAAAGGGACCTGTATGTGCACGAATGTTTGTGGCAGCCCTTTTGTAGTGGCTAGAAACTGGAAACTGAATGGATGTCCATCAGTTGGAGAATGGCTGAATAAATTGTGGTATATGAAAATTATGGAATATTACTGTTCTGTAAGAAATGACCAACAGGATGATTTCAGAAAGGCCTGGAGAGACTTACACGAACTGATGCTGAGTGAAATGAGCAGGACCAGGAGATCATTATATACTTCAACAACAATACTAGATGATGACCAGTTCTGATGGATCAGGCCATCCTCAGCAACAAGATCAACCAAATCATTTCTAATGGAGCAGTAATGAACTGAACCAGCTATACCCAGAAAAAGAACTCTGGGAGATGACTAAAAACCATTACATTGAATTCCCAATCCCTATATTTACGCACACCTGCATTTTTGATTTCCTTCACAAGCTAATTGTACAATAATTCAGAGTCTGATTGTTTTTGTACAGCAAAATGTTTTGGTCATGTATACTTATTATGTATCTAAGTTATATTTTAATATATTTAACATCTACTGGTCATCCTGCCATTTAGGGGAGGGGGTGGGGGGGTAAGAGGTGAAAAATTGGAACAAGAGGTTTGGCAATTGTTAATGCTGTAAAGTTACCCATGTATATATCCTTTAAATAAAAGGCTATTAAATTAAAAAAAAAAAAAAAAAAAAAAAGAAATTCCAATGCTATAAACTATTTGAAAAATAGGGAAAGAAGTCCTACTAAATTCCTTTTATGACTCAGATATGGTGCTGATACCTAAACTAGGCAGGGTGAAACCAGAGAAAGGATAGTATAGACCAATTTCCCTAGTGAATATTGATGCAAAAATCTTAAATAAAATATTAGAAAAGAGATAACAGAAAGTTATCACTAGAATAATTCACTATGACCAAGTGGGACTTATACCAGTAATGCAGGGCTGGTTCAATATTAGGAAAACTATCAGCATAATTGACTTTATCAGTAACTAAATTAACAAAAACCATATGATTATCTCAATGTATCCAGAAAAAAGCGTTTGTAAAATCCAATATCCATTCCTATTAAAAACATTAGAGAGTATAGGAATAAATGGACTTTTCCTTAAAATGGTCAGTAGCATCTAATTAAAATCATCAGCAAGCATCATATGTAATGAAGATAAACTGGAATCTTTCCCAGTAATATCAGGAGTGAAACAAGGTTGCCCACTATTACTAGTAGTATTTAATATTATATTAAAAATGCTAGCTTTGGCAATAAAAGAAGTGTTATTGACAGAACTCTGAAACAAGGATTCTTACAAGGTGTTAAGTCAATGGAATTGATAAATACAATGGTTATCTAGTTTAGTATGGTGTTTAATAGTTCTCTAGTTCAGTACATGCACTTATCATGTAATATAGTTCTATAAGATTCACACCTATGATAATGGAGTATATAACAGCCAGCAAGGACTAGACAAGATTCATTTCATCTTCCATAAGGCTCCTGGTGGCTGACCTCCTGCACTTCCTCCACTGAAACCAAGACTATGGAAGGTCTCTAAGAAAACTAGCCAAGATGCAAGTGAAGGATATAGGACTTTATAGACAATAAAGGATTTAGACTTTAACACCTGGCTATTCTTGTGGTGATTACTGAACTGAAATGAGGGTTGCTCCAAAACCTCCAGAAAACCAAACAAGAACATTACAAATTTGGCATCTGAACAAGTGGCTAAGAACCTACATTTGTGACCCTGAAATTAGGGTAAGTACAAAAATAGACAAGAAGGAAACTGTAATGAGCTAAACTAGTGTTTCAGCTAAAATGGGACAGATGTTTAGAAAGGAGCATTCTTTTCCATATCAAGGAAAATATGTTGAAAGCTTGGCTAGACTGATAAAAAACCAAGGTTTGATTGTAATTTGGATACAGATCATTGAACTCTTTGAAATATTACAGTACACATCTCCTTAGTTCTCTAAGGAAAAAAGAATTAGATCCAGATGAGTGGAAATTAGTAGCAGAGCAACAATGTGAATATTACAATAATAATGGACCTGATTCAATTCCCAAAGAAACATTTTATACATATAACTTAATACAATTGGCTTTAAGAAATTATATAAGTTATAGAACAAGGGGGAAAAAAGCAAGTGCAGGAGGGGGAGGATACTGGTAAACTAGGTGAAAAGGATGAAGAATTATACAAGAAAAATGTTAAGTACAATTCTGTTGAAAATAATGAGCCTAGTGCTTCACAGCAAGAGCCATTAGGGCATCCCCCAATCCTTGATCTATCCACTTCAATTAACCCTTCATGGGTGAAAGGAGAAGGAAGAGGGGGAGGGGGAGTGACACAATCAATACCATCTATGAAGCAGCCTATGGCAAGATTACAAAAGGCAATAGTTAAAGCAAAAAAAGGACAGGATATATCTGATTTTAAAATAAATATGTACCCTGTTATTGAAGAGTTTGACTTCTTCAGGTCAACAAAAGAGAAGATGTACTCCTTTTGATCCAGAAAAAATTAAAGATTTGAAAAAGGCTGGCACCTTTTATAGGGCTACATCATCTTATGTATGTAATGTATGTAATTTTAACCCCTAGTGATTGGAAATCTATAGTTTAGAAACTGGACAAAACTTGTTGTGGCTTTCTGAATATAGTGATCTCTGTAGGATACAACCCCAATGAAATAGGAAACTGGAGTTAATATACAATTGACCTTTGACTAACTAACAGGTAAAGGTCAGTATGCAGACACTTCAGCACAGATTGATTACCCCATAGCAGCATATAAGCAAATTGCTTCTGCTGCTGTCAAAGCATGGGGCTCCCTCCCAGGAAAAGATGGAGGGGAAGTCTTCACAAAAATAGAGCAATGTCTCAATGGACTCTTTGCAGATTTTGTGAGATGTTTGCCAACAGCTGTTACAAGAACCATTGGAGAAAATGCAGCTATAAGAATAATGATCAGGCAACTGGCTAAGGAAAATGCTAATGAGGTTTGCAGAATTATATGGGGACTACACAAAGATGCTCCTTTAAAGGAGATCATAAGATGCTGTGCCACAGTGGCCACAAATGCCTTTTATACCCAAGATATGATGCAGAACTTGGGAAGACACGGTCCCTCATGGCAAGGACCTCCCAAGCAATTCGTCGATGCTTTCAGTGTGGTAAAGTAGGGCATCTGAAAGCTCAATGTAAGAACAGACATAGAATGAGAGGACAGAATGGGAGAAAAAGACCCCAAACCCCATGCAACAAGGGCTTCCACTGGGCCTCAAATTGTAGATTGACCTGGGGAAAATGAGAGGTGGGGCCCAGCTCCAAGACTTCAAACAAAAAACAGGTGGGGCATGATGGCAGCTGAGGTTACACCCAGAGAGTCTTTAGAACTTCAATACTCTGATATGACCAATCAGCAGAGAAGCAATCTGATAGAAGAAAGGGATTACATGATCAATCAGTCAAAAAGCAATCAGATGGAAGAAAGGGATTACATGATCAATCAGCCAGAAAACAATCAGATGGCAGAAAGGGACTACAATTGGAGAGAATGTAGGCTGTTTAATTCAACAGAAGGGCAGTGTCCAGTGCAAGCAGCTGCAATGTAATTACCAGGTGATTAGGAGAGATCTAGGAAGTGGTGAATGGAAGGGATTAGATAGGTTAACTGCTTGGGGGAAAGGGTTTGCTTATATTTCTCCAGATGGAGAAGGAATCAGATGGGTGCCAATAAGCACCTGGAGAGAAATAGAAAAAGAGAAAAAACCTTAAAACAAAGGAGAAGACCTAAAAAAATTTTGACACTGAAAGAGCATGGCTGATAATGAGACTGTTGCAGGATTTTAAAATCAGCAGGAATCATTGGATTCCCTGAGATGAAAAATTATGCATAAGACTGTTGCAGAACTTCAAAACCAGCAGAAATCTTTGGATTCCTTAAGATGAAAAATTGTTGATAAGACTGTTGCAGAACTTCAAAACCAGCAGAAATCATTGGATTTTATAAGACATGATAAGAATAATGCAGGACTTCAAAATCTGCCAGAATCATTGGATTCCCTAACACAAGATGAGACTATTGCAGTACTTCAAAACTTGCAGGAATTATTGGATTCCTGGCACATGAAGTAATGGACAGTAGATTGGTTTTGGACTATTTCTAGGACTTATGGACATGTATAATTCCTCATGTTGATTTATGTTATTTTTAACATCACTACTAGCCTGTGTTATATTGCTATGTGCTTATGTAATTTATGTAATTATGTGTAATACCTCCCATGTACTTGGATTTATGTATATCTGTTTCAAATGAGATGCTTCAGAAACCTGCTAATCTGATTTGATTCCCCATTTTCCTTTGGTGTTTTCATCTTCCTTCCTGAGACATCAGGGAGAGCATTATTTTGAGGAGTCAGGGAAGGCTTGATCACCTCCTTTTTAGGGTTCTCAACTCATTGAGAAGTCAGGGAGGGCATGACCACCTATGTTCTAAAATAAAATAAAGCAGGAGATGTTATAGGCCAGAACTCTGAAACATGGATTCTGAAACAAGGTGTTAAGTCAGTGGAATTGATAAGTATAATGGTTTTCTAGTTTATCATGGTGCTTAATAGTTCTCTAGTTCAGTACATGTACTTAGTACTTAGTATAGCTCTACAACTATATAAGTACAGTATATAACAGCCAGTAAGTACTGGACAAGATTCATTCCATCTTTGGTCAGACTCCTGGTAGCTGGCTTCCTGCCTTTCCTCCACTGAAACCAAGAATCCAGACAGCCTCTAAGAAAGCTAACAGAGTTTCATTGAAGGAGGCAATAAAGGATTTGGACTTTAACATCTGGTTATTCTTGTTGTGATTACTGAACTGAAATGAAAGCTGCTCCAAGACCTCCAGAAAACCAAACGAACATTACAGAGAAGAAAAAGAGATTAAAGGAATTAGAATAGGTAATGAGGAAACCAAATTATCACTCCTTACAGATGATATGATGGTATACTTAGAAAACCTTAGAGAATCAACTAAAAAAACAATTAGAAGTAATCCACAACTTTATCAAATTTTCAGGATACAAAATCAACCCACATAAATCATCAGCATTTTTATATATCACTAATAAAATCCTACAGCAAGAGATACAAAGAAAAATTCCATTTAAAATAATGTCAAGAGGATAAAATGTGAAGATCGTGTATTTTTAAATCAATAGGAGTCAGGAATTCAGGTTAGGGGAAAATCGTCAGTCTTTATTCTCAGTGAAGAAGGATTGGAGGTGGAAGAGAATCGGCAATAGCAATGTGTGCAGCTGAGTCAAGAAGCTAGCACGACCAGCAGCCACACAACCAGCAGCTCGGAGTCTCGAACCCAGCCCAATCTCTCCCAGCTGTCTTCCTCCCCTCTCTCTGCCTCCACCACCAAAATCGTCATTTCCTATACAACACATCAGGACTTGCACGGAGAGTGGGCAGGGACCATTCTTTATCCAATCATGTATATTAATGAGGTATAGCCCAATTACTATCTAGCCTCATGTCACTTGGGACCTCAATGCATCAGCTCAAACCTCAGCCCATTACATTTCCCTTTCTTTTATTTTAGAACACCGGTGGTCATGCCATCCCTGACTCCTCAGGAGGTCAGAGCCCAAGGGAGGTGATCAGCCTCCCTAACTTCTCAGGGAAGGAGGTGAAAGCACCGAAAAGGAGGTGATCACAGCCTCCTGACGTCTCAGAAAAGGCGGTGAAAGCACTAAAAAGGAGATGATCAGCCCTACCTGACATCTCAGGAGATGAGATGAAAAGCACCAAAGGGAAATGGGGGTTGCTAGCGGGTTTCTGGGATGAAGGGTCTTATTATGCACAAACCCATCAGCATGGGAATATTACACAAGCACATAGCAATAACGCAAGGCTATTAGGGATGACCCTCCCTAGGGTCAGTCAGTGCAGGCTCGATGTGGTGTAACAAACATGAATTGTACACGCAAGTAGCGGAATAGCAAACAATATAAATCAACATGGTGTTGGAAAAGATCACCAGAAGTCCTAGAAGGTGGGTATGTAAACAACAGTCACACATACACCCTTCTTCAGCAGCCAAGAGATAGTCCAAAAACCAATCTATTGTCCATTGTTTCACATGTCAGAATCACAGATCCCCTGAAGTTTTTGAAGTCCTGAAAAAGTCTTTTTGTGTTAGGGAATCCAATGATTCCAGCAGATTTTGAAGATGTTGTAACAGTCTTATCATTTCTCAGAGAATCAATGATTCCTGAGAGTTTTCAAGTCCTATGTCTCAGAGAATCCAATGATTCCTGAGGTTTTCAGAATCCTATGTCTCAGAGAATCCAATGATTCCTGAGAGTTTTCAAATCCTATGGCTCAGAGAATCCAATGATTCCTGAGGGTTTTCGAGATCCTATGGCTCAGAGAATCCAATGATTCCTGAGGGTTTTGAAGTCCAACTAATCTTTTGATGTCCATGAGTCAAACGCCATAACTGCCACGCTCTTTCAATGGTGAGCACAATCAGCAACAGCACCACCGATATTTCTTGGGTCTTCTCCTTTGTTTCAAAGGTCTGCTCCTTCTCTGCGATGGACAAGGCAAATATGGCTCGTTGGCACCCATCTGATTCCTTCTCCACCTGTAGAGATACAAGCAAACCCTCTCCCCAAAGCAGTTAGCCTATATGGTCCTTTCCATTCACCACTTTCTGGGTCTCTCCACATCACCTGGCGATTATCTAAAGATAGTGGAGCTGCTCGCACTGAACACTGACCTTCCGGTGGGTTATAAAACCTGTCAGCCGGAGCCAGTGCATCTTTATCAAAAATCAAGAAGTTAATAGTATAAAGAGCTAGATTTAGAAGTTCTCTAGGGTTACCTGTGGCTCCCCCTTTCTTTTGTTTTTGGAGTAGTGTCTTAATATCTCTGTTTCTCCTCTCCACTATTGCCTGTCCTTGAGGATTAAAAGATATGCCTGTGGTGTGTAAAATCTTATACTGTGCACAAAAGTGTGCAAAATGTTTCGAAGTATAAGCAGGACCATTGTCTGTTTTTATTGCTTGTGGCACACCCATAATGGCAAATGCTTGTATGAGGAATTCAGTGACCACTCGGGCTGTCTCTTTTGCTGCTGGCATTGCAAAAGTGAATCCTGAAAAGGTGTCTACCACAACACGGATGAAAGACAGATGACCAAAACATTTATAATGGGTCACATCCATTTGCCAGATTTCATTGGGTCTCGAACCACGAGGGTTCTTCCCTGGAGGCAGTGTAGGAGTGTGGAAAGGAAGGCAAGCCATACAGGCTTTTACTATGCTCCTAGCTTCCTCTTTGTTATTCCAAATTGTAAACGTAAAGCTCGAGCAGCCTGATGATATTTAGAAATGAGATGCCTGAGCTTCTTGGAACAAAGGGTATTGACCAACATAGTTAGAAGGCTATCTGCCTTTGAATTGCCATCAAATATGGGACCTGAAGTCCACTATGAGAATGGACATGTAATATATAGATCTTACCTGGATGCTTTCTCACTTGCTCTTGAAGTTTCTTAAAGAGCTGATATATATTAGAGGCTGCAAATTTTATTTGGGCTGTGGCAATTCTTTGTACCACACCTACTGAATAGGCCGAATCAGATATTATATTTATGTCTCCTGGATAATAAGTAAGAGCTAGAATGATCGCGTACAATTCATTCTGCTGAGTGGACTGAAAAGGAGTTCTGACTATTCTTTTTATAGTTAGATCATGAGAGTACACAGCACAAATATTATGTTTGGATGCATCCGTGAAGATTGTTGGTCCTTGAAGAGGAACTTTAGAAACTTTTTCTTCAAGAGTCCATCGCCAATTATGTAATAGTCTAGTTATCTTTAATGGAGACCCATGTAAAAAAAAAAAATCATTGGATTCCCTAACACATAAAAAGACTTTTTCAGGACTTCAAAAACTCAGGGGGATCATTGGATTCCCTGACATGTGAAACAATGGACAATAGATTGGTTTTGGACTATCTCTTAGCTGCTGAAGAAGGTGTATGTGTGACTGTTGTTTAGATACCCTCCTTCTAGGACTTCTGGGGATCTTTTCCAACACCACATTGATTTATATTGTTTGCTATTCTGCTACTTGTGTGTACAATTCATGTTTGTTACACCACATCGAGATTGCACTGACTGAGGGAGGGTCATCCCTAATAACCTCTGCGTTTGCTATGTGCTTGTGTAATACCTCCCATGCTGATGGGTTTGTGCATAATAAGACCCTTCAGCCCAGAAACCCTAGCAACCCCCATTTCCCTTTGGTGCTTTTCATCTCCCTTCCTGAGATGTCAGGTAGGCGTGATCATCTCCTTTTAGTGCTTTCACCGCCTTTTCTGAGGACGTCAGGGAGGCTGTGATCACCTCCTTTTCAGTCCTTTCACCTCCTTCCCTGAGAAGTTAGGGAGGCTGTGATCACCTCCCTTGGGGCTCTGACCTCCCTGAGGAGTCAGGGGATGGCATGACCACTCAGTGTTCTAAAATAAAAGAAAGGGAAATGTAATGGGCTGAGGTTTGAGCTGATGCACTGAGGTCCCAAGTACATGAGGCTAGATAGTAATTGGGCTATACTCTATTAATATACATGATTGGATAAAGAATGGTCCCTGCCCACTCTCCGTGCAAGTCCTGATGTGTTGTATAGGAAATGACGATTTTGGTGGGTGGAGGCAGAGAGAGAGGAGGAAGACAAGCTGGAGAGATTGGGCTGGGTTCTGAGACTCTGAGCTGCTGGTTGTGTGCTGCTGGTCAGAGCTAGCTTCTTGACTCAGCTGCACACATTGCTATTGCCGATTCTCTTCCACCTCCGATCCTTCTTCACTGAGAATAAAGACTGACGATTTTCCCCTAACCTGAATTCCTGTCTCGTGCTGATCTTAAAATACACGATCTTAACAATAAAATATTTGGGAATCTATTTTCTAAAGGAGGGTTAGGAACTATATGAACAAAACTACAAAATACTTTCCACACAAATAAAATCAGATCTAAGCTATTGAAAAAATGTCAAGTGCTCTTGGATAGGTCAAGCTAATATAATAAAGATGACAATACTACCTAAACTAATCTATTTATTAAATGCTATACCAATCACACTCCCAAGAAACTATTTTACTGACCCAGAAAAAATAACAGCAAAATTCAACTGGAAGAAGAAAAGGTCAAGAATTTCAAGGAAATTAATGAAAAGAAAAGCAAATGAAAGTGGCCTAGCTGTATCAGATTTAAAGCTATATTACTTTACCACAGTTTGAGCTACTTTGCTCTGGCAGCAAGCCTGTAGAGCAACAGAAAAGCTATAAACACAAAGGATAAAGACTATAACCCCAATACACTTGAGATTCTTGGGACTTGGCCACACCGATCAAACACCCAGAGTGGCATGATCGAAGAGTGCAACAGCTGATCCCATTGCAGATCCAGATCTGAGTGCATCCATTGCTGTCCCACTGCTGCTTTACTGCTACTTCTTGTCTGTAGAGGAAGCTTGGTAATACCCCACTGCCCCAAAAGCAGACTGCAGTTGGTTTTGTTTGTTTCTTTTTTGTCAAAATGAGTTAAAAGTTTAAGTGGGCTCTAACTATAGATAGCTTCTATACTGATAGAGAGGGGACTTCAAACCCTGAGGAGTCTAAAAACAGATTGTCTCTAGATGAAGACCCAAAGTGAGATATAATCCGATCCCCACCACGCAAGGCTCTCATAGAAGAAATTTTTAAAAAGGCCCTTACAAGAGAGCTAGAAAAAATGGGAAAAGGAAAGAGAAGCTTGGCAAGAGGGGCTGGATAAATCCTTCTACTCATGTAAAGATGGAGTGTATAAAGAAATCAACTCCCTGAAAAACAGAATTAGTGAATTGGAAAAACAAAATAGCTCTCTAAAAATAAAATTGGAAAAATGGAAAAAATTTCCAAAAAACAAAACAATTCATTTAAAAAGTCAATTAGACAATTATAAGAAGAAATAAAAAGTAAATAAAAAAATAATTGATTCAAAATCATAAGTGAACAGATGGAAATGAATGACTCGAGGAGACACCAAGAATCAGTCAAGCAAAACAAAAAAAAAAATGAAAAGAAATTAAAAAAAAAATGTTAAATGTCTACTTGGGATAACAACATAACTAGAAAATAGATCTAGGAGAGATAATATGAGGAT
Organism: Sarcophilus harrisii; assembly: GCF_902635505.1. NCBI lineage: Eukaryota > Metazoa > Chordata > Mammalia > Dasyuromorphia > Dasyuridae > Sarcophilus > Sarcophilus harrisii. Next base: position 187,392,759 of record NC_045427.1, on the reverse strand, counting down.
TATTGGACTTCCTGAAAATTATGATGAAAAAAAGAGCCTAGACAGTATTTTTCAGGAAATCATCAAAGAGAACTGCCCAGATGTTATAGAAAAAGAGGGTAAAATAGACATTGAAAGAATTCATTGATCACCTACTGAAAGAGATCCCAAAATCAAAATTCCAAGAAATATTGTGGCTAAATTCCGGAACTATCAGACCAAGAAAAAGTAAAAACTATAATCAGCTAGAAAAAAGATTCAAATACAGATGAACCACAATAAGGATTCCTCAGGATCCAGCTGTGTCCACATCAAAGGATCAAAGGGCCTGGAATCTGATATTCTGAAAGGCTAAGGATCTTGGTATGAAGGCCAGAATAACTTACCCAGACAAAATGAGCATTTTTTCCAGGGAAGAAGATGGACATTTAATGAAATGGATGAACTCCACCTATTTCTGATTTATAAACTGGAACTAAACAAAGAAATTGACCTCCAAATATAAGACTCAAGAGAAACATAAAAAGGTAAAAAGAAATCTTGGGAACTATATTACTGTTATGAGTATACATAAAGAATTTATGTAATTGGGTTTTATTGTTATAATATAAAAATGAAGCTAGAGGTGGAAAGAAAATTGTACCAGAAAAAGGGAAAAGTGGAGGTACTACATCTCATGAAGAGACTAAGAGAACCTATTATATCTATGGGAAAGAAAGGAGGGATGAACATAGTATGTATCTTACTCTCATTAGATTTGGCTTAAAGAGAAAAAAATTTAGGCATATTTGTTTTACAGAGAAACTTTTCCCATGTCATTGAAAAATGAAAAGGGAAGGAGTAAGCTAAATAGAAGGGAATACATAAATAGTAAAAAAAAATGATTAAGAAAAAAGGAGGGACTCTAAAAGGTAGGGGGAGGGATCCTAAAGAGGGACGGTTGAGTGAGGCAAGAGGTGCTCACAAGTTTAATAATAGGGAGAGGACCAAGAGGGAAAGAAAAGAAAAAAGCATAATCTGGGGTTAACAAGATGGCAGGAAATACAGAATTAGTAATTTTAACCATAAATGTGAATGGGGTAAACTCCCCCATGAAGTGGAGATGGATAGCAGACTGGATTAAAAGTCAGAATCTTACAATATGTTGTTTACAGGAAACACATTTGAAGAAGGACAATACATACAGAATAAAGGTAAAAGGCTGGAGCAGAATCTATATGCTTCAGGTGAAGTCAAGAAAGCAGGCATAGCCATCCTGATCTCAGATCAAGTAAAAGCAAAAATTGATCTAATTAAAAGAGATGAGGAAGGGCACTCTATCTTGCTAAAGGGCAACATAAATAATGAAGCAACTTCAATATTAAACATATATGCACCTAGTGGTGTAGCATCTAAATTCTTAAAAGAGAAGTTAAGTGAGCTGTATGAAGAAAGAGACAGCAAAACTATAGTAGTGGGAGATCTGAACCTTGAACTGTCACAACTAGGTGAATCAAATCACAAAACCAATAAGAAAGAAGTTAAAGAGGTAAGTAGAATACTAGAAAAGTTAGGTATGATAGTTCTTTGGAGAAAACTAAAGGGAGACAGAAAGGCATACACTTTCTTTTTGGAAGTTCATGGCACCTATACCAAAATTGTCCATATATTAGGAGACAAAGACCTCAAATTCAAATGCAAAAAGGCAGAAATAGGAAATGTATCCTTTTCAGACCACAATGTAATAAAAATTATATTCAATAAAAAGCCAGGAGAAAATAGATCAAAAAATAATTGGAAACTAAATAATCTCATCCTAAAGATTGAATGGGTGAAACAGAAAATCATAGACATAATTAATAATTTCACCCAAGAGAATGACAATAATTAGGTGTCAAGTCAAAATTTGTGGGATGCAGACAAAGTGGTAATATGTAGAAATTTTATATCTCTAGAGGCTGACTTACATAAAATAGAAAAAGAGAAAGTCAATGAATTAAGATTGCAACTAAAAAAGCTAGAAAAAGCAAATTAAAACCTCTCAGTAAAACACTAAACTTGGAATTCTAAAAATAAAAGGAGAGAATAATAAAATTGAAAGTAAAAAATCTATTTAATTAATAAGTAAAACTAAGAGTTGATTCTATGAAAAAACCAACAAAAGAGATAAATTCTTGCTAAATTTGATTAGAAAAATGAAAGAAAAAAATCAAATTGTTAGACTTAAAAATGAAAAGGGAGAACTCACCAATAATGAAAGGAAATTAGAACAATAATTAGGAGTTACTTTACGCCAATAAATTTGACAACTTAAATGAAATGGATGAATACCTTCAAAAATATATCTTACCCAAATTAACAGAGGAAGAAGTAAATTGGTCAAACTGTCCCATTTTAGAAAAAGAAATAGAAAAGCTATTAATCAACTCCCTAAGAAAAAAATCCTCAGGACCAGATGGATTTACATGTGAATTCTACCAAATATTTAAAGAACAATTAACTCCAATGCTATATAAACTATTTGAAAAAATAAGGATTGAAGGAGTCCTACCAAATTCCTTTTTATGACACAGACATTGTACTGATACCTAAACCAGGTAGGGTGAAAACAGAGAAAGAAAATTATATATGAATCTCCCTGATGAAAATTGATACAAAAATATCAAATAAAATATTAGCATAAAGATCACAGAAAATTATCCCCAGGATAATACATCATGACCAAATAGGATTTATACCAGGAATGCAAGGTTGGTTCAATATTAGGAAAACTATCAGCATAATTTGCTATATCAGCTAAATTAACAAAAAAAATGTTCATATCAATAGATGCAGAAAAAACATTTAATAAAATCCAGCATCCATTCATATTAAAAACACTTGAGTGTATAGGAATAAATGGACTTTTCCTTAAAATTGTCAGTAGCACATATTTAAAATCATCAGCAAGCATCATATGTAATAAGGATAACTGGAAGCATTCCCAATAAGATCAAGAGTGAAGCAAGGTTGTCCACTCTCATCATTACTATTCAATATTGTATTAGAAACACTAGCCTCAGCAATAAGAGTTTAGAAAGAGATTAAAGGATTTAGAGTAGGTAATGAGGAAATCAAACTATCACTCTTTGCAGATGATATGATGGTATATTTAGAGAAACCCAGAGATTCTACTAAAAAGCTATTAGAAATAATCCACAAGTTTGGCAGTGTTGCAGGATACAAAAGAAATCCACATAAATCCTCAGCATTTTTCACATCACCAACAAAATTCAATAACAAGAGATACAAAGAGAGATTCCATTTAAAGTAACTGTCGATAGTATAAAATATTAGAGAATCTATCTGTCAAAGGAAAGTCAGGAACTATCTGAGCAAAACTACAAAACACTTTCCTCATAAATAAATTGAGATGTAAACAATTGGAAAAATATTAAGTGCTCTTTGATAGGTCAAGAAAAATATAATAAAGATGACAATGCTATCTAAATCTTATTTATTTAGTTCTATACCTATTAGACTTCTGAGAAAGTATTTTACTGACCTAGAAAAAATAGTAAAAAAATTCGTACAGAAGAACAAAAGATGAAAAATTTCAAGGGAACTAATGAAAAAAAAATCAAATGAAGGTGACCTAGCTGTACCTGATCTAAAACTAAAATGTAAAGCAGTGGTCAATAAAACCATTTCGTATTGGCTAAGAGATCGACCAGCTGATCAGTGAAATAGATTAGGTTCACAGGATGAAATAGACAACTATAGCAATCTAGTGTTATAATTTTTTATAACACTTTTTGGATAAGAATTCACTATCTGACAAAAACTGCTGGGAAAAGTGGAAATTAATATGGCAGAAACTAGGCATAGTTTTTTTTTTTTTTTAAATTGTAACTTTTTATTGACAGAACATATGCCTGGGTGATTTTTTTACATTATCCCTTGCACTCATTTCTGTTCCAACTTTTCCCTTCCTTCCCTCCACCCCTTCCACTAGATGGCAAGCAGTCTTATACATGTTAAATATGTTATAGTATATCCTAGATACAATATATGTTTGCAGAACCAAACAATTCCCTTGTTGCACAGGAAGAATTGGATTCAGAAGGTAAAAATAACCTGGGAAGAAAAACAAAAATGCAAATAGTTTACACTCATTTCCCAGTGTTCTTTCTTTGAGTGTAACTGCTTCTGTCCACCATTGATCAAGTGGAACTGAATTATATCTTCTCTTTTTCGAAGATATCCATTTCTATCAGTATACATCCTCATACACTATCATTAAGTATATAATGATCTCTTGGTTCTGCTCATTTCACTTTGCATCAGTTCATGTCTCTCCAAGCCTCGCTGTATTCATCCTGCTTGTCATTTCTTACAGAACAATAATATTCCATAACATTCATATACCACAATTTACCCAAGCATTCTCTAATTGATGAGCATGCATTCATTTTCCAGTTTCTAGCCACTACAAACAGGGCCGCCACAAACATTTTGGCACATACAGTATCCTTTCTCTTTTTTAGTATTTCTTTGGGATATAAGCCCAGTAGTAGCATTGCTGAATCAAAGGATATGCACAGTTTGATAACTTTTTGGGCATAATTCCAGATTGCTCTCCAGAATGGTTGGATTCATTCATAACTCCACCAACAATGCATCCATGTCCCAAACTAGGCATTGCTTAACATTTAACACCATACACCAAGAAAAGATCAAGATCGATTCATGATTTAGGAATAAAAATGAGATTATAAATAAATTAGAAGAATATAGGATAATTTACCTCTCAGACTTGTAGAGGAGGAAGGAAGTTGTGACCAAAGAAAAACTAGATGTCATTATGGATAACAAAATAGAAAATTTTGATTACATCAAATTAAAAAGCTTTTGTATAAACAAAACTAATGCAGACAAGATTAGAAGGGAAGCAATAAATTGGGAAAAAATTTTTACAGTCAAATGTTCTGATAAAAGCCTCATTTCCAAAATATATAGAGAATTGAATCTAATTTATAAGAAATCAAGCCATTCTCCAATTGATAAATGGTCAAAGGATATGAACAGACAATTTTTAGATGAATAAATTAAAAGTATTTGTAGTCATAATGAAAAGTGCTCCAAATCACTATTGATAAGAGAAATGCAAATTAAGACAACTCTGAGATACCACTACACACTTGTCAAATTGGCTAAGATGACAGGAAACAATAATGGCTAATGTTGGAGGGTGGAACTGTGAATGTATGCAACCATTTTGGAGAGCCATTTGGAACTATACTCAAAAAGTTATCAAATTGCACATACCATTTGATCCAGCAGTATTTTTTTTTAGGTCATAATATTTTTATTATAGCTTTTTATTTATAAGTTATATGCATGGGTAATTTTACAGCACTGACAAATGCCAAACATTTTGTTCCAATTTTTCCCCTCCTCCCTCCCACTTCTGGCCACTACAAAGAGAGCTGATCTAGCAGTATTTTTACTGGAATTATATCCCAAAAATATCTTAAAGGGGGGAAAGGAACCCACATGTGCAAAAATATTTGCGGCAGTCATTTTCATAGTGGCAACAAACTGGAAACTGAGTGCCCATCAATTGGAGAATGACTGAATAAATTATGGTTTATGAATGTTATGGAATAATATTGTTCTAAAAGAAAAAAAAACCAGCAGGATGATTTCACAGAGGCTGTGAGAGACTTACATGAACAGATGTTAAGTGAAATGAGCAGAACCAGTAGATCCTTATACATGACACCAAGTCTATAAGAGAATCAATTCTGATGGACGTGGCTCTCTTCAACAATGAGATGATTTAAACCAGTTCTACTTGTTCAGTGATGAAGAGAGCCATCTTCACCCAGAGAGAGAACCATGGGAACTGAGTGTGAACCACAACATAGCATTCTCACTCTTTCTGTTGTTGCTTGTTTGCATTTTGTTTTCTTTCTCAGTTTTTTTCTTCCTTCTTGATCTGATTTTTATTGTGCAGCAAGATAACTGTATGTATGTATATATATATATATATATATATATATATATATGATTTAACATATATTTTAACATATTTAACATATATTGGACTGACAGCTAGAGGGGTAGGTGGAGAGGAGGGGAAATTTTCTTTTTTTTACTTGTCCACATAGTTTTAATTATTTTAAAAATGCATGTGTCCAACAGTCAAGATAAAACCTAATCATTTGTCAAATTGACAATTCCATGGAATGGAGCAATTTGGAATGACAGTTAGATGTGAACTTATGAATTAGCATTGCAATACCATTGTGATTACTTATCTATTTAAATCCATACAAAAATAGATGAAAATTTTTTTTACTAAATTGTATGGGACAGCAACCCTTACCCAAATTACAGTCAGAGAATGTTAAAGTAAAAAGCGAAAAAAAAAAAAAAAAGATTTATTATCAACTGACAAAAAAGGGCAACTTCCTTTTTTATTTTATATTATTCTATTTTATAACCTTTTATTGACAAAACCCATGCCAGGGTAATTTTTTACAACATTATCCTTTGAACTCACTTCTGTTCCGATTTTTCCTCTCCCTCCCTCCACCCCCTCCTCCAGATGGTAAGCAGTCCTATACATGTTAAATAGGTTACATTATATCTTAGGTAAAATATATGAGCGCAGAACCGAACAGTTCTCTTGTTGCTCAGGGAGAATTGGATTCAGAAGGTATAAATAACCTGGGAAGAAAAACAAAAATGCAAGCAGTTTACATTCATTTCCCAGTGTTCTTTCTTTGGGTGTAGGGAAAATTTGTTATGACAGGTTTTGTGAGGGTCAATGTTGAAAAATTGCCCATGCATATGCTTTGTAAATAAAAAGCTTCAATTTAAAAAAAAAAAAAACTATTAGGGAAGGGGATAAGCATTGTGTGAATTGTAATCTCATCAAATTTGGCTCAAAGAAAGAATATCACATGTATTTATTTTCATAGAAAAACATCTCACCCTATGGGAAATAGGATAATTAAGGGGAAAGGAAAGAGGAAGACTAATAGAATGGAGAGCAGAAATAGAATGGTGAAGGATAAAAAAGGGGAGGGGCTATAAAAGAGGAGGACTGTTTGAGAGAAGTGGTCATCAGAAGTAAAACAATGGGCAGGAGGGGCAAGGAAAAGAAAAAGAAAAGAATAACTTGGGGAAAATAAGATGGGGAGGAAATAAAGAGTTAGTAATTTTAACTGTGAATATGAATAGGATGAATTCTCCCATAAAACAGAATCAGATAGCAGACTGGATTAAAAGCCAGAATCCCACAATATATTGTTTACAAGAAACACATTTAAAGGAGAGTGCTACATATACAGTAAAAGTAAAAGGTGGGAGCAGAAATAATTATATTTCAGCTAAAGGAAAAAAAGCAGGTTTGCAATCCAGATCTCAGATCAAGTAAAAGCAAAAGTAGATCTAATTAAAAGAGACAAGGAAGAAAACTACATTTTGCTAAAAGGTATCATATATAATGAAGTAATATCAATACTAAACATATATGCACCAACTGGCAGAGCATCCAAACTCCTAAAGGAAAAGTTAAGAGAGATGTAAAAAGAATACAGCAAAATTATACTAAGTGAGGGATTTCAACTTTGCTCTATCAGAACTAGACAAATCAAACCACAAAATAAATAAAAAGAAGTAAATGAAGTAAATAGAATTTTAGAAAAGTATGTAAGGTATTTAGGAAAGTATATAAGAATTTTAGAAAAGTAAGTATGATAAACCTTTGGAGAAATACTATTCACTACTGGATCTGTATTATAAAGGAGGGGGAAGTACCCACATGCAAAAAAAAAAAAATTGTAGCAGCTATTTTTGAAGTTTCAAAGTTGAATAAAGTATGATATATGAAAATAGTGGAATATTATTGTTCTATAAAAATGATGAACAAGCTTCTTTTAGAAAGGCCTGGAAGTATTTGTACAAATTGATGATGAGTGAAACAAGCAGAACCAAATACATTGTACATAGTAACAGCAAGAATACATGATGTTCAACTATGATAGAATTGGCTCACCTCAACAGTTCAGTAATGAAAGGAAATCCCAATAAACTTTGGCTATAAAAAATCATCTGCATCCAGAGATAAAACTATGGAAACTGAATATAAATCAGCACATGCTTTGTTCACTTTTTTCATTATATGTTTTTTTTTTCTCTCATAGTTTTCCCTTTTTGTTCTAATTCTTCTTTCTCTGCATGATTCATAAGGAAATGTGTAAAAAAATAATATATATGCATGATCAAAAAATGTAATTTTACAGGTGACTGGGGAAAATAAAAATAAATAACATTTTTAAAAATAGGATCTACAAGGTTTGTGTGCTATTAGTAAATTCACTTGCCACGTGGTTGCATGAAAGAAGGTGTATAAAATTTTAGTTTCTATAAAAACAAACAAACAAACTTGGAGGTGATAAGGACTGACAATATATAATATATTACCTGGAATAATTTAAAAACATATTATTTATTCCAGAATAAAATGCTTTATGAAACCAGGATATGTAGTCCAAGGGAAATTACCTTGCAAAATGTTGAAATCAATTCAAACTAACATTGTCTTGCTTTAATTGTATCCAAGATGTAGAAACTAAAGTTGACTTTATAGTTAGGCTATAATGTGTTTCTAACATGAAATTTATTCAGACATATTCAAGTGTTTGGCATTTAAGAAAATGTTAAGTATTTTCATAAGGGCCTATAGTTATTTGAATAAATAGTGCCATTCTGGAAATACTCATACAATATTATAAATCCCATATGTATAAACTTTTGTACAAATAAGCTCTGATTAATCATCAATTGTACCTTTCTATTAATGTTACTAAAATATTCATATAACATTTTAGATCTAAAAGCACTTGTCCATACATGATTTCATTTATGCTATCCAGAAACTGTGTATGAAGTTACTGAAATCAGAAACTTGGAGAGAAGTAAAACTAAGATTTAGAACTTGTAAGTTTAAGTCCGAGGAAGAGAAACAAATTAAACTCTTTTAAAGCAAAATAAACAAATGAAAATAGGAAATTATTATATAATTCATATAGTAAGTTCCAGAGCCAAGACAAAGATTCTGTCTCCATAACCAATACAATTCAAAACAATACAATTCTCTTTCCAATACATAGAGCCACTTCTCTGTCATATTGGCTCCATGCTAAATCAGAATAAAAGTATGAGAAAAAAACAATGTCATAAAAGCATGTACTCACAAAACTGCCAATGGGGTTTTAAATCTTGAGATTTTCTTTTTTTGTGAAGATCAAAATATCTCTTCCCAGGGCTACCACATACCATAAGAAGATGGCAAACTACAATTTAAAGGCAGCCTCCAGAAAAGAAAATTGAATTATTTAGCTTTGACAAAAAAGTATATAATTTGCTTTGAGATAAATGTTTATAATGTCTTTCTTGTCATATACTTAAAATAACATATCAGAAGCTCCTTGTTTCTGGGATGGTTGGAGAGATTTAAAGTGAGTCCCAGTATTTTCTCTTCAAACTATAGGGAAATCTACCGGGAACCCTCCCCCCGCCAAAAAAAATAAAATCAAGTGCAACATCTTGCTAGTTGCTAGCTACTAGAATAAAATAATATGGGCTTCCAAATGTGTTTTACTAGATCAGATAATTAGCTGGTGAAAGTCACCATTTTGTCTCTAGCAATGGTCAATATGAAAAACTGAAGAAGAAAATCACTCTCCTCACCAATTTTACTTTATGCCAAATGTGCATCTTGATTCCTAGGCATTTATTACAAAAAAATAGAGAGGGTGATGGGGAAAGAGGAGGTAGGAATTCCAAAAACTACAGAATTCTGATTTGAGCTTCAGAATTAGGTATTATTTAGTCTGTACATGTACTATCTTTCATTTGAAACTAAGTTGAGCCATCAAATTCAAGGAAAAAATCAGATTGGATGTATGCCTAATATATATTTTTTAAGTGCAAAGGAGTTGGTGTCTTTAAAGTCAGAGATAAATCTATCTGGTGATGGATTTCCCTTAAGTGAAAAACAACTACAGACTGTAAGGTATTGTGGTATGTGTGTATAGTCTGAAGGAAAACTCAATTACCATATTAGGAGATAGAAATAAATCTGACATCATGTTTAACTTTGAGATTACACACATACACACACACACACACACAATGGAAAAATTCAAAATTGTCAGGCTAAATATTTATAAAATTTGTATTAGGCCCCCAAATTCTACCCTTTAACCTCATCTACAATGACCTACAGAGAGAAGGAAAATCAATGTTATTGATGTCTGTCCCTCACAAAGTACATTGAACTTGGAGTCTAAGGACCCAGCAATTGAATTGGACTTCCATAATTCTTATATTTGTGATATTGTACAAATCACTTAAATTTGAAGGATCTCAGTTTTCTCACCTGTGTAACATGTGAGATGAACTAGATAGATATCTTATAATTCTCTTTTATCTCTCCATCATCTGCCAGTTTTTTGCTTGTGCTACAATACTAAGAGGATTGATCTTTCAGACTTTTAGATAATGAGGTTGGCTTTTTACCAACTCAAGTGAATAGTGACTTAGAATCCTAGACTTGGATCTGTGAGAGGCTTTTTGCAGCATGTAATGCAATCTCCCCATTTAATAGATAAACTAACAGGTCAAGAAATATTAAATAATTTGCACAAAGTCTCATGAATAGTGTTGAGGCAAAATTGAAATTGAAATTCTCTGTATCTTAATTGTTCTAATGTTCCACTTTCTCCCCTTGCACATAAGAACATGGAGAGCAGTGTAATTTAAATAACTGAATTTTTCTTTTAAGGCTGTAGTAGCCCTCAAGACTTTGAAAAAAATCTACTGACAACAGCAGCCTGTAAAGTGTTCTATCAATAGAAGTTATTTAATAGTTGCATGATCCTTATTAAGGAGAGAGATGAGATGGAAACTTGGAATACTGAACTCATATTACTAAGGTTTGGATTCTACTTCTATGTTTAACAATTTTACTAGCAATTTGGAACACAAAGTTTTACAGAAGTGAATCTTGAAAACTATATATGCATTTGTAAAAATAAAATACTATTGAAACAAATTTCAAAAAAATTACCAAGTCTTTTGTCTGATCACAGTTTTCTCCATTCTATCACTCCCTTTGATTCACAACTCCTAAAACTGTTAAATTCCTCCACTTCTTAGTATTTTCCAGACCAGCTTCCTTTTTTTCTAATCTCAACCCTTAGCAAACCAGTTTACTTCATTACCTTTTTCTATTTCCAAACTCCTTTTCCCTTCTTAACCCCAATAATAGAATATTCTCATTATCCAATTTTTTCTACATCTATACAACATACCACAGAATGGAACTTGAAAAAATCCTGTATCTGTGTTGACTGGATCCTCTAAAATAACTTCAACTAGGACTTCACTGAAACAAGGCAATACAGCAATGCTTTTATTGTTTCTTAAATAATTTTCAGGCACACTTAAAAAATACAAACAAAACTTTAGTGTTAGTATAGCCAAGTCTCCTTATTTACCCTAAACTTAGACCATAAAATAATTGGTTAAGCCTTAACTTTACACATAAAGAAACTGAGGCACAAAGAATCCAAATATTTATTCAGGATTACATAGGCAATAACAGAGTCAGGTGCTAAAACCAGTAGCAGATATTCTCTGACTTGAAATACAACATTCTTTGCGATATATAATAGCTTGCCTTGCAGAAGGGTCAGGAAAGGTGGGATGTTATATTATAGTTTCCATTTGTCCTAGATTACCCCATAGTGCATACATGGGGGAAGCTGAAAAATGATGTGGGCAGAAATAAAGTATGATATAAACAGATAAAACTGAATTAATATACCTACGGGATTGGGAAACAGGAGGTCAATAGAAATTTGAAGAATAATGGTTTTTTTCTCTTATCTAAATATCATAATTATACATAAAAGTATCTCATATATTTGAGATAAATTGTATTCAGGGCCTTTCAAACACATAAATCAACTAACATGGTATTTATGGATAGACACTAAGGAAGAAATAAGAAAATGAAAAAAAAACATGTTCCTCCCCTTAAGGAACAGTAAGACCTTACTCTCATGGCTCTGTCCCCTTCTGATTCTTTTCTTCTTTTCATATGTCTTCCTCTATAACCACCTCTAGGTAAGTTTTAATTCTACAGTGTTTCTATATATCTTGCCCTTTTTCTCAAATTAACATATCTGTTTCCTTAAACAAAAAGGGAAAAAAATAAAAGAAACAAATAATTTTCAGACCCCAAAGGGAACATAAATACAAATACAGATATAACTCACAAATCTGATTCTATAACACTAGAGTATTATAACAATTTTGATCTTTGCTTGCCTTTCTTTATCAAGGCCTTTATGTTCTTTCTTGTTAGGGCACTCCCTTACATGTATCATCATAGTAGGCTCCTTGAAGACAAGCATTGTTTTATTTTTGTCTTAGTTGTGCCTTGCACATGAGATAAGTAGATACTTAATACTTGTTTGTCAAATTAAATTGAATTAAAACTTGAAAGACTCATATGAACTGATACAAAGTAAAATGAGTAGAACAGAGAGAACATTTTACACAATAACAGCAACATTGTGTAATGATCAACTGTGAATGCATTTAACTTTTCTCAGCAAAACATGATCCAAGACAATTACATAGAAATTGTGATTGAAAATGCCATCTGCATCCAGAGAAAGAACTGATGAATTCCTAATGCAGACTGAAATATAATCTTTACTTTATTTTTTTCATATTTTTCCTCTTTGGGCTTATTTTTTCTTTCATAATTATAGTAGAATGGAAACATGTTTCACATGATTGCACATACATAACCTATATCAAATTGTTACTGTTTTAAGAAAGAGGGAGGGGAAGGAAAGAGGGAACTGAAAAAATTTTAAAAGGAATGCTAAAAATGATTTTAATCAAAATTAGAAAAAAATAAAATTCTATTAAAATATTTGTCAAACTAAATTTAATTGTTTTAGATATCATTTGAACTAAATGATCACTAATATTTCTTTCAATTCTCAATTCTGAAATTCCATGATTGTGTGTGATTATAGACCATCATTCAAGGGAGAGGGCCATAAACCAAGTCTAATTCCAGGAATTTTTCATATTAGCTACATAGCAAACAAAAATAGCCAGAAAAATTCTCATATTTGGGTAAACATATTGTACATCAACAATACGATGAATGAAATTACATTCCAATAATCATGCCTAAATTTCATTTCATTTTAATATTAGGAATTTCAGGAATTAAAATCTCTCCCCCCACTTTTTTTCTGTCTTTGTGTCTTTGTTTTTTTCTATTACTCCTGGTAGAACCAGGCATCTATAAAGTTCCACATATGAAAGAGTTTATGAGAAATATATAAACTAATAGAAATCTTAGAATGACAAAGTCTGAAGGAACTTTAGAAATCATCTTTGGTATGTATAACTTAATTTCCATTTACTTGGTTATTTAAAATATTTTGATAAATCAATTTCAATAGATTGGTTTCCTTTGCAATCCTTTTATTTTATTTTATATATTTAAAATCCTTTTTTAGGAAGGAGTTAACAAGTTTCTCCAGACTACCAAAAGAGTCCATCATATTCAACACATGATAAGAATCCTTGTGCTAAGTTCAATTTTAGATAGAGACACTAATAACCAGGGAGATCAAGTGACCTGATGGTGTAGAAATTAAGTCTCCAAGCCCAACACTTTTTCTACTATATCTAGTTTAAGAGAGAGCAATCAAATGGATAGAGCAATGGACTTACTATTAAAAAGACTCAGATTCATATATTCCCTCAGATACTTATGAGAAAGTGATATTATACCAGTGTTGTCATTTCATTAAATGACACTGGGTTTCACCTTGCTCATCTTTAAAATCATAGTTTGGATGAGATTACTTTCCATTGCTAGATTGCTAATCTCCACAGTGACTAACCAGGAAGATCAGCATTTCTTTGTTCTAAATCTCAGTGAGGAAGAAAAAATAATAATATCCTATATAAGCTGAGGTATCCTTTTCCTGAAGCAGAAATCTTTTCAAAAAAAGCAAGAGCAGATCAACTTCTAAAGAGAGTCTGGAAATTAAAATCCAGTAGTTGTCTTGACAACTAAATTGTGCTAGGGCTTGCTTTAGAAGATTAAAAAGATAATTATTTGCTTTGAGAGAGGAGAAGAAGAGAAGAAAGTCTAGAGAAAGGGATTTTTGAGTGCTAAACAAAAATCCCAGACCAAAAAAAAAAAAAAATAGCCTGACGAAGTTGGGATGTGGTTGTTAAGGTATGATTGCTGCCTAAGCAACACTGCCATGCTTGGAGTTCAAAAAAATAAGAGGCCCTCCAGGAGGTTAGGGGAGGGAATGAATTTTGCTTCATTTACTTGGGGCACAAAGAATTTAAAAGAGTCATGTCAATTAATGTCTGAGCTTTTATGACAATCCAAACACTTAAAAGCATTGAGGCTTGGAAACAGAAATGTGTTTCCTGTAGTAACTAAGTTGAATCTGTATGGTGGTACACTCAACTAGAATCTAATTCTGAGCTAAGGTTTAAAATTCTTCTCACTTGTCCATTTTCAAAATGGTCTCTACTAGGAAATTGTCAACTATAATGGCTCTAGCCATGATCTGGTTTTCTCAGATTTATGGCATTTAGACAATTCATTTAATCACCTAAAAATTCTGTATTATCAGAAGAGGAGCTTTTTTGAATATTCAGGTTATGCTGATGGGAAAAGAAAATGTAAAATGAAAAGATTTGAACTATGTTTGCTTTAGTTTCCTTTGAAATATCTATAGTGATATCTCTCATTAGAAGTCTTTATCTCTCTAGTTATTAGAATAATTTTTCACTTCAAGTTATTTTGCTATTTTGTACATATTATCCAACTGGATACTTGTGTGTGTAGTACAGCCTCAATAGAAAAAAAAATGTAAGCTACTTGAGTACAGAATGTGCTTCATTTTTGTTTTCAATATAATTCATTTTTGTCTTTAGATTATCCATGCCCCTTCTTAGAACATTTCCTGGCACATAGTGCTTGTTGAATTGAATTAAATTACTTTGTGATGATTCCTTCTTTGACACTTTTTAATATCATGAAACATTAGCCATATAAATATTATATGCTTCTTACAAAATGGTTTTTTATCCTTTTTCCATTGAAAAGTTTGAAAAAATTTTAAAGAAAACCTTACAGGTTTGGGGGGGAAAGAAGGGTGTGGGATAGAGCTATCATTGGATCTGCAATCAGATAAACTGCATATGCTGTTCATATCACTTTCATAACACTTGCTATCCTGTGTGACCTTCCCCATGTCACTTCCTCTGTATAAGCTTCAGTTTTCTCATGTACAAATTCAGAAAATAATAGCACCTATTTTACAAAAGTGTTGAGAGGACTATACAATATGATATGTAAAGTGCTGTGCATACCTTATTTTACTAGATATGTGTGTGTGTGTGTGTATATATATATATATATATATGTTTGTTATTATTATTATTAGTAACAGTATAATCACACAACATAGACTGATACTGTTTTTCATTTTATTCTATATTGCCATTGCTTAGTACAGTATCTATCATATTTATAAGAAATGGTTAGAGAATTAATACATGGCACACATGCTGTCCATATAGATATGTGGGTCTGTCTAAATATGACTCACAGTAATGCATGAATAAATATCTCTGGAATCTCTCCAACTCCTCTCCAAGAAAGATTGTTATTACATTTAATAGAGGAACAGGAGAATTGGTCATTAGGAAGGAACATTCTTTTGTCTCCTGAGAGGAGATCCCAGATTAGCCCTAAATATTGTTTGTCCAGAAGGAAATATGTGTGTGCATTCACACATACATAACAACACAAATATATTATGCATAAACATACATGTTATATAGTGCATATGTGCATATCCAGAAAATACATATTTAAATTGTGTTTCACTGATTGTTAAATCCTTAATAGGGAAGTAGTGTGAAATTACTTTTTAAAAATCGACTCTTTTCCCCAAAAATTCTAATTATACAGTGACTAACATTAGTACTGAAGATTGATTAAATCCATTGTCTGAGCCTACAACAAATAGAAATCAGAGAAATTACATATTAGAATATAACAGACAACACACAGAGTGAATTAATGTAACCACTGGGAATAAACAATCTCAACTCAATTGAGAGAATCATGAATTTTATCCAAGGAAAAATGTTCTTAAGTCTCTCACCTAAAGAGGTACCAGTGCTTGAGATACCAGTGCTTGAGGTACCAGTTCAGCTCCATGTCAATTTCTTCCAAAAGTCTTTTTTTTTTTTTTATCCAGGGGCCTTTTCCTGAAAAAGACTGTAGATACAGTTTTAATTTAGTTAGTCGATCAATAGACATTTATTCTGTCTTTTATGTGCCAGTCATTATATTGAGTGCTGAAGATATAAAGAAAAGCAAAACCCCCCTTTTTAAGAAGCTCACAGTCTAAAGGGGTCTGAGATAACAAGGAAACAGATATGTACAAATAAGTAGAATACAGGAAATACAGGAAATAATCAGTGAATGGAAGGCAATACAATTGAGATATTGGGAAAGGCTTCCTTGAGAAGTTTATACTTTAGTGGTATGCTATAAAAATGAAGAACTTGATCTTGGAAAATTATGGATAGACTCCCACAAAATAAAGAAGAAATGAGCAGAATCAAAATAACTTTGTATAGAGGAACAGCAATATTGATATCAAGTTGGAACTCAAAATAATATCAGAGAAGGAAACATTCTAGTTTTTATTCAAGTCCTTTATATTAATCATATCTGGAAATGTCTGCAAAACCAACTTACTATTAACAATTTATACAAATCCTCCAAGTAGTTTTTCATTAGTTGCCAATCAAGCTGGCTGTAGATAATAAATGACTTTCTTCCCAGAAAAGTCTGTTTTGATCTGTAAAATGGTATAACCCAGATATTTTTACAAAATGCCTAAATCAAATATATACATTAAAGAAAACATATACATGAAAATATTTCCTATTTTGTGACCTATTACTCAAAGTACAACACGCTTAGAGGAGGGAGAGACAGTTTGCAATGGTGAATATCTATCAGTGTAGTCATCTCTCTTCCTATCTATTTATCCTGTCATCTATTTTGTATTTTTATAAATTCATTCATTAATTTACTGCTTATTTATTCATTGATTATAAATCCCCAGATTATTTTGAATATGCATATGTGTATGATAAAAATCACACACTATGAAAGTTTGAAAAGGTATTGGAACATAGAATGACTGTCCTAGAAAGAGAATTAGAATCAATCATTAAGTATTTATTTAATTCCCATTGTGTGTCAGACATTGGGAGGATACAAAGGCAAAACTATAACAATCTCTGTTCTAATGAAGCTTACATTTTATTGCAGAATGGAAAGTCCTCACACATATATATGAATACAAGAAATATAAAAGGTACATAACAAATAATTTCAGGGGACACTACATTATTAAGGATATCTGGCATGACAAGTCTTGGCACTAGAGATGTTCTCTTCCTTTCCTTCCCTTTGTCCTCTCTATAGATCCTAAGATGTTCAAAAATCATGAGCAGCAATCAGAAAATAGCTCCTTAATTACTCCTGCTATTTGGATGACTTGGGAGTTGTAGGCTCTAATCCTTCTCAAGTCATGGAAGATCCAGTCCATACTACTTACCCTGCCACTGTACCTTAAGATACTCTGTGCCTTATGAAATGACTAGATTCTATGTCTTATGGAATGCCAGGCATTATCATCTGACGTATTGTTGCACCCTAAGAACTTCTGGTTATTTGTTGTCTGTCCCTTTAGTGAACTCTTAGTATTTCAGAACTCTTAGTATTTCAGAACTTTTATATGCAGCCTCCCTATGAATTATCTTTTATTTGTTCTCATTCCCAATTAAAGCATGGGTTCTTTTAGAGAAGGGACTGTCTTGCTTTTTGTATTTTTATCCCCAGAAATTAGCATAGTGCTTAGGATAAAGTAAGTGTTTAATTTTTTTTCTTAATGCAATCATTCATTTATTAAGAAAAGGCTAATGTAGGAGGAAGAGCTTGAGCTGTGCTAGAAAGGGTGCTAGAGATTAGAAATAAAGAAGAAAACACAGCACATTTCAGGTATTGGAGGTAGTTTAAGAAAAGACACTGAAATAGAAGATGGACTGTTGCATAGGAAGACCACTTTGGTTGGTCAATTTGTCTGGAACATAGAGTTTGTTAGAGAGGTAATATATAATAATCCTAGTGTGACGTCCGGGCTAGCTTTCTGGAGGGCCTTGGGACCAGCCTTGATCTCAGCAGAATAATTGCCATGAAAATAGTCAGGAATAAAGTCCAAAGTCTTTATTGTCCCCTTCACAGTCTGTGTCTGTCATAGTCTGACCCAGTCTCCTCTCCCAGTCTGCCGGGTTGCCAGTCTGACTTTAGTGCAGGACACATGAGAGCCACCAAGAGGTTGGTCAAGAGGTTGGTTCAGTCAAAACTGAAGAGGTGTGAGGTTTGATGGAGAACAAAGAGTCAAAAAAAGATTCTAAGACTTTTGACCCCTGTGACTGAAAGGATGGTAATGCCATCAATAAAAAAAAAGTATTTCAGGAAGATTTTGAGGAATATACAATGAATTTAGCTGTGAGGAAATAATCAGTAAAAACATTTTGATAGTTAGCTGGGAAATATGAACATAGAAAAGAGAGCAGGGTTGGATAGTCAATTGTAGTGATTATCACTGTAATCATGTATGATGATGAAGTCACTACATGCAATGTGAAGAAAAACATCTTTGGCTATACCCACATTTAGAAGATATATTCACCCAACAAAGAAAACTGAGAGGATGACGATGATGATGATGATGATGATGATGATGATGATGATGATGATACAAGGAGACTGAGAGGCAGTTGCATTCTCTCACCTCTCAACTGAGAAGCAGTTGCGTTGTCTGACTCTTTACTCCTCCCTTTTGCCTACAGTTTATTTCATTTTCAATCCACAAGAAACATCTGTGATGGCTGCTTTGTAACTCCTTCAAGTGTTATGATTCACAATTATGGAGGCTCCCAGAGAACTGATCTGCCCCTTCACTTAGGCATGGTCCTTAACAATAGATAATAATAATAATAATAATAATAATAATAATAATAATAATAATAATAGAGAAATAACATATATAAAAATAATAATAGGGAAAGTATGAAAAAGAGAAAGCCATAATAATTAAGAGAGGAAAATGTTCAGGATAAAAAGTTTTCTACCTTATATATGCTGCGGAGGTCAAGAAAAAGAACTGAAAAGAGCTCATTGGATATGGAAATAGAGAGATTATTGCTAACTTCAGAGGAAATAAATTTAGTTGAGAGATGAAGTCAGATTTTAAGGTGCTGAGAAATCTTTGAGAAGAGTATAGACAAATGTTCTCACCCTCCACCCCAAGATACTCATCTAGTAGAAATTTGACAGTGCAAAAGAGAAAGAAGTAAAACAATAGCTCCAGGGAAGAGTAGGGTAAGACATGAGATTAAGGGAACATATAGAGGGATTGATTTTTTTTTAATGAAAACAGTCTTTGCTTCATCAGAGATTGAAGTTAAAGGAGGGGATTGGGAGGGATATAAGAGTTTTTGATATAAAGATGAATGGAGACTAATGAGGTCATGGCAAATGGATTTATTTTCTTAGTATAAAATTAGGCAAAATCTTCAGAAGATTGAGGAGTTGCAGTAGAGGAAGAAGAAGCTTGAAGAGAGTAGAGAAGATTTAAAACAATGGGCACTGGGGGAGAATTAGAGAAACAATTTAAAAAGAGAAAATAATTTACTTTTAGTCACTGAGGTTTGATAACATATATTTGTAGTGGCCTTATCATGCTGATATGTAAAATGAGAGCAACAGCACCTAGTTGATAAGAGTTTTTATGAACATTAAATAAGATAGTGTATACAAAGTGCTTTGTAACCCTTGAACCATTGTAGTTTTCTCAGGTGTTATGTCAGCTATTATTATCATCCTTATTATTATTATTATATAACATCATTCAACAGGACAAGAGAAGCAGAGAAAGAGGTAGATGATGTGGAAATAGCTTTGGGGATTGGAAAGGCATGCACAGACAGCAATAACAAATGGGAATAGAGGCTTTGAGAATAGGAAACATGTTAAATTCAAACTGGTTAACTATAGAGTTAAGACCATCATATGTATATGTATACATTATATTATGTTAAAATGAAATTATCAATTTTTAAAAAGGGCCTTTTATTAAGAAACAGCAATCTCTCAATCAAATCTCTTATATTACACATGAGAAAACTGAGCTCCAAAAAGTGAAGACTCAAACTCAGATCTCTTGACTGCATCAGTCAGTTTTCATGAATTTGGTTCTTCACGGAACATATGTATTTGTTTTCTAGTAAATCAGTTTTAATGTGAGAAGTATCTAATCTACTTTGTGGAAAATAATATTCAGAAAAAAATTTATTAAACAAATATGTGTGTGTTTGTGTCTGTATAGAATTTTGTAACATCGCCTCATTTCTAGAAAATAAAAATTTCCCCACTCCTGCATTATACCTAAGAAAACTATTCTTAAAATGAGCAACTAAGGCATCAATTGTTCTCCTTTTGAATAGACTCAATTGAGTAAAAGCCCACACTAAATCTAGAAGACATTAATTTAATGAAAAGAGAATTTTATTTTATTATAAATTCATTGTCCATTTTCTTAACAAGATTTTATTAGAATGGTATTTGTATAGACTAAATGAAGACAAAATCTCAACACATTTGATAGATAACAAAGTTATTTTAATAGGTCTTTAGATACAAATATATACATAATTAAAAAGACTATTGATTATACTATCATTAATTAAATATCTGCTATGGGCATTCAATAGCATTGGTTGTGTTTTCTTCAAACATATTTTAATTTTTACAATATTTCATTATTCTTCTCATGCAATTTTTTACTATGGTATGAAAGTGACTCTGAGATCTTTGCCTCAGCATCTAAATTGTGGCAAATCCTAATAAATGGAAATGCTTTAAGTAAGCTTCCAGTCATAAACTGCTTTCAAAGAATGACCAGTCTAATTAAGTTAAGAAGCTCAGAAAGTTTCAATCGTGGAGCTGGCCAATGGGTAATGTTTTGTTATTGTTGTTGCTATTGTTCTTTTCATTGTATTCCATTAAAAATCTCTATAAGGCATGAAATTAGGAATTATGCAAGACCCTATGGATACAAATAAAAGACAGAGGTAGTCCTATAACCTTAAGAAAATGATTTAATCCCAAACACAACTAATTCAGAAATGAACTCATTATTTTCCTTTTTAAATCAACCCTTATTCCCAAATCAATAATTCCAGTGCCATTTTAACTGTGTCTTCTACCTCTATTGCCATATTCAATCCACTATCAAGTTATGTCAATTTAAATTCCACAATATATCTCCCATTTGTCTGCTTCTTTTTACTTACTAAGCCACTTAGCTTTCAAACTGTAATCTGTCAATTCTCTTTCTAATCTATCATCTCCATAAATGTTCACTTACTATTCCTAAAACATGTCTGACCATTTCACTCTCTTGCTCTAAAAATTTTAACTCTCTACTACTTCTCAAATAACTTGTAAAATCTTCTCCTGCATTCAAAGCCCTTCATAATCTGGCTATAAACTAGAGTCAATCTATTCAGGATAATTACTCATTACTTCTGTTCTCATATTCTCTATACTAGTAGCATTAACTCAAATATAAAATGATCCCTGCAGGGAAAATTAACTTCAAGAGCTAGAAATTTACATTATCTATACTTATTATGCTTTTAGTTATTTTGGTAAGCATTTCCTAATTATAATTTGTTCTAGTTCTTCCAGCACTGAGAAAGCTTTTCTGCTAAGTTTGATAACTCTGCTCTATTTTCTTTTCAAATGAGCTTCTTTACTGCTTACTTTATATGGCTTTTCATCTTCTTTCTCAATGCCTTTGTTTATACTAAGCCTCATGCTAAGAACTTTTATTCTTTAGCTCCAACTCTTAGAAGATGTAGCTCCTATCAAGATTAAGCTCAAATGCCACCTCTTTCTAAAATCTTTTTCTATATTCTGCATCTTTTCAAATAATTTTGAACTTATTTTGTATGTATTCTGTATTTACTGGTCCATCAAGATGCTATATTCCTTCAATGCAAAGTAAATACTTTGAGGTCAAGAACTATTTAATTTTTTCATTTTGTAGCCTCAGGACCTACAATTGTTCCTGATGTATAGTAAGAATTTACTAAAAAGTTGTAGATTAATTGATTGAATAATTGAAATAGTCATGAGCTGCATGTTTCCAAAGAAGATAATAATAATTATTAATGTTTATTGCACTCAATATGTTCCAGGAACTATGCTAAGTGCTGTATCTCATTTTATCCTCAAAGCCACCCTGGGAGATAGGTGCTCTCCTTGTCTTATTATACCCATTTTACTGATGAGAAAACTCAGACAAACAGGGCCCAAATGATCTTCCAAGGATTACGCAGTAACTATCTAATGTTAGATTTGAAAACAGGTTTTCTTGAGTCCAGGTATTCTGCTCTATCCAGTGTGCCAAATGATCCTTAAAGTCCTTTAATGTTCATGTTGTTCAATGGCAATAACAATGTCTCTATAGGTAGAGTACCCATGTTCAAACCTCATGTCCATGACTGGCAACTAATGTGACTTTGGGCTGGATATTTAACTGCCCTAAATCTTAGTTTTCTCATCTGTGAAATGAGAGGTTAGTACTAGATAGCCTCTGAGTATTCTTTCACATCTGACACTAAGTCCATGATCTTAAGTATTTAATTTTGTAAATTACAGGATACATATTTGTCTTGAAAATGAAATTGGGATATACTGTCTCATTTAAATTGCTTGACATTATATATACATTATTTTGAATTATTTTGAAAATGGAAAAAATCCAATAAAATATTAGGTGAAGACATGACATTAAAAACCATATACATTTAAAATTTTTGTAAGTATATATGGAATTTGTGTTACAACTACAATTTAATCATATCAAGATACCATATAGTTGCCTAGTTTTCCTGACATAAGACAAGTAGGTAGACTATAACATTTTTAAAAGTATTCACTTACTAAAGACTTTCTTTCAAATCTGAGTTGAGCATATGTTTTTAGGCAAATACTTTAATATCTCAATCTTTTCATAAAATTTGTCTATGTTCTGAGAAACCACAGGTATCTATTATCAACAAACCTTCTGTCAGACAGGGTATTTCCACAGCTCCAAAGGCCTATGAGTCATTGCCTGTAGGAACAGGAAAAGCAGGAAGTTGGCGGAAACAACAAAGGCCTAAAACAAGTTCATTGGGGATAAGTTTGGTGAGTCATCGATTTTGGTTTTATTAAAAAAAATCTACCTCAGACTTTCTGTATTTTTGAAAACTGCTTTTTTTTAAAAACAAGAATTCAGTCATATCTCATATAATTCTCTTCATTATTTTATATTGTTACTTCTTCCAGACAAAGTGACTTTAAACAAATGAAGATAATGAAGAAATTCCTGCAATTCTAGACATATCAAATGTTATGTTGTGCACTTAATAACTTTAATAATCTATCCCTCTCCTGCCTTTCCAGTCTTCTTACAACTTATTTTCTGGCATGTACTCTTGATGCAGTGACACTATTCTTTTGGCTGTTCCATGGACAACACATTCCATCTCTTAACTCCAGATATTATCTTGTCTGCCCGCCCCCCCCCCCCATGTCTAGAACATTTTCTGTCCTCTTCTCAGACTACTGTCTTGCTTGACTTTCCAAAGTCCAAACTAAAATTTCACCTTCTGGAGAAACCTTATCCTAAGCCCTCTTTTGCTCTTTTAATAATTTCCTATTTATCACATATATACTCTGCTTTATATAGATTTATTTATATTGTCTTCTCCAAGAGATTATAAATTTCTGAAGTCAGGGACTATTTTTTGCATTTTTTTTTGCCTCCCCAGTGCTTAGTATAGTGCCTAGTATAATTTGTTGTTGCTATTCAATTATTTTTCAGTTGTGTGAAACTATTCATGATCCCATTGGGGTTTATCTTGGCAAAGATACTGGAATTGTGTGACATTTCCTTCTCCAGGTAATTTTATAGATGAGGAAGTGGGAAAGGTTTAAGTGACTTGAACAGGGTCACACAGCTACTTTGAATCTCAGGCTCTTTTCAGAGTCAGGAAGATGAGTGTTCCTGATTGTCTGAATCTTTATCCACTGTGCCACCTAGTGGCCTGTCTGGCACAAAGTACTATATAATAAATGTTTATTAATTGACTGTTGGATTTAAAAGTCAGTTCAACATTTTAAGTTTCAGTTTATCTGTGAAATTATGTTGTAACCCATGATATCAGATCACAGGACAGCTAGAGTAGATAAAGTACCAAGCCTGGAATAAGGAACATATCTTCCTAAATCTAAATCTATCTTCAGACATTTGCTAACTGTGTGACCCCTGGGCAAGTCACCTAGCCTTAATTGCCTCAGTTTCCTAATCTGTAAAATGAATTGGAGAAAGAAATGGCAAATTGATGCATTTATATTTGTCAAGAAAACCCTAAATGGGGCCTTGAAAAGGTGGACACAATGGAAAGAAGTGTATTATGGGGAATTGTGGGGAAAGCAGAGGTGCTGTATTAAGATGGAAAGCAGCTTAATCTTGAATTCTGAAAAGATTATGTGATATAGTAGAAGAAAAACTGGATTTGGTGTTTGAAGGACTCAATTTTAAGTCTAGGTTTTTTCTTTTAATACTAATATGATCTTAGATAAATGATAACCTCAAGGAGTTTGAATAGATGACCATGAAGGTTTTTTTTCCAGTTCTAAATCACTGATCCTCTCATTCCAGATTAAATCCTTCCTAATGTTCTGCAAATCTAAAGCCTGTATAAAATGTGAGTTGGTTTTACTAGTCAGTCTTTGGACAAATTCTATAGTTTTTCTGGTATCTACTTCTTCATAAGTAAGATGAGGCAGTTAGACTAGATGATGACTAGAGTCTCTTTTTATTCTAATCTGTAATACTGTGACCTTAAAGGACTGCAGAAGTGTGGGTTGTTGTTATTTTTCCAAAAGCTTTGTAAATGACATTCCATCTAGGAGAGAGCAAATTATAGATATAAACTCCTAATTCAGATTGAGTATAAAGAAATTCAGAAAATCTTTTCAGGGAAAACTTGAATCCACTCTTTTAAAGCAAGGGGAGCTTGATAAATTAAATCATGAGTTAGAATTGTTGCATTTTATCAGAATTTATGACTGAATTTGTATAAAGGTTTATTCCATTTAGACGACCAGTGCCATCATTTAATAATAACTGTAATGTTTATATGGGACAAGCTTCCTCCAATGATAAATGATCTCATTTGTGACTATATCCAGAAGTTTTCTTCTTGCAGTGATACATTATGAAAATTATTCATCACTTTTTGTAATAACTTTCATAGGCCTTCTATAATACCAAATGATTTAAAAATATTTCACTTAAGGAATGATCAACAGCAACAATAAGTCAAGTTAATAAGCATTTATTAAGCACCTAATATGTTCCAGTCAATATAATGATTTGTATCATATTGCTAATTCAATCATTTCACTTGTGTATTACTCTTCACAAATCTATTTGGTGTTTTCTTGGCGAAGATACCAGAATGCTTTGCTATTTCCTTCTCTAGCACATTTTCTAGATGAAGAAACTGAGTCAAACATGGTTAAGTGGCTTGCTTAAGGTCACACAGCTAAAAAGTATTTAAGATCAGATTTGAATTCAGGGAAATGAATCATGACTTTAGGGTTAGTACTCTAGTCACTGTGCAACTGAGCTGCTTTTAGTGTCATGAGGTAAAGCTATTAGTGAAAGTGTGCTAGATTTAGAGAAAGAAGAACAAACTTTAAATCTGAACCCCACAAATTATTATTTCACCTTTAATGAGTCATTTTCCAAACTTTGGACATTAGTTTCCTTATCTTTAAAAAATCTAAAGATTGCAATAGATAATGTCCAATTTCTTTTCCATCTTCAATTCTATGATCCCAAGTGTAGTTGTTACAAATGGGTGAATTAAATGGGTAGTTTATTCTTGGCTGCATTCCAAGTTCTTTTGTGTTTCGGAATATCAGATTCCAGGCCCTTCAGTCCTTTAATATGGAGGCAGCCAGATCTTGTGTGATCCTTATTGTGGCACCTTGGTATTTGAATTGTTTTTTTCTGGCTCGTTGTAATATTTTTCCTTAATCTGATAGTTCTGAAATTTGGCCACAATATTCCTTGCATTTTTTTTAGGGTCTTTTTCAGAAGGTGTTTGATGAATTCTTTTAATGACTACTTTACCTTCTGATTCTGTTACCTCTGGACAGTTCTCTTTGATGATTTCCTGTAAAATTATATCTAAGCTCTTTTTTTTAATCATAATTTTCAGAAAGTCCAGTAATCCTCAGATTATCTTCGCTAGATCTATTTTCCAGGTCTGTCATTTTTCCAAGTAGATATTTGAAGCTTCTTTCTAATTTTTCATTTTTTTGGTTTTTCTTGACTGATTCTTGATATCTCAATGAATCATTCATTTCTATTTGTTCAGTTCTGATTTTTAATGAGTTATTTTCTTCATTAGCTTTTTTACTTCTTTTTGTATATGCCCAATTGAGTTTTTAAATGAGTTATTTTGCTCTATGGAACTTTTGTTTTTCCATTTCACTATTTTTTTTTTTTTTAGTGAGTTATTTTCTTTTTTCCAATTCACAAATCCTACTTTCTTGGGAATTCCTTATCTTTTCCAATTCACAAATCCTACTTTCATGGGAATTTTTTATCATTTCCAATTCCCAAATCCTACTTTCCTGGATTTTTTTTTTACCTTTCCCAGTTCACAAATCCTGTTTCTTAGCACTTTCTGGAAATTCTTACCTTTTCCAATTCATATTTCAAGAAGTTGTTACTTTCTTTAATAGCTTCTCTTTTCTTTCTCCATTTTTCTTCTAGCTCTCTTTTGAGACTTTTAATGGTCTCCTCTAGGAGAGCATTATGTGATGGGGCTCAGGTAGCATTCCCCTTTGGCATATTGTCTGGAGATTGTTTGCTATTAGTATTGTCAGGGTTGCTAACCTGCTCTTTTTCTGTACAGAAGCTATCGATTATCCTTTTGATTTTTTTACTCACTTTTTAAAGCCTTTAGCGTCTGCCTCCAGGGCAAAGAGGTTAACAGCTTCCTCTGCAAAGCAGAGAAAGGTACAAACAGGCTGCAGAGAGCAACAAGGTATGAGAGTGCTCTTGGGAAAAGTTCCCCCACCAGAAGTGATTCAGATCTGATTAGCACAGGCTGAGCTATGGAAGTACCCAGTGAAGAACCCCTGCTGTGCAGATTATCAACTGTCCCAAGGCTAGGAATTGAGCAGTGAAAGTGTCACCACCCCAGGCCAAAGCCCACCATAGGGCTGTGGATATTAGCAGCTGACCACCGAATAGTCCATTATAGACTGAATAGCCCAGTATAGACCGGAACTGTCTCTGCCTAGGAAGCACAATCTCACTGGGGAAGTTCTATTGCCTCAGGCCAAGTCCTCCCATGATGCAGGTTAGAGGCTGCCCTGGACTGTGCCTTCCTGCCTTGCAGGTTTGTAACTGCCCCAAGGAAAAGCCCCATACTGTGGATTGGGGCTGCATAGTTTGCTGTGATCAGTGGTAAGTTACTTTTGGTTTTGGGTGGGTATAGCCAAATCCTGTTAGAGTCTGTCTTTTTTTTTTTTTTTTTTTAGAGTGACTTTGATTTCTCTGCTGATCTGCTGTTTTGCAAGCAAGTCAGAGCAATCAGTCTATTCCAGAGTCATCTCTGTAATTTTTCTAACCACAGAGATCCCCCCTGCCCGATCTGCACAATATGCTAGCCTCTAGTTCTGTCCCTGCCCGCACTGATCTGGTCTGGCCCCTCATGACAAACCTTTTCTGATGAAATTCCAGATTATCTTTGGCTGATGAGTTGTTATATTTCTAATCTTTGTGGATTTTATCAGTCAATTGCTATTTTTAAGGGTGAATTTATGTTGATGTTTTTCTTTTCTTTAAAATAATAATAATAGTTCTCCCTGGGAGAAAGCAGGTTTCTCAGGGAGGTTTTCTGAAGGCAGCCTTAGTTTCAGTTGAAAGTAAATAATTACTCCAAAATTGCAGCCAGCTGATAAAAGTTCAGATCTTTTATTGTGTCCTTCAATATAACCCGGTTAGCTCAAGCCTATCTCTCTGCTTGGTTCCAAGAGCTCTTGCAGCTTTGTCCTTGGCTTCTGCCTCTGCTTTCTTCAGGCTCCAGCCAGCACCAAGTTGGAAGATGCAATGAATCTCTCTTGCCTTGAAGATAGGGCTTGTGGGCTTCCTCCCAGAGTGCTCCTCTCCAACCCCAGTCAATGTTCCAGAGAAATTCTTTCAAGCTCTAAAAGCTTCCTCCATATATATAATCTCCCAAAAGTTAACTCCTCCTTCTGGAGACAATGGGATTCTGGGTTATCTCCCAGAGTGCTCTCTGGCCCTAAGAACTTCAAGGGAGGTGTGAACACAAGCATTATTGTCTATCAGTTATATTTAGTACCTTGTTTCAAGTTCCGGCCCAAAACATCTCCTTCCAAGATCAAATCAATCATATTGAACCATGCTAAATTAGATAATTATTGTCTCTATCAACTCTAATGGCTTAACACTTAATAAAGATCAAATTTAATCATTGGTCATGAGGATATGAGAGAGCATGACTTTTGTCAGTTTTTCTGAGAGTAAGATGCAGATTCTTCAGCACCAGGGAAACTACCATCATCTGTTGCTGGATGTGTCTCCAGTCTCCAATGTCTTAGACCACTTTGTCCAGACTTTTTCTGGCTCATAATAAATGATAATAAATGTTTTTTCAATGAATAAACAAATAAGTGAAAGAACAAAAGTCCTACCTTGGGGTATTTGTGTATGTGTGTATGTATGTGTGTATGTGTCTGCATGAAATGCATATGTGTAAAGGGCTGAAACTCTTGAGTTAATGTACTGAGGTTGGACAACTGAGTACTTGAGGCTAATTATCAATTGGACAATACTATATAATAGGCCCTTCCCCCTATTCTGTGCTAGCTCAATAATTGGTGCATACACAGAATTGTTGGAGAGACTAGGGGGTGGAGTAAGACTAGACAGGGTCACTTTTGGGTGAGAGATGAAGAGGAGAGGTTGTGGAGATTCTGCATCCATCCAATTCACTCCTACCCCTAAAGACCTAGAATAACGACCAATGACTTTTGCTTATCCTAACTCTGGCTGATTCTAAGGTATCCAGGGTGCTAACTCGGTCTTCACACATATGCTTTTTGTTTATAAATTAAGGAGTAAAGTTGTGGTAGTGTTGTTTTTAAATATTTTGATCCCCAGAACAAAGTACAGGTCCCTGAACAAGCATGGGTATTTAAAAATATATTTTCTTAAGTTGAATCAAATCTGTGGGGCTATTTAGTGTGGTAATCTCCTGAGCTTCAATGGATTCATCATTTCCATATCTATTTATATAGTCCTAATCACTCTCCAAGCCTAAAGTCTCAAAATAATGAATACCATGAACTACTTGTTCAATATACATTTTAAACTTGAAATTTCTAATCTATATATATATATATATATATATATATATATATATAGCTATACATTATATATAGATATATATATGATATAATTTTACCTTTCTACCCCAAGCCCTTACATTACATTTTCGTAATTTTCTTATTATTATTGAGAAAACAATCATCATCATCATCATCATCCCAGTCAGACAGGTTTTAAATTATATGTCATTTTCAACTTCTCCCTATCTCTCACTTCTTTATACCATATCTATCACCATAACAATAATTCAATAATTCTATCTTTATATTATCTGTCTCTATATCTCTGTCTTTCCATTTCTCTTTACATATGTAAAACACTTACATAAATATATCCATTTGTATGTATATTCCTTCTTTCCTCTAAGATTGCTACAAACTTAATATATATGCTCCCTAGCTCACACTTCGAATATTGATTTCCCTGTTCAAGGTCTTTCCCCAACCTAAACCATCTTTGACTTCTGAAAAAGCTGACATTCCTAAAGTTCAGATCTCACTGTGTCACCTCTTCATTCAATAAATTTATGTGACTCCCTATCACTTATAAAATGAAATGTAAAATTCTCTGTTTGACTTTAAAAAAACCCTCAAAAGCTGTCCATTCCCTACCTTTCCAAACTTCTTACACATTATTCCTCCCAAATACTCTAATCTAACCTGATCTAATAATAGTGCTCTCCTTGCTATTCTTAATAAACACAATTTCCCAAATCCTAGTGTTTTTACAACAAAATATTATAAAGATTTTAATCAGACAATGTGAATAATATTTTCATGCTGTGAGAGTACAAGAAGAAGGTCCTTCAAAATTCACCCTAATATATCTTGGAGGCTTAAGTGGGAATCAGTAGCAACTTATATTGTATGGTGCATGGTTGTGGCTTTCAAATACAGTTATTCACTTTAAAGGTCCAAAGAACAAGAGATCTAGGGGGAGAAAAACTTTAAAAATAAATAAATAAAAGACAATTTTTTTAACTGCACAAAATTTTAAAAATATAACCATGATTAAAATAAAAAAATTGAAACAGAAATAGATTGAGAAAGTGGTTTTCAATATCACTTGATAAAATCAGATATTCAAAATGTCAAAAGAAGTAATACAAATTTATAACGTGAAGAATTATTCCCCGAGATAAGTGGAAATGGAAATACACAAACAGTTCTCAAAAATAATCTCAAAATATAAATGAACATAGGAGAAGATATGTATAATAATAGATATGCACATTTATATGGATCTGAGCCATACAAAGAAATAAGAATTACAAAAATTCAAGCAATTTTGTAAGAACTGTGGGAAAGTAAGCATACTAATATAGCAGAGGTGGAATTTTAAATATCTAAACATCTAAAATTTTAGTTTGGAATTAGCAAGTCAAGGGATTAAATTATCTAAAGTCTTTAAACTAGTGGTCTCACAATTGGGCTTATATACCCAAGGAAGCCAAATTGAGAAAGGTCCAATATATAGCAAAAACATGTATTTCAATGAATCAGAAAAAAAAAAAACAACCTAGGAAAAATGGGTATTCTTCTGTTAGAAAACTGTTTTAAAAGGCACACTTTAATTTATAAATAAAATGGAATATTATTGTCCAATGAGATACGAATGCAAAGAATTCAGAGAAATATAAGAATATCTATATGAATGGATTAGAACAAATTCATCAAGACTCAAAGAAAAAGATGATGCAGAATAACTAAAGAAACAACAATAACAACAAAATATATTTTTTTAAAATAGAAGTCTGATTGTTTTTCTATAAAAAAGCAAAAAAGTCTCAGAAAATGAAATGCATTTTTTTTTTCATTGCTGAGGATTAGAGGAAAATAGAGCATTGAAAACCTTTTCGAATGAGATAGAATAATGTGTACATTGTCCGATACATTCACCTTATTTGATGTTTCAGCTGAATTGTTATTCTTTGTCAAAAGAAAAGATTGAATATGTTGGAATAAAAGTGCTTATTCTAGATCCAAAAGTAAGCTCATTGTGTCAATGAGGTAAACAATTTAGTCACTCCACTTAAATTGAAAGTCAGAATTATTGGACCAACTCATTATTCTAACACCAGTGTATTTCTATGATTCTTTTCATGTTCTTTCCAACCCAAACTATTTCTATATGTTTTTGATCATCTTTCTTAATTTTCATAATCTAAATGATGCCTTTGAAGTATTTTTAACTTGTAATTTTCTCATTGTTTGGAGCATATTTTTTACTTGTGCCCTTTTAAAACTTTTTTCTCTCTTTTTTATTTTTTAAATTATTAATCTCTTAGAGAATAGTGATTCATATATTTGAATCAAACCGATTTCCTTCAATTATATATATATATATATATATATATATATATATATTTAATGTGATCTTTTTTCCTATTATATAGTTTCTCTTCTTATTTTTTACTTCATTTACTTAATTTATGCATATTTTTTTATTTTGTCAGTAAAATTGTCTTTTTTTAAGTCTCTTTTGATCTTGTTGACCCCCTGTATAGTCAAAACTTTTTTCCATTTCCATATTTTAAGTGATACCTGGTTTAACTTATTATTTTATGATATGAGCTTTTATATTCAATTACATATCCTTTTTTGAGTGTTATGACATGAAGTATAAGATATAGGTCAAAACCAACTTTAGAGAAGATGCTTTCCAGATTTCCCACTGGTGCTTTTTAAAGTTATTTATTTTTAATACACATTGCTTTTATGAATCATGTTGGGAGAGAAAAATCAGAGCAAAAGGGAAAAACCATAAGAGAGGGAAAAACAGAAAAATGAAGTGACATAGCATGGATTGATTTACATTCAATCTCCATAGTTCTTTTTCTGAATACAGGTAGCATTTTCTGTCCAAAGTCTACTGGGGTTATTTTGGATCACTGAACCACTGAGAAGAATCAAATCTTTCATAGTTGACCTTCACACATTGTTTCTGTTATCGTGTTCAATGTATTCCTGATTTTGCTTTTTTTGTTCAGTAGCAGTTCAGGTAAATTTTCCAGGCTTTTCTAAGATCAGCTTATTCATCATTTTTATAGAACAATAATATTCCATTATCTTCGCATACCACAAGTTATTCCACCATTCTTCAATTGATGGGCATCTATTTTCCCATTCTTTGTTAAATGTGTTTCTTTATAAAAGCCTTCTTTTTCCTAGTAATTAATAGTTTTTATTTTATCCAACACAAGGCTAATAGTTTCTCTTGTGTCTTTTTATTGATTACATATTTTTCTTTACCACTGATTTACTTTTTTATATCAGTAACATTTTTCTGTTATATTTTATTTTCATTTTATACTAACTTTAAAATTTTATCTTACTTTAATTTTTAATGTTGACTATATTTATTTTACTTTCTCTTAATTATATTAAAACAGTTTTTGACATTTGTCTTTTTAAAGTTTTCAGTTTTGAAATTCTACCTTTTTCTCTCTCTCCTCTCTCCCTTCTTTGAGACAATAAGCAGATATAAGATACAGTCATGTAAAACATTTCCATATTAGTCAATTTGTACAAGAAGACTAGAATAAAAAAAAAAGAATGAAAGAAAGAAAAGGAAAAGAATAGAATTCTTCACCCTGTATTTAAACAATATCAATTCTTTCTCTGGAAGCAGATAGTTTGCTTCATCATTATATCTTTGAAATTGCCTTAGGCATTGCATTGCTAAAAATAGCTAAGTCATTCACAAATCTTTATCAAATAACATTGCTGTTACTCTGTGTTCTTATGGATATCTTCACTTTACTTTGTGTCAGTTCATATATATCTTTCCTAGTTTTGGTATATTTTTGTTATACTGGAATTTTTTTGTCATTTCTTAATGCCTAATAATATAGCATTACAATAATATACCAACACTTGTTTAGTCATTCCCCCATTGATAAAAATCCTTTCAATTTCCAAATGTCAGTCACCACACACACACACACACACACACACACACACAAAAACTGCTAAAAATATTTTTTGTAGAAATAGGTCCTTTTCCCCTTTTTTGGATGTCTTTAGAATAGCAGTGAGTGGTATTACTAGATCAAAGGATATGCAGTTTCATAACAATTTGATTTGTACATAGTTCAAAATTGCTCTCCAGAGTAGTTTGATTAGTTCATAACTTCACCAATAGTGCATTAATGTCCTAATTTCTCCACATCCCCTCTAACATCCATCGTTTGCCTTTTTTGTCATATTAGCCAATATGATAGGTGTGATATGGTGGTAATAAGGTTGTTTTAATATACATTTCTAAAATAAGTAGTCTCACTACTGTTTTTAATGCATCTGCCTATCTCCATATAAGTTGGTCTTTCTCTCACTGCTCTTTGAGATCTAGATTTATTTATTCTTTGAAATAAATCTTGTAATTATTTTCTCTAGAATATATAACTTGAATTGAGAAGTCTTTGGACTCAAAAGAAGTGGGGTGTGTGCCTGTGTAGATAATCAGAGAATCCATTATCTTGGATAAAAAAAAAATTTCCTTATATTTTCTAATTTTTGTAATTCTATTATTTTTTTTAATTTAAAACAATAATCTGAGAAGGGGTTTTTTGGTTTCACCATACTGTCAAAAGAATTCATGACACAAAAAATGTTAATGTATTTGTTAGATAATTTGATATATATGGAATGAAAACTAATTTAATTTAAGTATTATTATCATTTTTTATCATATTAACATGCCCCAACCATAAGCAATACTCTGAAATCATTTCTATTTTCACTTGGTTTATATTCATATAAATCATACAAATCATACATGGATTAACTCGGGTATTTTATGTATTTGTCATTATTTAAAATAGAATTTTTTCTTACTTCAGACTGTTTTTTACCCTGTAGGAGTGAAATACAAGTGATAAAGATTTCATATATGTATTTTGGTTCCTTTTATATGATAAAAGCTGTTAATCATCTCAACTAGTTACTTTATTGATTCCCTGGGATTATCTAAGTATACTATGTTTTCATCTACAAAAAGAGACAACTGTGTTTCATCTGTGCTGATACTTACATTTTATTCTCCTCTCTTATTGTTAGAACTAGCAATTCTAAAATAATGCCAAAAATAGTGGGAAAATAGGGCATTTTTGCTTTAACCATAATAATACTATTGGCAACATTTTAAGTGTTCTCTCTCTCTTTCTCTCTCTCTCTCTCTGTCTCTTTCTCTCTGTCTCTCTGTCTCTGTCTCTCTCTCTCTCTCTCTATCTCTCTCTGCCTCTGTCTCTGTGTGTTTCTCTCTGTCTCTGTCTGTGTCTATTTGTCTTTTTTAATAATAGTTTTTTATTTTCAAAATATATGCAAAGATAATTATTAACATCCACCCTTGCAAAAACGTGTGTTCTGAATTTTTTCTCCCTCCCTTCCCCCCTTTTCTATAGACAGCAAATAATTTAGTGTATGTTAAATATGTGCAATTCTTCTATATATATTTCTGCAATTAT
This sequence comes from Sarcophilus harrisii, assembly GCF_902635505.1. Lineage (NCBI taxonomy): Eukaryota > Metazoa > Chordata > Mammalia > Dasyuromorphia > Dasyuridae > Sarcophilus > Sarcophilus harrisii. The sequence continues at coordinate 187,357,572 of NC_045427.1, read as the reverse complement.
CATGCTGCATAAGAAAAGTCAGATCAAAAAGAAAAAAAATGAGAAAAAAAAAACAAAAAATCAAGAAAACAACAACAAAAATGTAAAAATCCTAAGTTGATCTACATTCAGTCCCCACAATCCTCTCTTTGGATGCAGATGGCTCTGTCCATCATAAGTTTACTGAAATTGGCCTAAATGACCTTATTGTTGAAAGAGCCAGAATTGATCATTGCATAATTTTGTTGTTGCTGTGTAAAATGTTCCGATTCTACTCACTTCATTTAGCATCAGTTCATATAAGTCTCTCTAGGCCCTTCTGAAGTCATTCTGCTGATCATTTCTTATAGAACAATGCTATCTCATAACATTCATATGCCAAAATTTATTCATCCATTCTCAAACTTATGGCCCATCCACTCAGTTTTCAGTTCCCTGCCACTACAAAAAGTGCTGCTACAAGTATTTTTGCATATGTGGGTCCTTTTCCCTTTTTTGTGATCTCTGGAATATAGGCCCAGTAAAGGAGCTGCTTGATGAATGGGTATGCAGTTTGCTAGCTATTTGGGCATAGCCCCATATTGCTCTCCAGAATCGTTGGATTAATTCACAACTTCAGTGTCCCAGTTTCCCACATCCCCTCCAACATTCATTATTATTTTTCCTGTCATCTTATAATTTGCATTTTTCTGATCAATAGTGATTTAGAGTTTTCTTTTCAAATGACTAGAAATAGTTTTAATTTCTTTATCTCAAAATTGTTCATATCCTTTGATTATTTATCAAATAGAGAATGGCTTATATTCTTATAAATTTGAGACAATTTTCCCTATATTTTAGAAATGAGGCCTTTATCAAAATGTTTGATTGTAAATATTTTCTCCAGTTTTGTGCTTTCCTTCTAATCATGTCTGCACTGGTTTTTTTTGTACAAAAACTTTCAAACTTAATTTAATCAAAATTATCTATTTTTCATTCCATAATTTACTCTAGTTCTTTGGCCACAAATTCCTCTCTTCTCCACAGATTTGAGAGGAAGACTATCCTTTGTTCTGATTTGCTTATGCTATCATTCTTTATGTCTAAAACATGAACTTATTTAAACCTTATCTTGGTATAAGGTGCTAGGCATTGATCAATTCCTATTTTCTGTCTTGATATTTTTCAATTTACTCAGCATTTTTTTTCAAATAGTGAGTTATTATCCAAGAAACTAGGTTTATCAAACACTATATTACTATAATCATTGACTACTGTGTTTTGTGAACCTAACCTATTCCACTATTCTATTTCTTAGTGCAAAATGGTTTTGATGATCACTGCTTTATAATATTTATAATATAGTTTTATATCTAGTATAGCTAGGCCCTTTCATTTCTTTTCATAAATTCCCTTGAAAATCTTGACCTTTTGTTCTTCCAGATAAACTTTGTTTTTATTTTTTCTAGCTCTGTAATTTCTTGGGAGTTTGACTGATTAAGTAGATTAATTTAGGTAGAATTATCATTCTTATTATATTCTTTATGTCTATCTATGAGCACTTGATATTCTTCCAGTTGTTTACATCTGACTTTATTTGTGTGAAAAGTGTTTTGCAATTTTCCCAAAATAGAAACAGGTGTTTTGGAGTTTGTTCTCCCTGGGGGACCGGTTGGTATGTGCTTGTGTGTGTATGTGTGAAGAAACTCTGAGTAGCATGATACTAAGTGTAATAGTATGTAAAAATAAATATTATTTTTGTCCAGTTTCATTTAAGGTAAAAATTAATAATGACATGTCAAATAATGGTAGTATCATATTTTCCTAGATATATTTTTTTAAAAAATATGATATCCTTGCATTTTCTCTTTTCTTTTTTTCAAATTATTTTTGTCTTGATATCTTCATGTTTCTTATAAGAAATTATCATGCTGCATATCAAGTAAATATCATGCTGCATCAAGCAAACAAAGACATTTCAAATCCTGGACTGGATTATACACTCAAGAAATTGCTTTTAAAAATCAATTTTATATTTTTTAGATTTTATGTCCCACTAAGATATTTTGCTTTTGAATATTTAATTCACACTCATATTTGGGCTTTTTTTCTTAAGATAATAATTTATAATATAATATTTGAATTTATATCATTAACTATTTTATTAAAGTATCATTGAAAATAGAATTGTGGTCGAATATCTACTCTGTATTATATCTGTTCCATCATTGCTCTGCCTACATGATGTAATTTAGCTAAAAATATTTCTCATTGTGATAAAAAGAATTCAGATCCAAATCTGTTACAAGGCTGAGTACAAAAGAAATAATTGCCATAACCTATATGTCTATTCCCCACATTTCTTCAAATCCATTTAGAATGATATTTTCCTTTTGAAACCTTCATTCCTTCACTATAATTTTAGGTTGATGAGCATTGAAATCAATAGGAAAATTCATTACAAATTATTTTTTGAGTACTTATTATATGTCTAATGCTGTTTAGCATTGTAAGTGATATAAAAATATAATGACTCCTCCAAATTCTTTTAGTACTATGGAAGTGTTTGTTCCAGCATTCTCAAAATTTGTGTAAGTAGAGACCAAGCTTTACAAAGTATGAACAAACTAGAAAATGGGCACAAATCCTAATACATGGATCTATTATTTTACCTAAAGCTAGAAAATCTCTTCAACAAACATTTCCAGCGAAGATTTTTGTCATCCATCACAACTCTCAGAAACTATTAATAACAATGGTTAATATTTTATGTAGGACATTAACATTTGTGAAGTTCCTTAATCACTATAACATAAGGAGATAAGTGCTACTCTCACAATTTTACAGATGAATATATTGAGGCAGACAGAAGCTAAGTGACATGTTAAGGCTTATGGAGTCAGTAAGTATCTGATACCAGATTAGAATTGAAATTTTACTGATTCCAGGTTTAGCACTTGCCAGCTACCTCTCAGGAAGGAAATGGGGCAGGAGGTGGTAGAATCAGTATTCAGAGGGTTTCCCATGTTGAAAAGCAAAACAAGCTATCGATCCTTGAAATATTGGAACAAATTTTAGTAAAAAGCTAAAGTTTATTTGAAAAGACAGAAATAATATTCCCAATATTTAGAGAATGCTTAACTTCTAAACTGGTATAAACCTTAAATACATGCAGACATCTAAAATAGGAGGAATAACAGTAGGCTTGAAATACTCAAGAAGACTTTTTTTTTTGAAGATGTGACCCATTAGCAGGATTTTTAAAGATATATGAATTTAAGTAGCAAATAGGAGAAGAGAGGGCAAAAGTATAACATTAGCAAAATTATGAAAGTAGAAATGAGAATAGCATGGGACATGCAGCCTATCTGGATATAAAAGATGACGTCAAAGTGCTGAACTCAATATGCCAGTATGTTTGGAAATCTTACCAATGATCATTGAATTAGAAAAGACTACATCCCAAACCTAAAGGGAGCAACACCAAAGAATGTTCAAATGTTAATAGTTACACTTAGGTTAATAGTTACTAAGTTATGCTTCAGATTCTGTGGTCTAGGCTTCCACAATGTGTGAAGCAAGAATTACTATAAGAGAAAACTAGTTTTTCGAGAGGCAGAGGAACTAGAGACCAAATTGCCAATGTTTGCTGGATTATGGAAAAAGCAAGGGAATTCTAGAAACACATCTACTTTTGCTTCATTGACTATACTAAAGTATTTGTGTGGATTCCAACAAAATGTGCCAAGTCCTCAGAGATGAAAGTATAGATTGTCTTACCTTTCTCATGAGGAACATGTATATGGGTCAAGAAGCAACAGTTAAAACTGAACATGGAACAAGTGATTGTTTTAAGACTGGAAAAGTACAGATGACTGCATAGTGTCACATTATTTAACTTATATGCAAAGTACACTATGCAAAATGTCTGACTGGATGAAACAAAATTCAGAATTAATGCTGCTAAAAGAATTATCAACAATTTCAGATATTCAAATAACATCACTGATAAAAGAAAGTGAAGAAATATGAGAAGCTTCTTGATGAGAGTGAAAGAGGAAAAGTCAAAAGTTGCCTTGAAGCTTAGCATGAAAACAATAAAATCCTGGGAAGTGGTCCCATAATTTCCTGGAAAAAAAGGGACAAGAAATGTTAGTAGTGTCTGATTTTATACTCTTGGGCTTAAAGATTACTGTAGATGGCAGTTGTCACCATACTACTTAGGAGAAAAATCTATGACAAATCTGGACAGCATTCTAAAATATATAAGATACACCCTTGCCAGCAAAGCTCCATATAGTCAAAGCTATGTTTTTTTTCCAGGAGAAATGTATGGCTGCAAGAGTTTGAGTATAAAAAAGTTGAATGGCACAGATCTAACACTTTTGAAATGTGGTGCTGGAGAGTTTCTTGGACAGACAGAAAATCTAATTAGTCAATACTTAAATAAATTGATTGAATCAATTTAATCACTGGAAAGTCAAATACTGAAATTGAAGCTTAAATACTTTGGTCATATAATGAAAAGGCAGGATTCATGGAGAAAGAATTTGTGTTTGGGAAAGATTTAAGGCAAAAAGAACATGGGATAGCAGAGGATGAGATGGATAGCTATCATGGAAACAAACATGAACTTGAACAGACTTTGAAAAATAGTGGAACTACATACCTCTCAGACTGGCTAGGATGACAGGAAAAAATAATGAGGAATGTTGGAGAGGATGTGGGAAAACTGGTTCACTGATACATTGTTGATGGAATTATGAATTCATCCAACCATTCTGGAGAACAATTTGAAACTGTGCTCAAAAAGTTATCAAACTCTGCATACTCTTCGATCCAGCAGTGTCTCTACTGGGCTTATATCCCAAAGAAATCTTAAAGAAGGGAAAGGGACCTGTATGTACATGAATGTTTTTGTCAGGTCTCTTTGTAGTGGTCAGAAACTGGAAACTGAGTGGATGCTCATCAATTGGAGAATGGCTGAATAAATTGTGGTATATTAATATTATGGAATATTATTGTTTGGTAAGAAATTACCAGCAGGATGATTTCAGAAAGGCCTGGAGAGACTTACATGAACTGATGCTGAGTGAAATGAGCAGGACCAGGAGATCATTATATACTACAACAACAGTACTATATAATGATCAATTCTGATGGACATGGCTGTCTTCAAAAATGAAATGAACCAAATCAGTTCCATTTGTTCAATAATGAAGAGAACCAGCTACACCCAGTAAAAGAACTCTGGGAAATGAATGTGAACCATAACATAGCATTTGCACTCCTTCCATTTTTGTCTGCTTGCATTTTTAATTTCCTTCTCAGGTTAATTTTACCTTATTTCTAAGTCTGATTTTTCTTGTGCAGCAAAATAACTGTATGAATATATATACAGATATTGCATTTAATATATACTTTAACATATTTTACATGTATTGGTGTACCTGTCATCTAGAGGAGGGGGTGAGAGGAAGGAAGGGGAAAGTTGGAACAGAAGGTTTTGTAAGGCTCAATGCTAAAAAATTGCCCCATGCATATATCTTGTAAATAAAAAGCTATAATAAAAAATAAACAAAGAAAGAAAGATAGTGGAAGATGGAAGGATCTGGTGTGCTGTGGTACAAGGGATCTTGAAGAAAGATCACAAATAAATTGTGATACCATGGATGATTCATTAAATACCTACTATATATAGGGAACTGTGCTAGATGTAGTTCAGAAATTAAAGTTTAGAAAAGGCATTTTAGTAAAAATAGTTAGTTACCTTATAATATAATGACTAGCTTCACATGCTCACAAAAAGCCACAGAATTTGGTGATGACAATTCATATGCATTTATAATGATTTTTCATATTTTCTTGTGATAACCCTCACTTTTAATTTAAATTATATAAGAAAAATGCTTTTAAATGGACAATGAGCTGAACCAATCATTTAAATGGAGTAGGATAGAGGACTGAATTTTTACTAGGAAATTGAATGACATTTTGAATGATCCCAAGCTACACCCCAACACATAAGCCTCTGTTTTCAACACCCATATTCCCTTAATGATGCTATATGTTCTGTGGCACATAAAATGCTGTGATATCCAAAGGATAAAAATGTAAAGTGATTAAGAGTATACTTAAGAGATGTTCTGTGTATATGAAGAAACTACGGCACAATCCCCATAAATACTTGGATAAAAAAAAGTGGAGTAAATGCCATCAATGATTAATGGAGCTTCTCTATATATCCCCAGAGAAAGAAAAAGAAAATTGGTGCATACATAAGTTTAGGACTACTGGTATATACATTTCCCTGGACATTTATAATTTGGGAAATAGCAGATTTCTGTGCAGCAGATTCCTCTTTAAAGAAGTCAGTGAACCAAGAAAGAGTACAAATACTTATGATTTCATTCATTTCAGGTTAGTAGTGCCTTTCACTTTCTTTTTTTTTATTATTTAATAGTTTTTTATTTGCAGGATAAATGCATGGGTAACTTTACAGCATTAACAATTGCCAAACCTCTTGTTCCAATTTTTCACCTCTTATCCCCTCACCCCCTCCCCCAGATGGCAGGATGACCAGTAGATGTAAAGTACATAAAATATAAATTAATACAGCATAAGTACATGCAAATGTTATTTGCTGCATTAAAGATGACTCTGAAATATTGCAATTAAGTTGTGGAAATCAAAATGCTGTGGGCAAATATAGGATTGGGAATTCAATGTAATGTTTAGTCATCTCCAGAGTTCTTTCTTGGGCATAGCTGTTCAGTTCATTACTGCTCCATTGGAAATGATTTGGATTTGATTGTTGCTGAGGATGGCAAGTCCATCAGAACTGGTCATCTATAGTGCTATTGTTGGTGAAGTATATAATGATCTCCTGGTCCTGCTATTTCTCAGCATCAGTTCATGTAAGTCTCTCAGGCCTTTCTTGAAATCATCTTTGGTCCTTTCTTACGAACAGTAATATTCATAATATTCATACACCATCAATTTATTCGCCATTCTCAACTGATGGACATCCATTCATTTTCAGTTTCTAGCCACTACAAAGGTGCCACAAACATTCGTGCCAACAGGTCCTTTCCTTTTTATAATCTCTTTGGGATATAATCCCAGTAAATGCTGGATCAAGGGTATGACAGTTTGATAACTTTGAGATAGTTCAAACTACTCTCCAGAATGGTTGGATTCGTTCACAACTCCAATGCATATGCAGTTTTCCATCCTCAACAATCATCATATTTTTCTGTCATCTTGCTAATCTGACAGGTGTGTATGGATCTTAGAGTTGTCTTAATTTGCATTTCTCTGATTAATATGATTTGGAGCATCTTTTCTATGACTAGAAATAGTTTCAATTTCTTCATCTGAGAATTGTCATTTTATCCTTTGACCATTTTTCAGTTGAGAATGCTTGATTTTTAATAGAGTTAATTCTTATATATTTTGGAAATGAGGCCTTTATCAGAACTTTGACTGTAAAATATTTCCAGTTTTATTCTTCCTTCTAATCTTGTCTGATTAGTTTTGTTTGTATAAAACTTTTCAGTTTGTTATAATCAAAATTTCTATTTTGTGATCAGTAATATTCTAGTTCTTCTTTGGTCATAAAGACCTTCCTTCCTTCCATCAGGTCTGAGAGGTAATATCCTGTTCCTCTAATTTATTAATAATTTCATTTTTATGCCTAGGTCATGAACCCATTTGACCTTTATCTTGGTTACAGTGTTATGTGGATCAGTCCTACTTTATGCATATTAGTTTCCAATTTTCCCAGAAATTTTATCAAACTGTAGTTCTTATCCCAAAGCTGGGGTCTTTGGTTTGTCAAAGCCTAGGTTGCTATATTGTTGACTGTTTTATCCTTGACAACCTATTCCACTGATCCTAATCTATTCCTTAGCCAATACCAAATAGTTTTGTACTGCTTTTATAATATAATTTTTAGATCTGGTACAGCTAAACCTTCATTTGATTTTTTCTTTTCATTAATTCCTTGAAATTTTTGACCTTTTTTTTTCCATATGATTTGTTGTTATTTTTCTGGGTCATTAAAATAGTTTTTGGGTCTGATTGGTATAGCACTAAATAAATAGATTAGTTTAGGTAATATTGTCATCTTTATTATATTTGCTCGCCCTTCCAAGAGCATTTAATAGTTTTCATATTGGTTAGATCAGATTAATTTGTGTGAAGTGGTCTGTAATTTGTCATAAAGTTTGATTTTCCTTGGCAGATAGATTCCTAAATATTTTATTTCAGTAGTTACTTTAAATGGAATTTCTCTTTGTAACTCTTTCTGTTGGATTTTGTTAGTTATATATAAGAATGTGATGACTTATGTGGGTTTATTTTATAACAGACTTTGCTAAAGTTGTGGATTATTTCTAATAACTTTTTTTAGCAGAATCTCTGGTTTCTCTAAGTATCCATCATGTCATCACCAAAGAGTGATAATTGGTTTCTCATTGCTATTCTTGTTCTTTCTTTCTCAGCTCATTGCCAAAGCTAAGCGTTTCTTGCAAATAAATGAAGTGTGATGGGAAACCTTGTTCACCAGATCTTAGTGGGAATGGTTGCAGTTTGTCTCCATTAATATGATGCTTACTGATGGTTTTAAATAGATGCTGCTGATTTTTGGAAAAGTCATTTATTCCTATACTCTAAGTGTTTTAATAGGAATGGATGTTGGATTTTATCAAATGCTTTTTTGCATCTATTAGATGATCTATGGTTTTTGTTGAATTTGGTTTTAACATTGCAATTATGTTGATAGTTTTCTAATATTTAACCAGCCTGATTCTGGTATAAATCCTACTTGATCATAGTGTATTATCCTGGAGATGATTTTCTGTAGTCTTTTTGCTAATATATTATTTAAGATTTTAGCATCAATTTCATTGGGAGATTGGTCTATAATTTTCTTTCTTTTCAACTACCTGGTTTAGGTATTATTACCATGTTCTGTGTTATAGAGGATTTGTAGGACCTCATTCTATTTTTCAAATAATTTATATAGCATTGGGGCTTGTTCTTTAAATATTTGGTCGAATTCACATGTAAATCTATCTGGTCCTGGGGATTTTTTCTTAAGGAGTTGTTTAATTGCCTGTTCTATTTCTTTTTTTCTGAAATGCGGATTATTCAACAATTTACTTCTCTCTGTAAGTCTGGGAAGTCTATATTTTTTTGCAGGTAGTCGTTTCATTTTAGGTTATCAAATTTATTGGCATAAAGTTGAGCTAAGTAACTCATTATTTTCAATTTCTCTTCATTGGTGGAAAGTTCTCCTTTTCATTTTAGACTACTTTCATTTTCCTCCTCCTATTTCTAATCAGATTTGCAAAGGCTTTATCTATTTTATTGCTTTTTCATAGAACCTAACTCTTAGTTTATTAATTAGTTCAATAGTTTTTTTTATTTGAATATTTTTAATTTCTCCTTTTAATTTTAGAATTTCAAATTTAGTATTTGATTGGGGTTTTAATTGGTCTTTTTTAGTTTTTTAGTTGCAAGCTCCAATTCATTAATCTTTCTTTATCTGTTTTGTTAATAAGCTCTAAGGAGTATAAATCCCTCTTATTACCCTTGGCTGTATCCTGCAATTTTGGTATGACGTCTCATCATTGCATTATCTGAGTGAATGTTAGATTGTATCATAATTTGCTAGCTTCACCCAATCATTCTTTAAGATGAGATTGTTTGTTCTAATTACTTTTGGTCTTTCCCTAACTTTTTGTTGAATGTAGTTTATTGCATCATGATCTGGAAAAGAAAGCATTACTATTTCTGCTTTCTTGCATTTAATTTGAGGTCTTTATGTCTAATATATGGTCAGTTTTGAATAGGTTCCATGAACTGCTGAGAAGAAAGTATATTCCTTTCTATCTCCATTCAATTTTCTCAAAGATCTAACATACCTAATTTTTCTATATTCTATTTATTCTTTAATTTCTTTTTTTTTGTTTTGTGGTTTGAGTTTGTCTCATTCTGCAAGTGCAGGTTGAGATCTCCACTATACAGTTTTGTTGTCTATTTCTTCTGCAACTCTTAACTTCTCCTTTAGGAAGTTGGATGCATACCACTCTGGTGAATGTTTAATATTGATGTTGCTTCATTTTTTCTACCTTTATCAGGATGTAGTTTCTTCCTTATCTCTTTTAATTAGATCAATTTTTGCTTTGCTTGATCTGAGATAAGGATGCACCTTCTTTTGACTTCACCTGAGCATAATAGTTTGCTCCAGCTTTTACCTTTACCTATGTATCTCTGCTTTAAATGTGTTTTGTAAACAAATTGTAGGGTTCTGACTTTTGATCAGTCTGTTTCTGCTCCTTTATGGGGAGTTCATCCTTCACATTTGTGGTTAGAATTACTAAATTTGTATTTCTGCATCCTATTAACCCCAGATTTAATGTTTACTTTCTTGCCTCCCAATCCTCTTTCCTTTTAAACTTATGTACTCTCTTGTATCAGATGCTTACCTCTTTATAATCCTTCCTCCCCTTTGAGTCATTTCTCCTCTTCCTTATTACTCTTTTCTTTTCCTTTTCCTCTCCCGTTTTTAATGAGGGAGAGGTTTTCTAAAATAAATGTCATTATTTTTTCTTGAGCCAATCTGTGTAGGTATTCAACAATGTTCCTCCCTCTCTAAATTCTCAGATATGATGTTTCTTTGCTTTCATGGGATGTGGTTCTTTTATCTCTTCTTTATTTGCCATATCTTTCATATCTAGCTTTTTATGTTATATCAGTCATACAAATTATAATGTTTCTTTTGTATATCACAACAGAAATAAATTCTCAAGAGTTTTTTGTATTTTCTTGATTTTGAGTTTTGGTTGAGATCAAATTTTGTGTTTAGTGGTTTTCTAGGAAATAAATGGAATTCATTTGTTTCATTAATATTCCATCTTCTTTTGGAAGGAAATGTAGCTTAGTGTAGTTTTTCTTGCTGAATCAAGTTTTTTGTTTAGGAATATCTGATTCTGTGTCTTTGGTCTTAATGTGGAGGCAGCCGATCTTGGTGATCTTTTGTGGCATTCGGTATTTAAATTGTTTTTTTTTTTTTTGCTTGCTTGTACTTTTTTCTTAATTCTGATAGTTCTGAAATTTGGCACATATTCTTGTTTTTTTTTTAATGGTTTTTTTAGAAGGTGTTCAATGATTCTTTCAATGCCTATTTTACTTCTGATTCTATTACATCTGGGCAGTTCTCTTTGATGATTTCTTGTAAAATAGTATCTAGGCTCTTTTTTTCATCATGGTTTTTGGAAAGTCCAATAATCCTCAGATTATCTCTCCTAGATCTATTTTCCAAGTCTGTCGTTTTTGCAAGTATATAATTCATGATTTTTTCCAGTTTGGCATTTTTTTTGTTTTTGCTTGACTGATTCTTGCTGTCTCAATGAATCATTAGTTTCTATTTGTTCAGTTCTAATTTTTAAAGAATTATTTTCTTCATTTGCTTTTTCACTTCTTTCTGTATATGTCCAATTGAGTTTTTAAATGTATTGTTTTGGTCTGTGGATTTTTTTTCCATTTCACTAATTGTTTTTTTTAGTGAATTATTTTCTTTTTCTAATTCACAGATCCTACTTTCTTGCGAGTTCTTTGTCTTTTCCAATTCACAGATCCTACTTTCTTAGGAGTTCTTTGTCTTTTCCAATTCACAAATCCTACTTTCTAGGAATTCTTTATTTTTTCCAATTCACATTTCTTACTTTCCTGAGATTTTTTTATTTTTTCCAATTCACAAATTTTGTTTCCCTGCACTTCCTGGGAATTTTTATCTTTTCCAATTTGTATTTCAGGAAGTAGTTGCTCTCTTGTAAGGCTTCTCTTTCCTTTCCCCATTTATCTTCTAACTCTCTTTTGAGACTTTTAATGGTCTCTTCTATGAGAGCATCATGTAAAGGAGGACAATCTGGTCCATGTTTGCTGTTTGCTGTCTCTTCAGGTTTGCTGACCTGCTCTTTTTCTGCATAGAAGCTGTTGATCATTTGTTTCATCTTTTTATGCATCTTTTAAAGCCTTTAGGGTATGTTTCCTAGGCAAGGGGGTTACCAGCTTCCTCTGCAGAGAAGGGAGAGATGTAAACCGATTTCTGGCTCCGAGGTATGGGAGTGCTCTGAGTGAGACTTTTCCCTTCCCCCAACAGGAAGTGGATTCAGCACTGGCTGAGCTATCAAAGGGCCCAGTAGGGCTGTGTGGGTTAGTGATTGCCCTAGGCTAGAGACTAAGGGGTGAAAGTGTCACTGCCCCAGGCCAGAGCCTCTTATGGGCCTTTGAGTATTAGCAGCTGACCACAGACCGCCCAATTCTACCTGGAACTCTACCCGGAACTCTGCCCGGAACTCTGCCTCGAACTCGGCCCCAGTGTCTCTGCCCAACAAATCAACCCTGGGAAAGCTCTATGGCCCCAAACCGAGCCCCCCATTGCGCAGATTAGAGGCTAACCCGGGCTGTGTCCTCCTGCTGTGCAGGATCACAACTCCTCCAAGGAAAAGCCCCGTACTGCGGATTGGGGCTGTGAGCTTGTGCTGAGATCTGTGCTTTCACTTTCGGTTTGAGGCTCTCCTTGGAACCTAATTTCTCTCCCAGTCTATGCTGATCTCCCCCCTGGCCCCAGAACCAACCTTTTTTTGGCAAGACTGCAGATTTTCTTCGGCTGGTGAGTTGTTATACTTCTTATCTTTACGAATTGTAGCAGTCAAGACTATTTTTGAGGCTCGATATAATATTGATAAAGAGGGTAAGAGAAGAGCTTAGAAAGTCGCATGTGCCTTCTCTGCCATCTTGGCTCAGGCCCTTCCCCGCCCCCCCCACCTTTCACTTTCATTTGATTGGTTGATAGTGCTGGCATTCATCCATATTTTGTGAAGTTTCTATCTTCCATACTGTTAGCTCCTCCTTCCAACTGAGGTTATTATACATCCCATCAGGCTCCTTGTCAAAAGCTATGGACCAATGAATGAACAAGTAAGTAGGCTAGATATGAACAAAACACTCTGTCTCTCAGCACCAGGCATTCTCTTTGATTTTGGATCTTATCTGGAATGCTTTTCCTCTTCTTCTCTCACTATTGACCTGCTTGATTTCATTTAAGTAAAATCCCATTTTCTACAAGAAACCTAAAGAAGGTTTAAAGTTAAAGAAACTTCACTTAAGTCCAGTAACTTCTCTCAGTTATTTTCTGTCTATTTTGTGTATAACTTACTTAGTATATATTTATTTGCATGTTGTCTACCCACTACACTGCAAGTCCCTTGGTGGCAGGCACATTCCTTTGCCTCTTTGTCTGTCCCCAATGCTTAGCATAGTTCATAGCATATAGTAGATACTTAATAGATAGTGACTGATGCCTTGAAAGGAAAATATTAATAAACTGGTAATCACAGAATATTAGCAAAGCAAAAGAAAGGTTTTGAGGATATTGGATAAATCCTCTCTTGAGAACCTATTAAACTTGATAAAAAAATGTGGATGTCTTTTTATTCTCTTTGACCTTTTGTTAGCTTTATTTTATAGGATGCTGAGAGACGGGGCATCTGGTCTTATTTGTAGTTATAAGACAAGGTGCAAGTAGGTAAGGAGAGCCTGAATATTACAAAGAATGGGGAGAATGATAGAAACACTGATATGCTAAAGTAGACAAAAAGAGATAGGATCAAAGACTACTCTGGCTTCCTTCAAGTCCCAAATAAAATCCCACATTTTAAAGGAAACCTTTCCTAACCCTTCTTAATTCTATTGCTATCATTCTGTTGATTATTTTCTATTTATCTTTCACATAGTTGCATTCAGTGTGTCTTCCTACTGGATTGTGAACTCTTTAAGGCAAGGACTGTCTTTTGACTTTATTTGTATTTCCAGGATTTACCACAGTGACTGGAATATAGTATGTAATTAATAAATGCTTATTTACTGAAATAGAAGAGATAGTGTGAGTGAAGAGAAGAGTTTTTTTCATCTTCTGAAACTGGACAAAATAAAAAGAGTACCGGAGATGGAAAATATCTGTCAGCCAAATATATGTTATTCTTTCCCACCTCTGAGTCTTATGCCAACATATGCTCCTTTCTCCTTTCCTTCCTAGAAAAAGCCAAGTCTTCCCTTAAAAACCAGTTCAAAAGTCACCTACATCATAAAGTTTTCCTTTTTCTTCTTGTCAGTTATAGAGGGCAGAACTTTGGAGAAGTATGCTTGAAACAAGTATACTTGAAACAAGGTATTAATTCAGTGGAATTGATGATATGATTGTTCTCTAGTTCACATATATACTTAGTACTTAGCTTGATGATGTAATGATTCTCTAGTTCACACATACTCAGTATACTGTAATAATGTAATTATAATAGGGTATTTAAACTGGGGACAAATTTAGACAGGGGGAAAATGGTTGAGACTGTCAGACTGTCAGACTGCTGAATGAAACTGGGTCAGACTATGATAGACACAGCCTGTGTAAGAGACAATAAATACTTTGGATCTATTCTTGTCCATTCTAGTGGTGTCTATCCTACTAAGACTAAGGTCCTTCCAGAGAACCTCCAGAAAGCTAGCCTGAACAATACAGTCAGCAAGGATTTTGTTTTTCTTTTCAGATAGCATGTTAAATTATCTAACATATTTCTGCTAAATTGTAAGCTTTCTGAAATCAGGATTATACTTGATTTCTAAATTTCAATCTTCCAGAGTATGTGATGCTTTCTTCTCTTCTCAATAGGAATTCAATCAACACATATTGAAATGCAATTAATTGATTAAGTAACTTTCTAGTTATTATAGATATTAGCTGTAATTCCTGCAAAAGTATAACAACTTTTAAAAGAGAAGTAATGTGTGTATTTTGCTTTTTGAGTTGCAAAAAATCTGAATGCCAGAAATGATCACTGTTTCTGATTTCATTTACAGTAAAGATTGCTTGCAATCAATTATTTATTGTTGAATTTTTTCTTCTTTTTAATTGGATAAGACTTGTGGTTTCATTGGCATAGGAACTCTTCATGAATAAGTTCTCTTCACCAATTCAGTTTAGAAATTGCTTTGTAACACATATCCTTAGAGAGATGCCTGGGGCAATGAAAGGTTAATAGACTTGACCAAGAAAATATAGTCAATACTTGTCAAAGGTATGACTTGTACTAAGTTCTCTCTGGCTGCAAGGCCAAATATATATCAGTATTCCATATTACTTATCAATAAGTTTTTATTGAGTAGAAAATATTCAAGTACATGCTACATATGAAAGTGTATAATTTGTGAAATGCTAAACAAAATAACATTATTATAAAAATTCTAAATATTAGGAAACTGAGATTTAAAAGAGATTAAATAATTATTTCTCATGGCCATACAACAGATAAGTATTTATTTCAAACCAGAACTATGGCTTCATTGGTGTAGGGAAAATTTCCTTTTATCAATGAAGATTCATATTTACTATGCAACTTGTAATTATTTGAAAGTTTCCTATTATATGGAAAGACAATTTTCAAAAAAGAACACAAACTATCAGAATGAAAAATCCCCTCACTAACTAGGGTTATAGTTAGGGAACTAGGGAACTAAAAAATTAAAGCAACTCAAGCTTTTACCTCATATCCACTAGACTAATAAAAATGCAAAAGAGGAATGTGCCAGATATTGGAAAAAGCTCAAGGAAAACCTACATTAAGACACTATTCATAAAACTACAGATTGTTTGGTCATTCTGGAAAACAATTTGAAACTTTTCTCCCAAATTATTTAATGCATTTATTCTTTGATATAGTAATGCCACTTCTGGTCCTGAACCTCAAAGAGATCAAAGAAAAGGAAAAGGACTTTTATTTGCAAACATATTTATAGCAACTCTTTACATAGTGGCTAAAATACAAAATGAAGGGGGTATCCTGTTATTATATAATGTATAAAAATCATGATATGTAAATTAAATTGAATGTTATTATACTTTAAGAAAAACTATACCTTAAGAAAATTTCAGAGGAAACGTAAAACTTTTGAAACTTATGCAGAACAAAGAGGACAAAACCAAGAAGATAATTTAGAAAAGGAAAACAACATCATAAAGACCAACTTTGAAAGATTTTAAAACTCTAATCAAAGCAATGGTGAATAATCAATCAATCCAGAGGCTTGAAATTGAAACAAGGCTCTCACATTCTGCAAAAGTGCCAATTGGTTTTAAAAAATAAATCTTTAGGCATTGTTTTTAATTGGATTTTATTCTGGTGGACTATGAATGTTCATTATGGAAGCTGTTTTGTTTTGTTTTGTATTTTTGTTCAATTGGAGAAATACTGGGAGGTACAGTTTATAAAAGAATTTTAAAATATGTAAATTACTTTAGAAGTTTCCTCTTTTTTGTTTTAACAAACTTTTCAGAAAGTGTAAATGCATTTTAATTATCTTTCTCACTTTTTTTCAAGTACATGTAAAAAATTAACATTTTCTTCTTTTAAAAATGAGCTTCATATTCTCTCCACTTCTTTCTCCCCTATCCTCTCACTGTGAAGGCAAGCAGTTCAAAATGGATTTTGCATGTGCAGTCATGAAAAACATACATGCATATTAGTCACAATGTAAAAGAAAACACAGACTAAAACAAACAACTCTGATCTATATGTAGAGTCCATCAGTTCTTTCTCTGGAGATAGCTTGTTTCATCACGTGTCTTGCAAAACTCTTAGTTAATTGTATTTTGAAAATAGCTGTCTTTCACAATTAATTATCATACAATATTCCTATTCAATGTTATCTTGGTTCTGTTCATTTCACTTTGCATCAGTACATATCAAGTCTTTCCAAGTTTTTTTTTTTCCTGTTCATCATTTTTAATAAAACTATAATATTCCATCAAAATCACATACCACAACTTATTCAGCTGTTCTCCAATTAGTGTATAGTCTTTCAATTTCTAATTCTTTGCCACCACATAAAGAACTTCTGATAATAACTGGTAAAGACAGGATTAAAACATAGTACCCATTTGTCCAAGTTGAATATAATTTCCAAGACACCACAATGCTTTCTCTGTTTCACTATATTCAGTCTAACATTCTAGTTTGTTAACTATCCATTGACATCTTAACTGCCATCCAATGTGCCATCTGATTTTGTTTCATTTGCAAATTTTATTACTATGCCAACTCTCAACTTATTCTAATTGTGAATAAAGATGTTAATCATATAGAACAAAATACAAATCTCTAGTATTTCATGATAGACCTCTTGACTTTAAGTCCAGTTATTCAGTAAGTTTCTAATTCATTTACAATAGTGTTAAGAGATTCATAAGTCTGTCACAAAATTGAGACAAAGATAGTCTCTCTATGAAAAAAAATCATAACACTAACCCTTGGTAGATGTTATTCCTGAGTTGTGGTTGAAAGTTTAGACTACAATCAACTTCCTGAAACTATAGCATGCATTCTGCTAGCAGGATTTAGCAAATCAAAGATCAATATTATGAAGAACTTTGAGAAAGTTTTTCATACATGTCAAATTATTAATATGTTTAACTGTAAATTATCACAAGCCATTCTCCAGTTAATAAATGGTCAAAGGATATGAAAAATTTTCCATTTCTAGTCATATACAAATGCTCTGAATCACTATTGAATAGAGAAATGCAAATGAAGACAACTCTGAGATACCACTATACAACTATCAGCTTGGCTAAGATGGCAGCAAAAGATAATGATAGATGTTGAAGGGGTGTGGAAAAATTGGAATAATTATACATCTTACTACCTAAAAATCAGGATGTTTAAAACAATTAATAACTTGTTAACATATAAATGCCTATTTTCACTAATAATATTTTACATTCTTAAACTTTAAAAATACATAAGAAAAATTGTGGTTAGATGGTATTCAGAAATTTTGGAGTCCAAACTAAGAAGAATCAGAGACTAACAGTACATATATTTCTAGCAGAGAATTATATACATACATAGTTTCTTGCCTTGTACTCATTGATTTACAGTTGATCAGTTAAATGCCACCTATCAACATAAACAAATTCATTCCAAAAACTTTTTTTCAGGGGGAATTTCATACATATCTTTGTGTTGAATTGTTAGTGGGCATTCCTGGATGCATTCTAAACCATCAGTGAAATGAATTTAATTTTCTCCCATGGGATAAGGACTTAGAAGTGAAGAAATAAAAACAAATTTCCTATAGGAATTTTAAAAACTATTTTAAAAGATCAATTATTTGATAATTTATTTGTTTATTTTAACAATAGCTCTCCATTTTCAAAATACATTGAAAGATAATCATCAACACCTACCTCCACAGAACCCTGTGTTCCAAATCTTTAGATAGTAATTTATTGTTTTAAACATTCTGATTTTTATTTATTTATTTTATTTGTAAACTGATTCCTTCTATTTTAAAAGTTAGAAATACTGTGAATTATATGAATTGTTGAACTATATGATATGTATATGAACTATATTATATGAACTATTGTTCATGTAGGAAGGAAAATTTGATTAGATTCCTCTTATTCTTCTCTTGAAGTAGAATTGCACTATAGACACCAAAATAAATATTGTATTTAGAATTGAAAAATCTCAATTGAACCCTTGATTCTGACATTTACTAAGTAAACTTGGCCAATTTTTAAAGCTTGTGTGTTAGCTTCCTTATCCTTCCTTTAAATCCTGGTGCTGGCAACCTAGAAGAGTTATGAGTATCAAATTAGATAATGTACATGCAAATGCATTGTAATAATGATGGACTATCTAAAAATAATTGGTTAGTGGTAGTGGTAGTAGTGCAGTGGATGAAGTGACAGGCTTGGAATCAGGAAGACTCATCTTCCTGAGTACAAGTTTGAATTCAGGCATTTACTAGCTATGTGACTCTAGGCAAGCCAATTTGTTTTCCTCAATTTTCTCATCTATAAAATGAGCCAAAGAAGGAAATAACAAATTACTTCTGTATACCTGTCAAGAAAACCCTAAATGGGGTTTGGAAGAGTTGAACACAACTGAAACAACTGAGCAACAGCAAAAGTACGATTTATTGCACATTTGTTATTACAAGATACTGCAATTGTGTAAATGATCTGGAGGCATAGGGCATGAGTTCAAATCCATTTTTGACATGTTTGAGTTTGGGCAAATAAATTTAATTCCTAAGGCTTCAGTTATCTTATCTGTAAAATGAGCTGTTTGTATTACATAGAATCAATGATCTCTTCCATTGCTGACTTCATAATCTAATGATTGGATGGATTCTTTCATGGTTCTCTGATTTTATAGATATCTTAAATATATATAATATTGTTCATAAGAGCTCAAAAATGAAAATAAATAAATTAAACTTTCTTGTTCCATAGAAGAGAAAATGAGAGCAGTTTAAAAGATAAAAAATACATGCATTCAGTAAATTTCAAGGCAGACAGCCCTTCATGAACCCTTCTTTGATTCAAAGTAGCTTTTCTTTATACTTACTTCATCACTACTGCCTAATGACATAGCTTAATAAGGAAAATCCAATTAAAATGGCCATACAGAATTTCTAAATGGCACAATGACCTTATTTCATTAAGTTAATTTACTTGCCAATAATTTCATTTTTCCCTTTACATTTATCCAGCATGATTGAATAGCTTCTGCATACATTAGCATTAAATAATTTATTAAACATCCCACTCATACTAGGTAATGCATACTTCACATAGAAAGTTATTCTGCCAATGTTTTTCACAAGCAACTAAATCTTTTTGAAGGGGTAAAAAAAAAGACTATTACAATTGTTAAAGTGCTGGATAAAATAGCTAATTCTGATTTTCCTAATCATTTTCATTTTTATTTATAATCTTGTCTGATAGCTCTTTGAACTGATAGGGATCAGAAGAAGAAATAGTTATTAGCCTGATTAATTATAATGTCAGTATAGCACAAGCTTTTGTAGGTCCTATTTTATCCAAAATACCCCTACTATGAATCTGTCAATTGTCCAACGACCTGTATAAATAATTGTGCATGGTTTCATCACTAAGATGCATATTGATTGATGGAAACTAAAATAAGATCATGCATTTTATTTTTTTAGAATTAGCATGAAATCATTTATTGAATATTTAGGAGAGTAGTCTCTCAGAAAACTGAAGTTGGCATAATCAAATATTTACAAATTTCTTTCCAATCATCATGCACTTTAAAGCAAAAACAAAACAAAACAAACTCAAAATAACATTAAAATGATCTTATCTGCTAAATAACTAGTTGTAAATAACCAGAAAATAATATAGGGAAAAAAAAAAAAGCACCTAAACATGCAGACTGTTGTTACACAGGGCAATAAAACAGAAATGAGAGACAGAATGGTGTAATCCAAAGTTTTTAAACTGTGGGTCATGTAACTAAATATAGGGGTCATAAAATAATTATTTATTATCAGTGAGTATTTGATTTATATAAATATTTTATATACTTCTATGCCCAGGTTGCATAAAAATTTCTCAGGTGAAAAGGGATCATGAGTGGAAAAAATTTGAGGAGCCCTTTCCTTTTCAAATTTTGAGTAACAGATTCCTTCCTTTTGTCCCACTATCTCCCCATTCATTGAGAAGATAATCAGTTATATGAATTTTTCATGTGAAACCATGCAAAACATATTTATATATTAGGCATATCACAAAAAAGGAAAAAATAATTTTAAAATAAAAAAAATGTTCTTCAATTTACCCTCAAATTTCATTATAAGTTTATATCATTGTCAGAGAAGACAAATCTTTCATGTGTTTAGCATTGCATTATTTCTGTTGCTGTGCCCAAATGACCTAAGGTTCTACTAACTTCATTTTGTATCAGTTCAATAAAGGTCTAGTCATTTTTTTCCTATTATTTCTTTTATTTTTCTTTCTTTCTTTCTCTCCTTCCTTCCTTCCTTCTTCCCTCCCTCTCTCCTTTCCCTCCTTCTGTCTCTCTCTCTATTTCTTCCTTCCTTCCTTTCTTCCTTCCTTCCTCTCCCCTCCCTCCCTCTCTCTCTCCTTCCTTCCGTCTTTCTTTCTTTCTTTCTTTCTTTCTTTCTTTCTTTCTTTCTTTCTTTCTTTCTTTCTTCCTTCCTTCCTTCCTTCCTTTCTTTCTTCCTTTTTTCCTTCCTTCCTACCTTCCTTCCTTTCTTTCTTCCTTTTTTCCTTCCTTCCTTCCTTCCTTCTTTCCTCCCTCCCTTCCTCCCTCTCTTTCTTTCTTTCTTTCTTTTCTGAGGCAGTAGGGGTTAAGTGATTTGCCTTGGGTCACACAGCTACAAAGTGTTAGGTGTCTGAGGCCAGATTTGAACTCAGGTCCTACTGACTTCCAGACTGGTGTTCTATCCACTATATTACCTAGCTGTCCCTCTATTATTTTATATAACAACATTATAACTGCTTTATGTGTTAGCATATCCCATTTACACTTATGATTACTATTTTCTTACATCCTATTTTCTTCTATTTATCCTTCTCTAATTCTATTTATTCTGTATCTCCTCAAGAATTTTTGATTTTTGACTACTGCCTCTTTTAATTTACACTCCCTTTTCTTTTTTTTTCTAGTAAATTTATTTATTTTAACACAATGCTTTATGAATTGTGTTGTCAAGAAAAGCCAGAGCAAGAGGGAAAAAAACCATGGGAGAAATTAAAAAACATTTTTGCACATGTGGGTCCTTTTCCCTCCTTTATGATTTTCTTGGGATACAGACCCAGTAATGACACTGCTGGGTCTAAGGGAAGAGCATGTATTTTAAAATGCACAGAATCATCATGAGTTCATAGATTTAAAACTGGAAAGAATTATAGAGATTACCTCATCCAACCCTTGAGTTTTGCAGTTAAGGAATTTGAGGCTCACAAAGGCCAAACAATATTGTAAAGGTTATAGACATAACATATGACAAAGTATGTATTCAAATTCAGTTTCCCTTACTATATAAAGCCAAGACTCTGGAGATTTATGAACAGCAGCAAACCAGAGTACACATATTAATGAAAACAGATATTTTTCCTTTAATTAATGATTTATTTCATTTTTAAAAGAATACATTCTGTAACCAAGCTTCTTAATAAAATAATAATAATAACAATGAAATTATGAGTTATGATTATATGCCTGAAACCAGTAATTCCATAAAAATGCATTGTTTAACAAGTAACAGTAGTTCTTCATTCCCTTATCTAGTCTGTCCAAGTGGTGTAATTTTCTTATCTTTCTAAAATATGATCTCTTCTTTCTGAAACTTCCTACAAAAGTTATAAATTAATTTTTGATATCTTGGTTCATTTATGACCTGAAAGATTTATTGATATGTTGTATTTGGTTCACCTCCTCAGTTTCCCTGAAAGATGAAGAGAAGGGAAAATGGAAGATAATAACCCTGAAAGATCACTTATTAATCAAATATTAAGCATCAAAAGTTATCCACAGTAGAACTGAAAACTATTAGCAACTCAATACAAGAATATTATGAATCACTAATAAAATAATAGGATAAATTAAAATAAAAACAATCAAGAAATTTTATCTCACATGCATCAAATTGGTAAAGATTAGCATTTTTTCAAAGAAAGAGTCAATGTTAGAAAAGACAAGTCTATTATATTGTTAGCTAAATTGTGAAGTAATACAGGAAAGCAATATGGAATTATACTAAAAGAGTTAATAAACTGGTCATAACTTTTAATCCAGAAGTTCTACTATAAAGCTTATACATAAAGGAGGCCACTGATTTTTTTTTAAGTAATTACCCTATACATCAAAGTATTTGTAGCAGCACTTTTAATAGAAGCAAATATCTCAAAATAAGTAGGTGCTTAGTTATTGCAGAATAGCTAAACAAATTGTGAATAAATGTAAAGGAATATTATGTTTTGAGAAGCAAATATAGAAAAGCATGAAATTATTCACTAATTCTGATGTAGAATGAAGTAAGGAGAGCCAATGATGACAACAATGTCAATATACATAAACTACAGTGATGTAAATGGAAAGAACAACAAAGTAATCAAAAAATACATGTTGTGAAATTACAAAGAATAAGAATGACACCCAAAAAGAAAAAATGATAAGATATTACTATCCTACTCCTTTGAGTGGATAGGCATCAACAACTGCAGTATGTTGCATAGATTTTTAGATTTTTTAAAAATTATTTTAAACTTAAATATAAAATAAGAAAAAAATAGGTGCACAGGAGAACTTGAAAGAAAATTCAAAATATAAAGCAATAAATTTCCATTTCAAGAAGGTCTATATCAGCTTTCCTCAAACCTTTTAAATAGGGGGCCAGTTCACTGTCCCTCAGCCTGTTGGAGAGTCAGACTATAGTAAAAACAAAAACTATGAACAAATTCCTATGCATGCTGCATATATCTTATTTTGAAGTGAAGAAACAAAACGGGAACAAATACAATATTTAAAATGAAGTAAAGTTAAATCTACAATCTTACCAGTATTTCAATGGGAACTATGGGCCTGCTTTTGGCTAATGAGATGGTCAATGTCTGGTTCCATATTTGTCAAAGCTAGTCTCAACAAGTGATACAAGTGTGCATCCATTAGTCTTGATCTGGTTGGAGATTCCAAATGTTTCATTCTAGAAAAAGTCTGTTCACAGAATAAGTGCTGCCAAAGATGGTTGCCATTTTGAATACATGGTTCCTGACATGAGGATATGTCTCAAAGGGGAGAGATGCATAGAAATTATGAAGGCTACTTGACTTGAATGAGTCTTTCAGAGAGTCATAATTCTGCAGTTCAGCCAGTTCCTTTTGGTAAATTCTATTCACATTTTCAATGTCAATAGAAAATGGGTTATGGAAAAGCTGTATGTCCTGTTCATGGAGATGAAGCTCTTTAATTCTAAATTGGAACTCCTTTTGCAATTTTTCCAGTGAATCCACACATGTTTTGTTTGGGAATGCAATCAACGGTTTTTCTGCTAACAGATTTTGAGTTGTGGGGAGATGGCAGAAGTTTTCCTCCTTCACTTGTTTGATGAGGAGGCCTAATTTTATTTCAAATGCTTTGACATGTGATTGCATATCACAGATGAGCTTCCCCTTTCCTTCAAGTTGCATATTGAAATTATTGAGTAGCTCTGTTGCATCTGTCAGAAAGGCAAGGCACCATTTCCATTCTGCATCATTGACTCTGGTACTTCTTTGTTTTTTGAAAGCAGAAAAGTTGTAATCTGTGGAAGTAAGTCATAGAAATGTTTCAAAATTCTCCCTTGACTCAGCCAGTGGTCTTCTGCATGATATAGAACATTTTCATACTTAACATTTAGCTCAGACAGAAATTCCTGAAATTGTCTGTGATTTAGTGCATTAACTCTAATGAAGTTAACACAAGATACCACAATTTTCATAACAGAGTCCCACTTCAGTGATTTACTACACAGCACTTGTTGGTGGATGAGGCAGTGTATGGCTATTGAATGAGAATGGTTATGTTTGTCCATCTCTTGGTTAATGCAAGCAATTACTCCTATCTTAGATCCCACCATGCTAGGAGAACCATCATTTGTCATGCTGGCTAGTTTAGCCCAGTCCAGCTCCAAAGCATTCATAGTTTGGAAAACCTTTTCATAGATATCCTCTCCTGTAGTTGTTCCTTTGATGCTTTGCAGTGCAGCAAGCTCTTCTATGATTTCAAAACAATCATTTGTCCCACAAATAAAAATTAGAAATTGTGCAGAATCACAAACATCATTGCTTTTGTCGAGTACCAAGGAAAAATATGCAATTTTTTTTTATGGAGTTTTGCAAATGCTGATGCAGATTGTCTCACATTTCTTCAATCCTCTGTGTAAATGTAGGTCCTGAAAGACTCACTGTACTAAATAAATCGGCCTTCTCTGAACACATCTCTTTGGCAACAGAAAGAAGACATTCTTTAACAAATTCTCCCTCCACAAATGGTCTGCCAGTGCATGATATTTATTAGCTTGGCAACTTGAAAACTTGCTCACCTTGATGAAATATTTAGCTGCTTCTGCTTCACAAAAGTATTTTGCTGAGTTGTCAATGTATTTTTCAATTTTAATATTTTATCTTTTCTCACTTCTCCAACCAAACAATCATATTTATCTTTATGTTGAGTTTCATAGTGTCAACGCAAATTATATCCTTTGAACAGAGACACTATATTCTGGCATATCAGATATATGGCTCTTTCCTTGTACTGAATGAAAAAGTAATCATAAGTGCACTGTTCTTTGAATATCCTACACTCCGAGTCAATTTTTCTTGACATCATCATTTCTTAAGGATTCCAAAATGCTATTAGTAAAATACAAAACTACTACAAAAACAATATACCAGCAATAACTTTGCCCACACAGACATACAGACTGCAATGCCCAACTTCCTCCAAGCTGCCTCTGCACTGTGATGCCTTTGTTTCCCACAGTCTCTCTCCAGCTCTTTGCACTCCCACTTCCAATCTTCACTGCTGCAGTGAATTCCCCCTGCAGTGGCCGTGAAATGTGCAGCATGTACTGTACATCCCCCACACCTGTCGTGGTGCTTGCCATTACTGTACAAGGCTGTGGGCCATCAGTTCTCTGTCTTCTGCTCCCTTCCACACACCACACACCCCAGCCTGGGAACTCACCTCACTTCGGTATCACCTCACACTCTATCTCCGTTGCCTCAGCCCAGTGCCGGAAGTATGCCTTGTTAATGCAAGTTTAGGTCGAATGTCACTTCCGGTCTGATTTTGCCATAACCCAGTGGGCCGCATAAACATCCTCAGCTGGCCGCATCTGGCCCACGGGCCATAGTTTGAGGACCCTTGATCTATATAATATATTGTGTTCAGAGCTGTCCTTTTTTTGCTTCCTTATAGTTTCTCTTTTGTGCTTTTATGCACTTTTTACTTTATTTATTTTCTCTCCCCACTTGTGCCCCTCAATCACCACCAAAGAAGGCTACAATTAAACATGTGGGTATATGTGTATATACATATACATTCACATGCATATATTAAAATTGCACTATACTTATCTTTACTTATGATATTTTTTGAAGGTGAGTACCATCTTCTTTCATAATTCCAAGTCTTTTTATGTTTCTAAATCAATAAGCTCTAGTTTTCAAGGAATTTGTTTCTTCCTTAAATTTTTGGTTCTCTCAGATTGGTTGACTTTCTTTTTGTAATTCTTTTGATTTTCTTGCATTTTTCTTATTTTCTTATTTTTTTCTCTTTCTGATTTTTAAAGTCCTTTTTAAGTTCTGCTAAGAAATCTTTTTTGTGCTCAGGTCTGTTTGACATATCTTATTGTAAAGAAAAGTTTTTTTAGCTCCATTATCTTCTTCTAAACATGAACAGATCTTCTCTATTTCATTTGCTTTGGTTCATTCTTCTTTGTTTGCTCACTTTAATTTCTTTGTTTGTTTGTTTGTTTTTTTTTTTGTTTTTTGTTTTTTAGCAGTTACTAGTGTGATCAAGTTCTAGTTTGAGATATAAGGGATAATGTTCTAAATCCAAAAATCTTCATATTGCTATTTTCTTAGGTTTCTTGCAGGGCACAAGCTTGTTCATCACTTCTAAGTCATGACTATAGCCCCAAATCCCTCTATAACACATATGTTCATATATCCTATCATTCCTCTAATGACTGCAAATGACAGCTATTCTCTATTTTTCTAAAATTGAAACCCTGGAACTCTATTCTCCTACAAATGCCCACAGCCAAGAATCCCTCATGTCTCTGCCACTTCATTCACCAGATGTATGGTAGCTCCTTCCCAAAATTTCCCCTTCCACAACATTTGCAGTTCAGTCCAGGACTCATCAGCACCATTGAACTTAATGTCCCTCAACAGTGGAAGGTATTTCAATTTTTTCTTTAACTGCTGTCAGACTCCCTACATCATCCCTGAGATGAAACTTTCTAAGATTTAGGCTGCCTCTCAATCAAAGTTGGCCCATGGATTTGTTTGTTGATTACTGTAGAGTTGGTTTGAAAGTGTTTACACATCACTCAGACTGAACTTCATCCCCTGGAAGTCAAGTCTGAGCTGAGGTTTTCTTAGACTTCCTTAAAAGAATAACTGTTTTATCCTGACTTTTATTTCCTTTGTTCTACATTTTCTTTCAATTTTATTGAACTCTCCTTTTATTTTTAGAATTTCAAGTTTGGTATTTGATTGGGGGTTTTTAAATTTTTCTTTTTCTATCTTTTTATTTGCAAGCCCAATTCATTGATTTTCTCTTTATTTTATGCAAGTAAACATCTGGAGATATAAAATTTCCCCTTATTACTGATTTGGCTGTATCTCACAAATTTTGGAATGTTGTCTCATTATCATCATTCTCTTTGATGAAATTACTGATTGTATTGATGATTTGTTCTTTCACTCATTCATTCATTAGGATGAAATTATTTAGTTTCTCATTACTTGTTGCTCTATTTCCCCCTGGTGTTTTAATAAATGCAATTTTTATTGCAATGTGATCTGAAAAAAAATGCATTTACTATTTCTGCCTTTCTGCATTTGATTTTGAGGTCTTTATGTCCTAATATATGGTCAATTTTTGTATAGGTTCCATGAACTGCTGAGAAGGAAGTGTACTCCTTTCTATCTCCATTCAATTCTCTCCAAAGATCTATCATATTTACCTTTTCTAGTATTCTATTTACCTCCTTAACTTCTTTCTTGTTTATTTTGTAGTTTGATTTGTCTAGTTTTGAGAGAGCAAGATTGAGATCGCCCACTATTATACTTTTGCTGTCTATTTCTTCTTGCAACTCTCTTAACTTCTTTAGGAAATTAGGTGCTATACCACTTAACACATATATGTTTAGTATTGATATTGCTCCATTATCTGTGCTACCCTTTAGCAAGATCTAGTTTCCTTCCTTATCTCTTTTAATTAGATCAATTTTTGATTTTGCTTGATCTGAGATAAGGATGACTACCCTTGCTTTTTTTTTTTTTCACTTCACCTGAAGCATAATAGATCCTGCTCCAGCCTTTTACCTTTACTCTGTATGTATTGCTTTGCTTTAAGTGTGTTTCTTGTAAACTCCATATTGTAGTATTCTGGCTTTTAATCCACTCTGCTATCTACTTATGCTTTATGGGAGAGTTCACCCCATTCACATTTATAGTTAAAACTACTAATTCTGTATTTCCTACCATTTTATTAACCTCAACTTATACTTTTCTCTTTCCTTTTAACCTTTCCCTCCTCCCCACTATTTTATGTAGCACTACTTGTCTCAAACACTCCTCCCCTTTTAGAGACTCTCCCCTTTTCTTATGCCTTTCCCCTACTATTTCTGTTTTCCCTTCTATTTAGTCTACTCTTTCACTTTTCCCCTTTCCCCTCCCACTTTTCTATAGAGTGAGAGAAGTCTCTCAGTGAAACCAAATGTATCTAGTATTCTTTCTTTGTACCAAATCTTATGAGAATAAGATTCACACAATATTCATCCCACTCTCTTCTTTCCCTCAATTGTAATAGACTCTCTTTGCCTCTTCTTGAGATGTAATTTCCCTCATTTTACCTCCACTTTCTTCTATTTTTCTGTTTTAATTTCCTTCCTACCTCTAATTTCTTTTTTATATAATAACGGTAAAATCAAATTATAAATGTACTTTCTATGTATACCCATAAGAGAAATACACTTCTCAAGAGTTTTTTTTTTTCTTTTTACATTTTTATGCTTCTCTTGAGTTCTATATTTATAGTTCATATTTCTTGTTTACATCTGATCTTTTCATAAAAAACACATGGAATTCACCAATTTCATTGAATGTCCATCTTTTTTCCTGAAAGAAAATGCTCAGTTTAGCAGAGTAATTTATTAATGGCTGCATTCCAAGTTGCTTCACCTTTTGCAATATCAGATTCTAGGCCCTTTGATCTTTTAAAGTGGAAGCTTCTAGATCCTGAGTAATCCTTATTGTAACTCCTCAGTATTTTAATTGTTTCTTTCTGGCTGCTTGTAATATTTTTTCTTTGGTCTGATAGTTCTCAAATTTAGCCATGATATTCCTTAGAGTTTTAATTTGGAGGTTTCTTACAAGAGGTGTTCAGTCAATTCTTTCAATGAACAATTTACCTTCTGATTCTATGATATCCATGCAGTTCTCTTTGGTGATTTCCTGAAAAATAGTCTCTAGGCTCTTTTTTCATCATGTATTTCAGAAAGTCTAATAATTCTTACATTGTCTCTACTAGATTTATTTTCCAGGTCAGTTGTTTTCCCAATTAGGTATTTTACATTTTTTTCTACTTTTTCTTTTCTTTTCTTTTCTTTTTTTTTTTTTTTTTTTTTTTTTTTTTTTTTTTTTTTTTTTTTTTTTTTGGTTTTGTTTGCCTGATTTTTGTTGACTCATTGAATCATTCATTTCCATTAGTTCAGTTCTGAATTTTAATGAATTAATTTCATTTACTTTTTCTACTTCTTTTTGTACTTTTCCAATTTAATTTTTAAATGAGTTATTTTGTTTTATGGAATTCTTTTCCATTTCACAAATTCTGTTTTTTAAGGAGTTACTTATCTGATTTTGAGAGGGGAAGTTCCAAATTTCAGTCCAGGATTGTTCAATAAGTTCAAAACTCACCAACAATGTGTCAGTGTTCCACTTTTCCCATATCCTCTCCAATATTTACAGTTTTCTTTTCCTGTCATCTTAGCCCGTATGATAGATGTTTATATACATATTTTTACAAAAGATATATGAATTTTGTATTGTCAGACATGGGAATACTCTGTGACTCTAGTGTTGACTTTCTTTACTTAAGAAGATAGTAGTCACGTATTAAATGCTTACATGTGCCAAGTACTGTGCTAAACACTTAAAAATATTGTCTTATTTGATTCTCAAATTTGATCTTCAAACCTAAATTGCTATTATTTTAAGTGATATTATCTTCCTAATTAATAGAGCCAAGACAATTAAGGTAAACTAATATTCAGCTACTTATTTTGGGTCACACAACTAGTAAGAACTTGAGGAAATATTTAAACTTAGATCTCCCTTACTCAAGTTCTAGCTCATTTGCCACTGTGCCATCTTGCTGTCTCTTCAGAAGATATGTGTATCAATTATCAATCATTTAATAAGAAGATATTGTTTGCATATAGAGGATTGTATTGATTTTGAAGGAAGATAACCCAGCTTTTTTTTCTTAAAAAAAAAAAAAAAAAGGTATATAATCTGACCTCGGGAAGCTAATCATCAAAAACAGGTTCCCTAAAAGTATACTGACTTGGATTCAAAGAACCTGTATGGGAACTCTGTTTCCGCCAATTATTACCTGCGTCACCTGATAAATCACTAAACCAATCTGAGGCTCCATTTTCTTACTTGTAAAATAAATTGATTAAGCTGGCTGAAATTTAAGTTCCCTTTCTGATTTAAATGTATAATACTATGATCCCTTTTCATGCAATGTCTTCATCTCTAACATGGAGATATTCTGAGAATACTATGTAACCTGGAGAGCTTCATATATGTGTAAATTATTACAACTGTTTTATAGAAGAGGAATTTTTAAATTCTTATTTTGTTGAATATATTTACAGCATATAAGTATTATACTAACATCAAAAATTCCCTAAAAGTTCGGAGCTATAGATTGGAGAAGACACACGTCTTGCTAAGCTCTTCTTACCCTCTTTATCAATATTATCACTCGATTCAAAATAGTCTTGACTGCTTTTCACTTGTAAAGATAATGATAGTAGATACAACTCTAATCCTGTTCTGATTAAAAATCTGCAGTCTCGCCAAAAAGGTTGGTATCCTAAATAGGGGGAGATGGCCAGACTGGAGAGAAATTAGGTTCCGAGGAGACGTCTCAAACTGAGGGTAAAGGCACAGATCTCTTTAGCACAAGGCACAGCCCAACTTTGCATAAGGGGCTTTTCCTTGGGAGTTGATGACTTTGCACAGTATGAGTGACGCAGCCTGGGTTAGCCTAATCTGCACAGGGGGAGCTGTGCTTGGAGAGCAACTAGAGCTTTTCCAGGGCTCATTTGCATCAGGCAGAATGCTGGCAGAGTTTGTGAGCTGTCTGCGACTTAGTCTGCGCCAGCTGCTAATACTCAAGTCCCACAGAGAAGGTCCCTGGCCATGGGCGGTGACACTTTCACCACTTAGTCTCTAGGCCACAGGGCAAATCGATAATCACACATCAGCCCCTACCTGAGAGTTTTGATAGTCGGCACAGTGCTGAATCCACCTCCTGTTGAGGGAAGGGAAATCTCACATAGAGCACTCCGGCATACCTTGAGCGGAGAATCGGTTTTACATCTCTCCCTATTCTGCAGAGGAAGCTGGTAAACTCTTGCCATAGAGACCTACCCAAAGGCTTTAATACACATGAATAAAAGATGAAAAGTAATAATCGTAAGCTTCTATGCAGAAAAAGGCAGGTCAGCAAACCTGAAGAGACCCCAAACAGCAAAATGCATCAGACTGTCCTCCTTACAAATGCTCCCTATGAAGAGGCCATTAAAAGTCTCAAAAGAGAGTTAGAAGATAAATGGGAAAGGAAAGAAGCCTACAAGAGCATCACAACTCCTGAAAGAATTGGAAAAGTTAAAAATTCTCAGGCTCAAGTAGGGAACAAACATTAGGAATTGCGAAAAGATAAAATAATTCATTAAAAGAAAAAATTAGTGAAATGGAAAAAATTCCACTGACCAAAACTAATACATTCAAAAACTCAATTCGACAATATACAGAAAGAAGTAAAAGCTATTAAGAACAATAATTGTTAAAAATTAGAACTGAAACAAATTGAAACTAATGATTCATTGCAGACAGCAAGAATCAGATCAAGCAAAACAAAAAAATGACAAACTGAAAACCTACGAATTATCTACATGAAAACGACAGAACTTGGAAAAATAGATCTAGAGAGAGATAATCTGAGGATTATTGACCTCTTGAAAACTATGATGAGAAAAAAAAGATCCTAGATACTAATTATACAAGAAATCACTCAAAGAAACTGCCCAGATGTAATAGAATCAGAAGGTAAAATAGGCATTGAAAGAATTCATGAACACCTTCTGAAAGAAAACCCTAAAATAAAAACCCCTAAGGAACTATTGTGCAAAATTTCAGAACTATCAGATTAAGGAAAAATTTTACAAGCAGACAAAAAACCATTTAAAATACGAGGTGCCAACAATAAGGATCACCCAAGATTCTGGCTACCTTCTACATTAAAGGAAAGAAGGGCCTGAAACATTGAAATAATACTGAAAGGCACCAAGAAGCTTAAGATGACAGCCAAGAATAAACTACCCAGAAAGCTTAGATTGAGCATCTTCTTTCCAGGGAAGAAGATGGATATTTAATGAAACAAATGAATTTCCATTTGTTTCTGAAGAAAAACCAGAACTAAACAAAAATTTGATCTCCAAGAATAGAACTCAAGAGATGCAGAAAAGGTAAAATAACCTTTGAGAATTGTATTTCTGTGGATATACAAAAGAATACATGTATAATTTGATTGTATGAATAAATCATAAAAAGGGAAGTAGATATGGAAAAGGGATGATGGCAGAATAAGGTGGGAAGGAGGGATAAAAAGAGGGAAACCACATCCGGCACAAAGAGGCATAAGGAAACTTATCAATCTGAGGGAATTTAGAGAGGGGAGGAAATATGTGAATCTTTACCTCATCAGAGTTGGCTCAAAGAAAAAATAATTGACATTTGTTTAGAGAAAATTTCTCTCGCCTCATTAAAAACGGGGAGAGGAAAAGGGAAAAGAAAAAGAGTAATAAGGTAAGGGAAAGACTAAAAGGGGAGGAGAGGATTATAAAGAGGATAAGTATCGTGATACAAGAGGGGTACATTAAGTTTAAAGGGGAAAGAGGTTGGGGAGGCAAGAATAAGTAAAGCACAATCTGGGGTTATTAGGATGGCAGGAAATACAGATTTAGTAATTCTAACCGTAAATGTAAATGGATGAACTCCCCATAAAGAGAGAGGCAGATAGCGACTGGATCAAAAGTCAGAACCCTCACAATATGTGGTTTACAAGAAACACACTTTAAAGCAGGGGATGCATAGAGTAAAAGTAAAAGGCTGGAGCAAAATCTATTATGCTTCAGGTGAGCTCAAAAGTAGGTAGCCATCCTTATCTCAGATCAAGCAAAAGTAAAATTGATCTAATTAAAAGAGATAAGGAAGGAAACTACATCCTGCTAAAGGGTAGCATAAACAACGAAGCAATATCAATATTAAACATATATGCACCAAGTGGTATGGCAACCAACTTCCTAAAGGAGAAGTTAAGAGAGTTGCAAGAAGAAATAGACAACAAAACTGTAATAGTAGGAGAACTCAACCTGCACTCTCAGAATTAGACAAATCAAACCACAAAACAAATAAGAAAGAAATTAAAGAAGTAAATATAATAGAAAAATTAGGTATGTTGGATCTTTGGAGAAAATTGAATGGAGATAGAAGAGAATATACTTTCTTCTCCAGCAGTTCATGGAACCTATTCAAAAACTGACCATATATTAGGACATAAAGACCTTAAATTAAATGCAAGAAAGCAAAAGTAAATGCTTTCAGATCATGATGCAAAAAAACTACATTCAACAAAAGTTAGGGGAAATAGACCAAAAGTAATTGAAACTAAACAATCCTCATCTTAAAGAATGATTGGGTGAAGCAGCAAATTATAGATACAATTAATAATTTCACTCAAGATAATGACAATGATGAGCCATCATACCAAAATTTGTGGATGCAGCCAAAGGGTAATAAGAGGGAATTTTATATCCTTAGAGGCTTACTTGAATAAAACAGAGAAAGAAAAGATTAATGAATTGGGCTTGCAACTAAAAAACTAAAAAGACCAAATTAAAACCCCCAATCAAATACTAAATTGGAAATTTAAAATTAAAAGGAGAAATTAATAATATTAAAAGTAAAAAAACTATTGAACTAATTAAGAAAACTAAGAGTTGGTTCTATGAAAAGACCAATCAAATAGATAAGCCTTTGGTAAATCTGATTAGAAAAAGGAAAGAGGAAAATCAAATTAGTAGTCTTAAAAATGAAAAGGAGAACTTTCCACCAATGAAGAGGAAATTGAGAAATAATAGAGTTATTTTGCTCAACTTTATGCCAATAAATTTGATAACCTAAGTGAAATGGATGACTACCTCCAAAAATACAGACTTCCCAGACTAATAGAGGAAGAAGTAAATTGCTTGAATAGTCCCATTTCAGAAAAAGAAATAGAACAGGCAATTAAACAACTCCCTAAGAAAAATCCCCAGGACCAGATGGATTTAATGTGAATTTTACCAAACATTTAAAGAACAATTGGCCCTAATGCTATATAAATTATTTGATAAAATAGGGAATGAAGGAGTCCTACCAAATTCTTCTATGACACAGACATGGTACTGATACCTAAACCAGGTAGGCTGAAAACAGAGAAAGAAAATTATAGACCAATCTCCCTAATCGAATATTGATGCTAAAATCTTAAATAAGATATTAGCAAAAGACTACAGAAAATCATCTCCAAGATAATACACTATGATCAAGTAGATTTATACCAGGAAGTAGGCTGATTCAATATTAGGAAAACTATCAATATAATTGGCCATGTCAATAACCAAATTAACAAAAACCATATGATCATCCTCAATAGATGAAAAAGCATTTGATAAAATCCAACATCCATTCCTATTAAAAACACTTGAGAGTATAGGAATAAATGGACTTTCCTTAAAATAATCAAGCATCTATTTAAAACCATCAGTAAGCATCATATGTAATGGAGACAAACTGCAACCATTCCAATAAGATCTGGAGGAAACAAGGTTCCCACTATCACCGTTACTATTTAATATTGTATTAGAAACACTAGCTATAGCAATAAGAGCTGAGAAAGAGATTAAAGGAATAAGAATAGGCAATGAGGAAGCCAAATTATCACTCTTTGCTGATGACATGATGGTATACCTAGAGAACCCCAGAGATCTCTACAAAAGTTATTAGAAATAATCCACAACTTTAGCAAAGTTGCTGGTTATAAATAAACCCACATAAGTCATCAGCATTCTTATATATCACTAACAAAATCCAACAGTTAGAGTTACAAAGAGAAATTCCATTTAAAGTAACTACTGATAATATAAAATATTTAGGAATCCATCTGCCAAGGAAAATCAGAAACTTTATGAGCAAAATTACAGACCACTTTTCACACAAATTAAGTCTGATCTAACAATTGAAAATATTAAATGCTCTTGGATAGGGCGAGCAAATATAATAAAGATGACAATATTACCTAAACTAATCTATTTATTTAGCGCTATACCAATCAGACTCCCAAAAACTATTTTAATGACCTAGAAAAAATAACAACAAAGTTCATATGGAAAACAAAAGGTCAAGAATTTCAAGGAATTAATGAAAAAAATCAAATGATGGTGGCTTAGCTGTACCAGATCTAAAACTATACTATAGAGCAGCAGTTACCAAAACTATTTGTATTGGCAAGGAATAGATTAGTTGATCAGTGGAATAGATTGGGTCTCAAGGGATAAAACAGTCAACAAATATAAGCAACCTAGTCTTTGATAAACCCAAAGATCCCAGCTTTGGGATAAGAACTACTGTTTGATAAAAAATTGCTGGAAAATTGGAAACTAATATGGCAGAAACTAGGCATTGATCCATACTTAACGCGTACACCAAGATAAGGTCAAAATGGGTTCAATGACCTAGGCATAAAGAATGAAATTATTAATAAATTAGAGGAACATAGGATAGTTTACCTCTCAGACCTGTGGAAGGGGAAGGTTTTATGACCAAAGCAGAACTAGAGATCATTACTGATCACAAAATAGAAAATTTCTGATTATTCCAAACTGTAAAGTTTTGTACAAACAAAACTAATGCAGACAAGATTAGAAGGAGCAATAAACTGGGAAAATATTTTTACAGTCAAAGGTTCTGATAAAGGCCCCATTTCCAAAATATATAGAGAATTAACTCTAATTTATAAAAAATCAAGCCATTCTCCAATTGAAAATGGTCAAAGGATATGAACAGACAATTCTCAGATGAAGAAATTGAAACTATTTCTAGTCATATGAAAAGATGCTCCAAGTCATTATTAATCAGAGAAATGCAAATTAAGACAACTCTAAGATACCACTACACACCTGTCAGATTGGCTAAGATGACAGGAAAAATAATGATGATTGTTGAGGGGATGGGAAAACTGGGACATTGATTCATTGTTGGTGGAGTTGTGAACGAATCCAACCATTTTGGAGAGTAGTTTGAACTATGCTCAAAAAGTTATCAAACTGTATACCCTTTGATCCAGCAGTGTTACTACTGGGATTATATCCCAAAGAGATTATAAAGAAAGGAAAGGGACCTGTATGGCATCGAATGTTTGTGGCAGCCCTTTTGTAGTGGCTAGAAACTGAAACTGAATGGATGTCCATCAGTTGGAGAATGGCTGAATAAATTGTGGTATATGAAAAATTATGGAATATTACTGTTCTGAAGAAAGACCAACAGGATGATTTCAGAAAGGCCTGAGAGACTTACATGAACTGATGCTAAGTGAAATGAGCAGGACCAGGAGATCATTATATACTTCAACAAAATACTAGATGATGACCAGTCCTGATGGATCAGGCCATCCTCAGCAACGAGATCAACCAAATCATTTCTAATGGAGCAGTAATGAACTGAACTAGCTATACCCAGAAAAAGAACTCTGGGAGATGACTAAAAACCATTACATTGAATTCCCAGTCCCTATATTTATGCACACCTGCATCTTTGATTTCCTTCACAAGCTAATTGTACAATAATTCAGAGTCTGATTCTTTTTTTACACAAAAATAATGTTTTGGTCATGTATACTTATTGTGTATCTAAGTTATATTTTAATATATTTAACATCTACTGGTCATCCTGCCATTTAGGGGAGGGGGTGGGGGGGGTAAGAGGTGAAAAATTGGAACAAGAGTTTTGGCAATTGTTAATGCTGTAAAGTTACCCATGTATATATCCTGTAAATTAAAGGCTATTAAATTAAAAAAAAAAAAAAAAAAAAAACAACACAAAATCCATCAAATTTGTTTTTTATTTATTTTTTGAAGTGAAAAACTAAAATGTTTGGCAATAGTTTCTATGAAGTGTGTAGATCAGTAAGAAGTTATTTTGTCTTCCTTCATAAGAATGTAAGTTACTTGAGGACAATTTTATTTTTGTCTTTGCATTCTTTTAGAACCTCTCTATACTGGATTTTTTTCAAGTTCTGGATAAAATCCCACCTTTTATAAGAAGTCTTTCTTTACCTCCCTTTCTAGTTCCTTCTTTTCGTTATCTCTTATTCAGTCTATGTCGTTATTGTTGCATGTTGTTTCTACACTATACACTATACTCCATTTCCTCACACTTTCCATCCCTGCCTCATTAGATTATGTGCATATATATTTTGTATTCTCAAGTACTAGATAGTGTCTGGCACATACTTGGTAACAAGTATTGTTGACAGCAAAATCCCTTGCATATATAAGGGACTTTAAAGATTTTTGTTTAATCAAATTGAAGGAAAAAAAGTCAAACAATAAAGAAAAACTAAGCAACCACTACTTTATGTAAGAGACTATTCTAGGTTAACAAAGATGGAAGAAGGAAAAGTTAAATCGACATGTTTAGGTATATTTCTCTATATGCAAACATTATTTTGCCATATAAAGTCAATGTTTGCATTGTATACAAATATAGTCAATGTTTGCTAATGTGGTTTTTAAAACTAACTTTAGACACTTTAATATAATAAATCAGAGAGATATGAAAATCACTGAGTTAAGAGTACTTTATCACTAGAAATTTAGGGAACTTGAGCGAGATACCTATTATTTTTCCTAGCTAAAAGACCTGTCAAGTTAGTCCATGATAAGAGTTATTTATGGACTAATAGTTCATTGGAAAAATATAAAAATGCTCTGACAGGATGGTTAGTTAAGCGATCTATTCCTTTATAAAGCCCCATGTTTATTTGCTTTATCCCCCTGGAAGAATTCCCAAATCTCAGAGACTGACTCCTATTACTTAAGAGGATACTGATTGATGACAAAGATCATTTAGCCTGCAAGAAGGTAGACAAAAATCATGATAAGATAAGAATGACCCCAAAACCTCTCTGGCTGCAGTTTCAGCAGAGGTCTCATTATCAGAAACCTCCATCAATGGCTCCATGAAGTGCATTTATTCTAATGTATTTGGGGCAATTCATATTTCAAAACAATATATTAATGGAAATATACTGAGCAATAACAAGAAGAAGAGGGTAGGTATTATTTTAAGATGTCAACATTAATTACCCCATGCTTCAACATCACTATGGAAATCAGAACTTGAAAACTAATGCTGATTTGCTGGTCTGCATGAGTGTCAGGCGGCACTTATTCAAAAGAATGTTCCCATCAGTGCTAGTAGTACTCAGGGATATAATATCAATATTGATGGGTCCAGAAGCTCTACTTCTTAATCAGTGCAAGTGGAATGTTACTTGAAAAATATTATTTACATGGAGTGAAAATGAAGAAAAATGAAATGATATGAATATAAGCAACACAAGGGTAATATTACTAATGGTTGCTGTTTGGGGAAGTATTCATATAAACACAATAAAAGCATCAATCGAGTTATGTGAATGAGCTGTAGTAATAGGAACTGTCTTTACTTTTGAAGGATGCATGTCTTTACAAAATTTATCAAAGGAACTAGGAATGAAAGAACTATTTTTAAAAAAAAAAACCATCAAAGCTGTGTCTATACTCTATATATACTATATATATATATATATATAATATATACTCTCTCTATATATATACTCTATATATACTATACTCTATGTGTATACAATAGTGCAGTATTTATTGGGGAAAGAACAATATGAAGAAGATATAGTTTGCACAGAAATTTTTTGAAAACAATTTCATTATATCAGCATAAATTATATCATATATAATATATATATATTATATCAGCATAAATTCTTTCAAGATGGTCTTTCAGTTTTTTATATAAAAATTCTAAATAGATATGAAGCTTATGTTTAGCATTATTAGAGAATGAGTTGAGATGGGAAATAAATACTGAGGGAAAGTAAAATAATTTATAACTGGAGGTGTTTGGGAAATATGGAAATTTTTTTTTAAATGGACATAGTTCTGCTACTCAGGATAGAAGGGCTAATGACAGTGGATCTCAACATTAGTCAAATTTAATTTTCCTTCTTTTTCAGTCAAGAAAAATGATGTCACTGGAAAGGATAAATTATAAAGCATTAACAGAAAAAAAAATTCAATGAATGAAGAGGTAGTGAAGAGGTCTCCCCCCCATGCCCTCAGTGCAGTATAAATCACCAGGCTTAGAGAAATGACTTATACCCCTTCGAAATGTTTTTAAAAACCCTGAAAATCCTACAATATGTTGCTTACAAGAAACACATTTAAAGCAGAGTAATACATACAGAGTAAAGAAAAAAAAAAAAAAAAAGGCTGGAGCAGAATCTATTATGCTTCAGGTGAAGTAAAAAAAGGCAGGGGTAGCCATCCTGATCTCAGATCAAGCAAAAGACAAATTGATCTAATTAAAAGAAATAAGGAAGGAAACTATATCTCCCTAAAGGGTAACATAAACAATGAAGCAATGTCAATACTAAACATATATGCACCAAGTGGTATAGTATCTAAATTCCTAAGGGAGAAGTTGAGAGCTACAAAAAAAAATAGACAACAAAACTGTAACAGTGGGAAATATCAACCTTGCTCTCTCAGAATTAGACAAAGCAAACCATAAAATAAATAAGAGAGAAGTTAAGGAGGTAAATAAAATACTAGAAAAGGTAACTATGAAAGCTCTTTGGAGAGAACTGAATAGAGACACAAAGGAGTACACTTTCTCAGCAATTCATGGAGTCTGTACAAAGATTGACCACATACTAAGATATAAAGACCTCAAAATCAAATGCAGAAAGGCAGAAAATAGTAAATGCAATTTTTCAGATCACAATGCAATAAAAATTACATTCAAAAAGAAGCCAGAGGAAAATGCACCAAAAAATAATTGGAAACTAAATAATCTCATCCTAAAGAATGAAGGGATGAAGCAGCAAATCATAAACGCAATTAATAATTTCATCCAAGATAATGATAACAATGAGACAACATACCCAAATTTATGGGATACAGCCAAAGTGGTAATAAGGGTAAATTTTATATCTCTAGATGCCTACTTGCATAAAACAGAGAAAGAGAAGATCGATGAATTGGGCTTGCAAATAGAAAAGTTAGAAAAAGACCAAATTTAAACCCTCTAAAGAGATTACAGAAAGTCATGCCAAATAAAATACATGATGAATAAGTAGGATTTATACCAGGAATGAAGTGCTGGTTCAATATTAGGATAAAATATTAGCCTAATTGAATATGTCAAATGGTCAAAGCATATGAACAGACAATTTTAGATGATGAAATTGAAACTATTTCTACTCATATGAAAAGTTGTTCCAAATCATTATTGATCAGAGAAATGCAAATTAGGCCAGCTCTGAGACCACTGCACACCTCTCAGATTGACTAAGATGACAGGGAAAGATAAAGAGCAATATTGGAAGGGATGTGGGAAAACTGGAATACTGATGCATTGTTAATGGAGTTGTGAACAGATCCAACCATTCTGGAAAGCAATTTAGAACTATACTCAAAATATTATCAAGCTGGACATACCCCACAGTGTTTCAACAGTGTTACTACTGGACTTATATCCCAAAGAGACATTAAAGAAAGGAAAGGGATCTGTATGTGAAAAAATGTTTGTGGCAGCCCTTTTTATCATGGATGGAAACTGGAAATTGAATGGATGCCCATCAATTGGAGAAGAACTGAGTAAATTGTAATATATGAATGTTTTGGAATATTATTGTTCTGTAAGAAATGACCAGCAGGATGAATACAGAGATGCTTGAAGAGACTTACATAACTTGATGCCAAATGAAATGAGTTGAACCAGGAAATCATTTTATGCTTCAACAACAATACTATATGAAGATCAGTTCTGATGGACGTGGCTCTCTTCAACAAAGAGAGGATCCAAATCAGTTCCAATTGATCATTAAGGAATAGACCAGCTACATCCAGTGAAAGAACATTGGGAAATGAGTGTGGACCAAACCATAGCATTTACACTCTTTCTGTTATTGTTTGCTTACATTTTTGTATTTCTTCCCAGGTTATTTTTACCTTCGTTCTAAATTTCATTTTCTTGTGCAGCAAGATAACTGTATAAATATATATACATATACTGAATTTAACAGATACTTTAACATATTTAACACGTATGGGACTACCTGCCATCTAGGGGAGGCAGTGGAGGGAAGGAGGGGAAAAGTTGGAATAGAAGTTTTTGCAAGGGTCAGTGTTGAAAACTTATCCATGCATATGTTTTGTCAATAAAAAATCTATAATAATAAAAATTGAGTCTATCAATAACCAAACTAACCATATGATTATCTCAATCGATGCAGAAAAAGCATTTGATAAAATCCAACACCCATTTCTATTAAAAACACTAGAGAGTATAGGAATAAATGGGTTTTTCCTTAAAATAGTCAGTAAAACCTTCAGGAAACATCATATAAACTAGAACCATTCCTAATAAGAACAAAGGTAAAACAAGGTTATCCACTATCACCATTACTATTCTCTATTGTATATAGAAATGCTACCTTTGGCAATAAGAGAAGAAAAAGAAATTAAAGGAATTAGAGTAGGTAATGAGGAAAAAAATTATCACTCTTTGCAGATGATATGATTTTATATTTACAGAATCCTAGAGAATCAACTAAAAAACTATTAGATATAATCCACAACTTCAAGAAAATTGTAGAATACAAAATAAATCTACATAAATAATCAGTATTTTTATACATCACAAACAAAATTTAATAGCAAGAGATACAAAGAGAAATACTATTTAAAATAACTGTCAATTGTTGGGAGGCTATCTGCCAAGGGAAAGTCAGGAACTATATGAGCAAAACTTCCCATACAAATAAATTCATATTTAAGCAATTGGAAATATATCAAGTGCTCTTGGACAGGTTGAGCAAATATAATAAAGATGACAATACTATCTAAATTAATCTATTTATTTAGTGTTATAGCAATCATACTCCCAAGAAACTATTTTACTAACCTAGAAAAAATAACAACAAATTTATCTGGAAGAACAAAAGATCAAGGATTTCAAGGACTTT
Organism: Sarcophilus harrisii; assembly: GCF_902635505.1. Lineage (NCBI taxonomy): Eukaryota > Metazoa > Chordata > Mammalia > Dasyuromorphia > Dasyuridae > Sarcophilus > Sarcophilus harrisii. The sequence goes on along the minus strand of NC_045427.1, from coordinate 187,315,294 downwards.
AATGAAAAAATTGCAAATGTAGGTGGACTTGTTGTTACAGATCTAAAACTATATTATAAAGCAGCAGTCAAAACCATTTGGTACTAGCTATTTAATAAGAGTACTCAATCAGTGGAAAATTTAGGTTCAAAGGACAAAATAATCAATAACCATAGTAATCTAATGTTTGACAAACCCTAAGACCCCAGCTTTTGGAGTAAGTATTCACTATTTGACAAATACTGCTGGGAAAACTGGAAAATAGTATGGCAGAAACTAGGCATTGACCTACAGTTACATCGTATACCAAGATAAGGTAGAAATTGGCTCATGATTTAGACATAAAGAATGACTATATAAACAAAAATAACATAAGATAATTTACCTCTCAGATCTTTGTAGGAGGAAGGAATTTGTGACCAAAGAACTGGATATCATTATTGATAATAAAATAGATAATTTTGATTATATTAAGTTAAAAAAATTTGTACAGACAAAATTAATGCAGAAAATATTGGAAGGGAAGCAGCAAACTGGGAAACATTTTTGCATTCAAAAGTTCTGATAAAGGCCTCATTTCTAAAATATATAGAGACTTGACTCAAATTTATAAGAATTCAAGCCATTCTCCAATTGATAAATGGTCAAAGGATATGAACAGACAATTTTCAAATGAAGAAATTGAAACTATTTTTAGTCGTATGAAAAGGTGTTCTAAATCACTATTGATCAGAGAAATGCAAATTAAGACAACTATGAGATACCACTACACACCTCTTAGACTGGCTAAGACAACAGGAAAAGATAATAACAAACATTGGAGAGGATATGGGGAAAATGATACATTGTTAGTGGAACTGTGAATGGATCCAACCATTCTGTAGATCCATTTGTTACTCTGCTCAAGAAGTTGTCAAACTATGCATACTCTTTGATCCAGCAGTGTTTCTACTTGGCTTATATCCCAAAGGCATCTTAAAGTATGGAAAGGGATCACATGTGTAAAAATGATTGTGGTAGCCGTTTTTATAGTGGCAAAAATTGGAAACTTAATGGATGCCCATTGATTGGAGAATGGTTGAATAAATTGTGGTATATGAATGTTATGGAATATTATTGTTCTGTGAGAAATGACTAGCAGGAGGATTTCAGAGAGGCCTACAGAGACTTACATGAACTGATGCTAAGTGAAATGAGCAGAACCAGGAGATCATTATATATGGCAATATCAAGATTATATGGTGATTAATTCTGATGGGTGTGGCTCTCTTCAACAATGAGATGATTCAAATCAGTTCTAATTGTTCAATGTTGAAGAGAGCCATCTACACTCAGAGAAAGGGCAGTGGGAACTGAATGTGGTTCAAAACATAGCATTCTCATTCTTTTTGTTAGTTTGCTTATATTTTATTTTGCTTCACTTTTTCTTTTTTTTACTGGTTTGATTTGATTTTTCTTGTGCAGCACAATAATTGTATAAATATGTATGCATATATTGGATTTAACATATATTTTTTACCATGATTAACATATATTGGATTACTTGCCATTTACAAGAGATTGTGAGTGAAGGGGGAAAATTGGAACACAAGGTTTTACAAGGGCAAATGTTGAAGAATTGTCCATGCATATATTTTCAAAAAGAAAAAAGCTTTAATAAAGAAAAAAGTTAAAAAAAAAAACCTAAATGTTTTTATTGTCTAACCACCATTATTGATCACCAAAAAATTAGTTACAATACATTTACACTGAATAAAAGAAGGGCAAATGTTAACCTTGTTAAAGAAAAGGAAAAATTAGTGCTGGTAAGTTTTAAGCTAGGAATATTGACATTAATAACTAACAAAATTCTAGAATATGACACCCTAAAAGCTAATGTGGTCTAATGCTACAAATGTCTTGCCTTAGCTAGCATCTTGAACTCTATATTAAATTCTAGATGGTATATATTACTTTCAGAAGCTGGATAATACTCATAGGAGGGTATCCATAATTCTGAGATTTTATCCTATGTAATGATACACAGATACATGGGGAGGTGGTCAACTTAGAAAAGAGAATTCTTGTGAAAGAATAGGGAAGAGCTAGACAAAATAATGGCCTTTAAGTTTTTTAAAGTAATGTTTCCTTTGAAAAGGGGAAGCAATGGTTGTGTATTTAATAAATATGTATTCTATTATGTTTCTCCTTTCCTGTTTTGCTACCTAATTGTCTAGAGTTTTATAAAGTAAGACATACCTGTATTGACTGTTGCTCTTTGTTTGTTCTCCCACCATTACCATCATCTTCCATCCCCTACCACCATATCCACCTTCATGGCTGTAATATCATTCTATAGCCTGAAAATATATTTTCTATTTCTGGGGAAATGAAAATCAAAGACCATTATACCAACCTGAGGGAGACACAATTCAGGGAGAAATTGTGCTAATGGAGTTTTTTTTAAGGAAAGAAGAAGATGGGTCAAAGATTGAGTGTGATGTTAAGAGAAAATAATCCTATAAAACTTTTTGAACCTAGAAATTGTTTAATACCTAATACTTCTAAGTTCAGTTTTCTAAGGTGCATTATCTTTGTCACTTTATCTAAATGGGCATTTCTGCTTTTTAAATATTTTAATTATTAACTTGTTCAAAAAGAAGTAGAAGGAAAATCTCACTTTATATTATAATATGGTAAAATAAAAAGTGATTCATCTCCTTGAGGTCTCAAGAAGCAAGCATTTCCAGACATACAAGATTTTTCAGCACCAAATATTTGTTTTGCTTGCCAATTGCATCTGTTTTCCTACTCAAAATTCAAGGAAACAGAACTAGAGAGTTTGTTAAGGAAGCAGTAATGATAAACATTTGTTGGATTCTACTCTTATCTATATTCTTTGTCTCTCCTGAGTCTAGCTGGGTGTTCTGCAAAAAAAAAAAAAAAAAAAAAGAGTACTTAATAAGTGGTTATTTTGGTCCAAGACAACTTTATTTTTGTGTTTTTATCCCTACGGTCTAGCATAGTGCCTAGTTCCTAACAGATGATAATAAATGCCTGTTGATTGAATAGCTGACATATAGAACTTTAAAAGTCATTAAATATTTGTTATTTATTAGATTGTGTGATACTCATTTAATATGGTTGCTTCTAGTCTTACTTTCTGAGGGCCAAGACTATTACATTTTTATCCTTTTAGAGTTGTCAGAGACTATGAAATAGGATTTCCGGGGGCGGAGCCAAGATGGCGGAGAAGACACACGCGACTTTCTAAGCTCTTCTCTTACCCTCTTTATCAATATTATATCGAGCCTCAAAAATAGTCTTGACTGCTAACAACGTAAAGATAAGAAGTAGAACAACTCACCGGCTAAGAAAATCTGGCAGTCTCGCCAAAAAGGTTGGTTCCGGGGCCAGGGGGGATACGAGACGGGGAGAGAAATTAGGTTCCAAGGAGAGTCTCAAACTGAGGGTGAAGGCACAGATCTCAGCACAAGTGCGGCCCCAACCCGCAGACGGGGCTTCTCCTTGGGAAGGCTGGATCCTGCACAGCAGGAGGACACAGCCCGGTTAGCCTCAATCTGACAGTGGGGAGCCTGGCTTGGGCCATAGAGCTTTTCCAGGGCTGATTTGACAGGCAGAACGCTGGGGAGTTTGCGCGGTCTGCAGTCCGCGGTCGTGGTCTGCGGTCTGTGGTCTGTTCGCGGTCAGCTGCTAATACTCACAGTCCCACAAGAGGCTCCGGCCTGGGGCAGTGACACTTTCACCCTTAGTCTCTAGCCCAGGGCAACCGATAATCCACCAGCCCTACTAAGCAGTTTGATAGCTCGGCCAGTGCTGAATCCACCTCCTGTTGGGGGAAGGAAAACCCTCACTCAGAGCACTTATACCAGGGAGCCGGAAATCGGTTTACATCTCCCTGCTCTGCAGAGGAAGCTTAACCCTTGCCTAGGAGACATACCAAAGGCTTTAAAACATGAATAAAAAGATGAAAAGAACGATCGACAGCTTCTATGCAGAAAAAGAGCAGGTCAGCAAACCTGAAGAGACCGCAAACAGCAAAATGCATCAGATTGTCCTCCTTTACATAATGCTCTCAGAAGAGACCATTAAAAGTCCAAAAGAGAGTAGAAGATAAATGGGGAAAGGAAAGAGAAGCCTTACAAGAGAGCAACCTCCTGAAATACGAATTGAAAAAATAAAGAATTACTAGAAAGTAGGATTTGGAATGGAAAAGACAAAGAACTCACAAGAAAGTAGGATCCGTGAATTGGAACAGACAAAGAACACGCAAGAAAGCAGGATCTGTGAATTGGAAAAAGAAAATAATTCACTAAAAAAAAAAAAAATTAGTGAAATGGAAAAAAATTCCACAGACCAAAACAATACATTCAAAAATTCAATTGGACATACAGAAAGAAGTAAAAAGCTAATGAAGAAAATAATTTTAAAATTAGAACTGAACAAATTGAAACTAATGATTCATTGAGACAGCAAGAATCAGTCAAGCAAAAAAAAAAATGACAAAATGGAAAAAACCATGAATTATCTACTTGCAAAAACGACAGACATGGAAAATAGATCTAGGAGAGATAATCTGAGGATTATTGGACTTTCCGAAAACTATGATGAAAATAAGAACCTAGATACAATTTTCCAAGAAATCATCAAAGAGAACTGCCCAGATGTAATAGAATCAGAAGGTAAAATAGGCATTGAAAGAATTCATCGAACACCTTCTGAAAGAAACCCTAAAATAAAACCCCAAGGAATATTGTCAAAATTTCAGAACCATCAGATTAAGGAAAAATTTACAAGCAGCCAAAAACCATTTAAATACTGAGGTGCCACAATAGGATCACCCAAGATCTGGCTGCCTCTACATTAAAGGAAAGAAGGGCCTGAAATGATATTCCGAAAGGCACAAGAACTTGGGATGCAGCCAAGAATAAACTACCAGTTGTTGAGCATCTTCTTCCAGGGAAGAAGATGGACATTTAATGAAACAAATGAATTTCCATTTGTTTCTGAAGAAAACCAGAATTAAACAAAAATTTGATCTCCAAGAATAGAACCTAAGAGATGCAGAAAAGGTAAAATAACCTTGAGAATTGTATTTCGTTGTGATATACAAAAAGAATACATGATAATTTGATTGTACTGATATAAATATAAAAGGGAAGTAGATATGGAAAAGGATGATGGAGAAAAGGTGGGGAGGGATAAAAAGAGGGAAACCACATCCCACAAAGAGGCTAAGGAAACTTATCATATCTGAGGGAATTTAGAGAGGGGAGGAACAGTGGAATCTTACCTCATCAGAGTTGGCTCAAGAAAAAATAATTGACATTTGTTTTAGAGAAAATTCTCTGCCCTCATTAAAAACGGGGGAGAGGAAAAGGAAAAGAAAAGAGAATAAGGAAGGAAGGGGAAAGACTCAAAGGGGAGGGAGGGATTATAAAGAGGATAAGATCGTGGATACAAGAGGGGACATTAAGTTTGAAAAGGGGAAAGAGGGTTGGGGAGGCAAGAATAAGTAAAGCACAATCTGGGGTTATTAGGATGGCAGGAAATACAGATTTAGTAATTCTAACCGTAAATGTGAATGGGATGAACTCCCCATAAAGAGGAGGCAGATAGCAGACTGGATCAAAGTCAGAACCCCAATATGTTTTTACAAGAAACACATTTAAAGCAGGGGATAACATATAGAGTAAAGGTAAAAAGGCTGGAGCAAAATCTATTATGCTTCAGGTGAAGTCAAAAAGAGGTAGCCATCCTATCTCAGATCAAGCAAAAGTAAAATTGATCTAATTAAAGAGATAGGAAGGAAACACATCCTGCTAAAGGAGCATAAACAACGAAGCAATATCAAATTAAACATATATGCACCAAGTGGTATGGCACTCAGCTTCCTAAAGAGAAGAAGAGTTGCAAGAAGAAATAGACAACAAAACTGTAATATAGGAGATCTCAACCTTGCACCTCAGAATTAGAAACAAACCACAAAACAAATAAGAAAGAAATTAAAGAAGTAAATAGAATATTAGAAAAATTAGGTATGTTGGATCTTTGGAGAAAATTGAATGTAGACAGAAGGAATATACTTTCTTCCTGCACTTCATGGAATCTATTCAAAAATTGACCATATATTAGGACATAAAGACCTTAAATTAAATGCAAGAAAGCAGAAATAGTAAATGCTTTTTCAGATCATGATGCAATAAAAACTACATTCAACAAAAGTTAGGGGAAATAGACCAAAAGTAATTGGAAACAAACAACTCATCTTAAAGAATGATTGGGTGAAGCAGCAAATTATAGATACAATTAATAATTTCACTCAAGATAATGACAATGGATGAGACATCATACCAAATTTGTGGATGCACAAAGGTAATAAGAGGGAATTTTATATCCTTAGAGGTTTACTTGGATAAAATAGAGAAAGAAAAGATTAATGAATTGGGATTGCAAACTAAAAAAAACTAAAAAAGACCAAATTAAAAACCCCAATCAAATACTAAATTGGAAATTTAAAATTAAAAGGAGAAATTAAAATATTGAAAGTAAAAACTATTGAACTAATTAATAAAACTAAGAGTTGATTCTATGAAAGCCAATAAAATAGATAAGCCTTTGGAAATCTGATTAGAAAAGGAGGGAGGAAAATGAAATTAGTAGTCTTAAAATGAAAAGGAGAACTTTCCACCAATGAAGAGGAAATTAGAGAAATAATAAGGAGTTATTTTGCTCAACTTTGCCAATAAATTTGATAACCTAAGGAAATGGATACCTCCAAAATACAGACTTCCCAGACTAAAGAGGAGGAAGTAATTGTTTGAATAGTCCCATTTCAGAAAAAAAAGAAAAGGCAATAAACAACTCCCTAAGAAAAATCCCAGGACCAGATGGATTTACATGTGAATTTACCAAACATTTAAAGAACAAATAGCCCCAATGCTTATATAAATTATTTGATAAAATAGGAATGAAGGAGTCCTACCAAATTCTTTTATGACACAGACATGGTACTGATACCTAAACCAGGTAGGCTGAAAACAGAGAAAGAAAAATTATAGACCAATCTCCCTAATGAATATTGATGCTAAAATCTTAAATAAGATATTAGCAAAAGACTACAGAAAATCATCTGAAGATAATACACTATGATCAAGTAGGATTTATACCAGGAATGCAGGGTGTTAATATTAGGAAAAACTATCAATATAATTCGCCATGTTAATAACCAAATTAAAAAAACCTATGATCATCTCAATAGATGCAGAAAACCATTTTGATAAAAATCCAACATCCATTCCTATTAAAACACTTGAGAGTATAGGAATAAATGACTTTTCCTTAAAATAATCAGCAGCATCTATTTAAAAGCATCAGTAAGCATCATATGTAATGGAGACAAACTGCAACCATTCCCAATAAGATCTGGAGTTAAACAAGGTTGCCCACTATCACCTTTACTATTTAATATTGTATTAGAAACACTAGCTATAGCAATAAGAGCTGAGAAAAAGAAAAAAGATTAAAGGAATAAGAATACAAATGAGGAAGCCAAATTATCACTCTTTGCCGATGACATGATGGTATACTTAGAGAACCCCAGAGATTCTGCTAAAAAATTATTAGAAATAATCCACAACTTTAGCAAATTTGCTGGTTATAAAATAAACCCACATAAGTATTCAGCATTCTTATATATCACTAACAAAACCCAACAGTCAGAGTTACAAAGAGAAATTCCATTTAAAGTAACTACTGATAATATAAAAATTTAGGAATCTATCTGCAAGGGAAAATCAGAAACTTTATGACAAAATTAGACCACGTTTCCCACAAATTAAGTCTGATCTAACCAATTGAAAAATATTAAATGCTCTTGGATAGGGCGAGCAAATATAATAAAGATGACAATATTACCAAACTAATCTATTTATTTAGCGCTATACCAATCAGACTCCCAAAAACTATTTTAATGACCTAGAAAAATAAAAACAAAGTTCATATGGAAAACAAAAGGTCAAGACTGTCAAGGGAATTAATGAAAAATCAAATGATGGTGGCTTAGCTGTACCAGATCTAAAATTATATTATAGAGCAAGTACCAAAACTATTTGGTATTGGCTAAGGAATAGATTAGTTGATCAGTGGAATAGATTAGGTCTGGACAAACAGTCAACAAATATAGCAACCTAGTCTTTGACAAACCCAAAGATCCCAGCTTTTGGGATAAGATCTTACTGTTTGATAAAATTTGGAAAATTGAAACTAATATGACAGAAACTAGGCATTGATCCATACTTAATGCCGTACACCAAGATAAGGTCAAATGGGTTCAAGGACCTAGGGCATAAAGAATTAAATTATTAATAAATTAGAGGAACATAGGATAGTTTACCTCTCAGACCTGTGGAAGGGGAAGGTCTTATGACCAAAGCAGAACTAGAGATCATTACTGATCACAAAATAGAAAATTTCGATTATACCAAACTGAAAAGTTTTTGTACAAACAAAACTAATGCCGACAAGATTAGAAGGGAAGCAATCAACTGGGAAAATATTTTTACAGTCAAAAGTTCTGATAAAGGCCTCATTTCCAAAATATATAGAGAATTAACCTAATTTATAAAAATCGCCATTCTCCAATTGAAAATGGTCAAAGGATATGAACAGACAACTTCAGATGAAGAAATTGAAACTATTTCTAGTCATATGAAAAGATGCTCCAAGTCATTATTAATCAGAGAAATGCAAATTGACAACCTAAGATACCACTACACACCCGTGGATTGGCTAAGATGACAGGAAAAAATAATGATGATTGTTGAGGGATGCGGGAAAACTGGGACATTGATGCATTGTTGGTGGAGTTGTGAACGAATCCAACCATTTTGGAGAGAGTTGGGAACTATGCTCGTTATCAACTGTGCATACCTTTGATCCGAGTGTACTACTGGGATTATATCCCAAAGAGATTATAAAGAAGGGAAAGGACCTGTATTGCACAAATGTTTGTGGCAGCCCTTTGTAATGGTTTAGAAACTGGAAACTGAATGGATGTCCATCAGTTGAGAATGGCTGAATAAATTGTGGTATATGAAAATTTGGAATATTACTGTTCTGAAGAAATGACCAACAGGATGATTTGAAAGGCCTGAGAGTTACAGAACTGATGCTGAGGAAATGAGCAGGACCAGGAGATCATTATATACTTCAACAAAATACTAGATGATGACCAGTTCTGATGGATCAGGCCATCCTCAGCAACGAGATTCACCAAATCATTTCTAATGGAGCAGTAATGAACTGAATACTATGCCCAGAAAACAACTCTGGAGATGACTAAAAACCATTACATTAAATTCTAATCCCTATATTTATGCAACATGCATTTTTGATTTCTTCACAAGCTAATTGTACAAATCAGAGTCTGATTCTTTTGTACAGCAAAATAATGTTTTGGCATGTATACTTATTGTGTATCTAAGTTATATTTTAATATATTTAACATTCACTGTCATCCTGCCATCTAGGGAGGGGGGGGGTAAGAGGGTGAAAATTGAACAAGACGTTTGGCAATTGTTAATGCTGTAAAGTTACCCATGTATATATCCTGCAAATAAAAGGCTATTAAATAAAAAAAAAAAAATGAAATAGGATTTCCACCTCTTTTGACTGAAACCCTCACCGGCTATTTTCCTGATTTTATAGGCCCAGTGACTAATACTCCAACTCTATTTCACCACTTAATATCAAATTAATTCTAATAAGTATAGTATTTACTTCAAAGATATAGCCAAAATAAGCATACAAGCATTTTCTCCAATACCTAGAAGACATGATTACTCTTGGTAGGAAAACAGGGAACAGACTAATTTTCCTATTTAGCTCAGATCACGCATAACAGAGTTCTTGACAAGTTCAAATCAAAAGCTGGTAATATATATTTCTGTTATGGTGTTATCCCCAACTTTTGCTGCTCAGAGTATTGCTGCTGCTTTAGTTTCAATACCTGGAATAGATTCAGGATCTTTGTGCCTGGAGCTATCAGGTCAGACTGCATACTCAACTCTTTATACCAAGAATGGAAAAGATTGAATAAAAAGGCTGAAGATCAAGGACTTCTTAGGACATTCCACATTCATGTGGATGAGGGAAGAGGGAAGACTATCTTTCTGCCCTTACAACATAGTCTCACCAATTGTGCATATTGAAGTTACTAATTACAGGGCTAATTCCAGTTTGAAGAGGTCACTATATGGTTCAGTGGATAGAATTCTGGGCCTAGAATTAGGAGTTGTAGAGGGCCAGAAGTGTGAAAAGGTATGCTTGAATAAAGGACAGCATGGTGCTTATAGTTAAACACCTACTCAGTGTGAGATAATGGTTCCCTAAACATATACTTAATGTAATATGGTGATGTAATGGTCACACATGCTCAATGTGATGTAATGATGTGGTTTTTAAGGGAGTCTCAAACACTGAAGAGCTCTCTCAGCCACAGACACAGAGAAGACTTGAGAGTCCAGATTCCAGACTCTGGACTCCATCTTTGACCAGCCTCAGGGTGGCTGTCCTACCTTCATGACTTCTTCACCTAAAGACCAAGGCCAGTCCAGAGATCTTCCAGAAAGTTGTCTTGGACATTACATTTTGGTGCCTAACACAGGGCCCCAGGAACTCAGGGCCTTGCAAAGCAGGGCACAAAGCAGTTCAACTGACATGATCATAAGCTCAGTGGAGAAGTCCCTGTCCCAGACATAAGGTGAGTATAAAAATAGACAAGCAGGAAACTTTGTTAAAGGTTAAACCAGTCACTTTCGTTTTTCAGCTGAAAAGGGGCAAATACTAAGAAAAGAGCCTTCTCCACTCCACCGGAAATGTGTAGAATGCATAGTTAAGTTAATAAACAAACAAGGCTTGTTGGTAACTTAGAAGCAGAGCATTGGACTGATAAATACATTAGACAGCATGTCTCTTTGCCTATCTAAAGAAGAAAAATTAGAGCCAGATATGTGGGAAATAGTGGGAAAGCAACTAATTGAATATTATAAAACTATAGGCCCTGATTCAATTACTGAGGAAACATTCCTTATGTACAACATAATTCAATTGGTTTTAAAGAATCCCACAAGTTCTAAAAAAAGGAAAAGTTTTAAGGTGGACAGTCAGACAAGGAAGGTAAGGAGAAAGAGCAGGAGGAGGGAGATGGTATTGACAAAGCAGCTGAAAAGCATGGAGAATTGAACAAGAAAGGAGTTAAGTACAGCTCTGATGAATTTAAGGGGTGTGGTGCTTTTCACTTTCATAGTTCACTTATACTGAGCAGGCTCCCTTAAGGCATTCCCCATCTCCCTCAATTTCACCTTCCTGGGTGGAGGGAAGAGGAGGAGTGGGAAGGACAGTGACACCATTAGCACCACCCATACAGCAGCTTTGTCCATCCCCTATGACATGATCACAAAAGGCAAAAAGCAAATTACTTCTGCTGTTATCAAAGCATGGGAAGACAAGATAGAGGGGAAGCCTTCACAAAAATAGCACAAGGTCAAAATGAATCCCTTGCTGATTTTGTGGGACATTTTCAGACAGCTGTCATACAAACTTTTAGTGAAAATGCTGCAACAGAAATTATAAGACAATTTGCTAAGGAAAATGCTAATGTGGTTTGTAGAATTATACTGGGACTACACAAGGATGATCCTTTAGATGAGATTGTAAGATGCTGTGTCAGAGTGGGAAAAATATCTTTTATAACCAGGCTATGATGCAAACTGTTTCATTATCTGAATATGGGAAGACAAGATTCTTTTTGGCAAGGGACTTCCAGAGACATTTGTTAATGCTGTCAATGTGGTAAAGTAGGGCATTTGAAAGCTCAATGTTGGCATAAAGATAAAGTGAAAAAACAGGGTGGGAGAACAAGATACAAAACCCTATGTCAAAAATGCAACAAAGCCTTCCAGTAGGCATCAGAATGTAAATTGACTCAGGGAAACAAGAAGCAGGGCTCAGCTCCAGGGCCCCAGGCAAAAAACACTTGGGTCATTATGGCAGCCAATGTTAACCCACAGTGTCTCTAGAAGTTTAGTATTCTGACATGATTAATCAGCTGAGAAGCAACTTGATGGGAGAAAGTGATTACAATTGGGGGAGAATAGAGCTGTATGCAGCTAAGACTACTGAGATATCCCCTAAAGAGGTGAAATCTGTTCTTCTTCAGTCCATAAATCTTTTGCCTCCAGGCACAGTAGCCTTGACCATTTCACTTCCTGAGAGTGCTTACAAAACAGTGTCTATCCATACACTGATTTGGGAAACTAGGGAATGCATAGCTAATATCACAGTCACTGATACAGGTAGATAATGTGTGACTTATCACCCAGGAGAAGTAGTTGCATCAGATTTATTGATAAAACATTCCTAATAGCAATTTGGTGATATTTATCTAAATTTTGACTCCCAGCAGCAGAATGGAGGAATATTCTAGACAGCAGCTGTTACAGCTGACCATTCTATGCTCACTATCTATATAAATGGCATACCTTTGAAAGGGTTGGAGATCATAAAGTCATTAGAGGTGCCAATTGGCCCAATCATTGGCCAAATATTAAGGCAGATACCTACATATCTGGCATAGAAGGAGCAATAGCATCTGAAATTAATGCTACTCCTTTGAGATGGATATTTGAAAGTGAAACAGGAGTTTTTACTCCTTTTGTAGTTTAAAAAATTCCCATCAGTCTATGAGGAAGAGACATCTTACAACAGTTAGGATTACAATTGAGTACTTTGGCTTTTTAGGAAAGGCTGCTGTTGAAGGCCTGCCTGCACTCTCGCCTGTTCCCATTCAATGGAAAACTGATACACGAGTGTGGGTAGAACAGTACCCCTTAAAAAGTAAAAAAAAAAAAAAAAATCAGGCCTTATTAGATATAGTACAGGAGCAACTTGACTGAGCACACTTACAACCTTCTCTAAGTCCTGGGATTCCCCTGAATTTTTTGTAAAAAAAGAAATCTGGAAAATTGAGGATGTTGACTGATTTAAGAAAAATAAATGAACAGATGGAAACTATGGGAATTTTTTAGCCTAGACTTCCATCTCCTACTCAGTTGCCTGGAGAATGGCTTCTTTGGGTTATAGACATTAAGGATTGTTTCTATTCTATCCCTCTAGATAAGGAGAATATAAAAAAGATTTGCCTTTTCTGTGTCCAGCATTAATTTAGCTGAGCTTTATAAGAGATATGAATGGACAGTTTTGTCACAGGGAATGAAAATAGCCAACTATGTGGCAAATGTATATTGCTGCTGCTCTTAACTCAGTAAGAAAAGCATTTCCAAAAGTTATGTTATTACATTATATGGATGATATCTTGGGGTGTGCACCTGAGGAACAAATTCTAGAAGCATGTCTACAAAAGACCATAGAAACACTAAGGAACTACAAATTGCTTATAGCTATAGAAAAAAATTAGACATGCTCCTTTTCAATATTTAAATTATGAAGTATATCCAAAGGTGCCTACAGTACAAAAACTTTCTTTAAGAACAGAAAAGTTGAATACCTTAAATGATTTTCAAAAATTAATAGGAGATATCCAATGGATGTCTCCAATGTTAGGCTTAAACCTATCAATTACAATCATTATATGACATTTTAAAGGGAGACACTGCTTTAAATTCTCCATGCTACCTTACAAAAGAAGTTCAAGAGACTTTGAGAGAAGTTGAACTGGCTTTATCCAATGTAGTTGAAAGAGTTACTCAAAAACCCTTAGAAATATCAGTTTTTGATACAAAAGAGACACCCACAGCAGTCTTTCATCAAGGGCACAATGTGATAGAGTGGTAAACCTCTCAGCACAAACAGAACAAAGCCTTACTTCTTACCCAGGGCTTGTGGCTAGAATTTTACCACAGGCCATTAAGTGAGTAGTATAATTATCTGGGATTAGACCTGACAAGATATACACCTTTTATATCAATGTACAAATTAATGTATGCCGTTAAACTATCCCAGAGTGGCCCATTTTATTAGACAAAGCTCCAAATTTTACACACGGATCTCCATTAAAGATAATCCAGCTATTACATAATTGGCAATGGATTTTTGAAGAGAAGGTTTCTAAAGTTCCTCTTAAAAGGACCAACTATCTTTACAGATGCATCCAAACATAAAATTTGTGCTGTATACTCTTATGACTTAACTATAAATAAAGTCGTCAGAACTCCTTTTCTGTCCACTTAACAGAATGTATTTTATTCAATCATGCTAATTCTTACTTATTATCCAGAAAATATGAATATATCTGATTTGGCCTATTCAGTAGATGTGGTACAAAGACTTGCCATCGCCTAAATAAAATTTGTAGCTTCTAATATACATCAGCTCTTAAAGGAAATTCAAGAACAAGTGAGAAAGCATCAAAGTAAGATTTATATCTTACACACCACTCTCATAGTGGACTTCCAAGTCCTATTTTTTTTATGGAAACTTAAAGGCAGATAGTCTTCTAACCTTGTTAGCCAATACTCATTTATTTCAGGCATACCAAGAATCTCATTCTAAATATCATCAGGCTGCTAGAGCTTTATATTTTCAATTTGGGATAATAAAAGGGGAAGAAGTAAAAGCCTGTACAGCTTGCCTTCCTTTCCATGCTCCTATGCTCCTTCCAGAGAAGAACCCTCGTGGTTTGAGACTGAAATTTGGCAAATGGATGTGACCCATTATAAATCTTTTAGTCATCTGTCTTTTATCCATGTTGTAGTAGACACCTTTTCAGGATTTACTTTTGCAATATCAGCATCAAGGGAGACAGCCCAAGTGGTCACTGAATTCCTTATATAAGCTTTTACAATTATGAGTATGCCACAAGCAATAAAAACAGATGATAAACCTGCATATACTTCTAAACATTTTGCACACTTTTGTGTACAATATCAGATTTTACATACCACTGGCATACCTTTTAACCTTCAAGGACAGGCAATAGTAGAGAGGAGAAAGAGAGATATCAAGACAGTCCTCCAAAAACAAAAGAAAAGGGGACCCCCAGATAACCCTAGAGAACTTTTACATTTAGTTCTCTATACTATTAATTTTTTTTTTTTGATGGAGATACTGGCTCCAGCAGACAGGTTTGTATCTGGTGCAAGCAGCTTCACTACCTTTAGATAATCACCAGATGATGGAGAGAGACCCATAAAGTGGTGAATGGAAGTGACCAGATAGGTTAACTTCTTGAGGGAAAGGATTTGCTTGTATCTCTACAGATGGAGAAGGAATCAGATGGGTTCCAGTGAGCCATATTCACCTTGTCCATTGGAGAGAGATGGAACAGATCCTTGAAACAAAGAAAAAGACCCAAGAAATATTTGGTGGTTCCGTTTCTGACAACGTGTGCCACTGAACCCTATGTGTGTGGCAATTGCCTCATGAACATAAAAAAAAATTTGTTGATGAGACTGTTTTAGGATTTCAAAATCCACATGAGTCATTGCATTCCCTGACACATAATAAGACTATTTCAGGACTTCAAAACTTGCAGGAATCATTGGATTCCTTGACATGTGAAGTAATGTACATTAGATTGGTTTGGGACTATCTCTTGGCTGCTGAAGATGGCACATGTGTGATGATTATTTATATAGTCTCCTTCTAGGACTTATAAATATGTGTATTCATGTTGTTTGTTACATCACTACTAGCCTGTGTTATATTACTATGTGCTTGTGTAATACCTCCCATGCTGATGGATTTATGTATAGCTTTTTCAATTTCAGCCCAGAGGAAACCTGCTAACAATATCTGGTTTGACTCCCCATTTTCCTTTAGTGTTTTCATCTTCCTTCCTGACAAATCAGCGAGGGCTTGATCATCTCCTTTTTGGTGGTTTTCACCACCCTTCCTAAGAAGTCAAGGAGGGTATGATCACCTCCTCTTTGGGGTTCTCACCACCCTTCCCAAGAAGTCAGGGAGGGAGTGACCACCTGTGTTCTAAAACAAAAGAAAGCAGAAGATGTAGAGGGACAGAACTCTGAAAAGGTATACTTGAATCAAGGACTGCATGGTGCTTATAGAGAAGCACCTACTCAGTGTGAGATAATGGTTCTATAAACATATACTTAATGTGATATGGTGATGTAATAGTTTCACATGCTCAGTGTGTTGTAGTGATGTAATTGAACTGAGGGATTTAAGGGAGTGTCAGACACAGAAGAGCTCTCTCAGCCACAGACACGTAGAAGACTTTAGGCTCCAGATTCCAGATTCCAGACTCGATCTTTGACTAGCCTCGTGATGGCTGTCCTGTCTTCATCATTTCTCCACCTAAGACCAAGGTCCATCCAGAGATCCTCCAGACTTTAAGATTGAAAGGCTTAACAAGAAAATTAAAGATTGAAGGGTCATTGGATTATGGTAACAAAAGATGATTGAATACTGTCATGGGGAACTCAGAATATGCCAGTTCTTCCAGGCCTCATTCTTCAAGGGATATGGGAAGTGGAGAAGTCAGTTTTGAAAAAGATGCTAATAAAAATTGTATTTAGAAGAATGTGAGGTCTCAAGGAAGCACCAGAAGATGAAAGAAACTTGAGGATAAAAGCAGTAAGAGTCCTTAACAATAATATAATCCAACTCCTTCATTTTATAAAAGGAGAAACTGAGCCTTTGAGACATTAATAGATGCACCTGATATCACACAATCAGGAAATGGAAGAGATCATGTCCTCTGACTATAAATTCAAGAATCTATATGTTTTACCATAACAGAGGAAGGTCATTGAGAGCACAATGGGAAAAAATAAGGGGACACAACTCTCTGTGACACAGCTATGGCTAATTTTATTTTGACAGGGGATGGAAGAGAGAGATATATCCACAGAAGCATTGCCCAGGCATGAATCAGTTTTATCATGACTAATATCGTAGATAGAATATCAAACTTTGGATTCAGATACTATTTTATATATCTTTGAACCATGTTGCCCTGGACAAGTAACTACATATTCCTTAATTTGAATCTGTAAAATGAGAATAATGATAGCACCTACCTCACAGGGTTGTTTAGAAGATGCAATACAAGATGAGATACTATCTTAAACATGATGTATGTATGTATGTATATATATATATATATATATATATATATATATATATGCATATATATAGAAATATTTTGCAAACCTTTAGACTTTATATAAATATTATATTTGCTACTGATTCTGCCTTGATTGTAGTACTTTCACTGGGTATGGGTATACCAGTTCAGATTTACTGTAGTATGCAGCACAGAGAGGTGTATGTGAAAATCACCAAATGAGATCATATACTAAGAATGGCATGTTTCTTACCAATTATTAGTATTATTGGTATTGTATTGCATTAAATTACTAAACTATAAGTTAATGGGATACATCTTTTTCCAGCACTTAGCACAGTGCTTGGCATATAATAGGCACATACTAAATGCTTAGTAAATTGAATCTTAGACTTTATAAGTGCAGACAATCTATTTTTCCTATCTTCCCTCACTAATTCATGAATTCACTTGCAGTATATTTTTCTTCCTTTTCCTGATTTGCCAGATTGCCACCTTAAGGACCTTTCTACTCTGAGGCTCTCCTCTCCTGATAAATGACTCCCTACCTGGGACTGCCATATGAGAGATGTCAGACATTCTTTACTTTACCCTTGCCTCCCCTTTTTTTCCCTGCTGTTTCCTTCCTTCTATAGATGGTTACCATTTCTCCTTTCTCCTCCATTTCTACCATTTTCAACTGCTTCCACTCTTGAATGCCAAAGACAATCATGGTGATGGAATCACAGGTTATATACCCTTGGAAAACTTGGTGTTCCAGAGTGTGGCAATCAACTTTGCTTCCTTAACAATTAACAATGAAAATATGAATATTACACTGAGAAATAAGCTCATTACCAAGAGGGACTGAGACAGGGACGTCATGTCAATCTTTGGACAAAGTCTGGCTCTACAGTCAGACTATCCCAGCTTTGGACAACCTGTTCAAAGAATTTATCCCCATCCAAATCTGTGAAGAGCACAATGGGCTTTCCTTATAAGGTTGGATGGAGTCTAATCATGATTGAGCAGAAAGTCAATTCAACTATAAGAGAATGAGTTTTGAAGTGAGGACTTTAGGGAGAAAAAGGAGAATTCTAGATTTCCTCAAATCACTAGTTAATAAGCACTTACTTTTCTCAAAGTAGGAAGAGCTGAATGATGTTCCTTTAATTGTTTTTTTTAATTGGGGCACTTTTCATTGTAATTATAATGAGACTTTATAAATATTTAGACTCCTTTCAAAGAATTTTAAAATGAGATAAGACTGGTCATCTTGTATTCCTCAAAAACTCTCAAGCTTGGTTACTTACAAACCTGAACACCCATTCAATGCAAGAAGATTATTAGCATAGCCAAACACATTGCTAATGCATTTCAAACAGCTTTGACTTATATATCGCTCCCAATGCTCTTAGCATTAAACAATAAAAATAAAAATTCTTACATTACACTAAATGACAAGGAATAACTGGAAAGAATAGGAGGATAGTTTAGTGATTATTTAAAATCATGTTATGGGGCTTGCTAAAATAGATTTTTGGTGTTATTAGCCCTGAAAAGTCTAAGAACCTACTCTCCATGCTGGGATCATCTTAATAAAATGACATGTATCTTAACTAGAAGATTCACAAGACTATAAGTTAATGCTCTATGATCTACTCTGAGATTGGGCATATCCATGTTCAATGAGAGTCATAGAATCAAGGTAGAATCAGTAGCAAAATTAATATGCATACAAAGTCTAAAGGTTTGCAAAATCTTCCTTTATACACACACACACATACACACACACACTCACACACACACACACCATGTATTAGATAGTATATCACCTCATTTTATATTACATCCTCTAAATAACCCTGTGAGTTAGGTGCTATCATTAATTTCATTTTACTGATTCAGGTTAAGGAATATAAAGTGACTTGTCCCAGGTAACACAGCTCGAATCTATATGAAACAGTATTTAATCAATGAGATGATTATTAACGCTGTATTTCATGAAAAGGAAAATATTCGGTGGACCTTTCTTTAATAGACAGATGTCTAGAACAGAGCTCTTGACCTATTCCTGAAGGCAGTTCTATTCAGATACCTGGTCTTTGAAAATAGACTTAAGGTAACCACTGAAAATGAACACAAATCAAACCTGTTTTCCCCCTGAAGTGAAAAATATTCTTTTTTTTAATAGCTTTATATTTACAAGTTATATGCATGGGTAATTTTACAGCATTGACAATTACCAAACCTTTTGTTCCAATTTTTCCCCTCCTTCCTCCCATCCCCTCGCCTAGATGGCAGGATGACCAATACATGTTAAATATATTAAATAATAAATTGAATAGAAAATAAGTGTACATGACCAAGCCGTTATTTTGCTATACAAAAAGAATCGGACTCTGAAATATTTACAATTAGCCTGTGAAGGAAATCCAAAATGCAGGCAGGCAAAAATATAGGGATTGGCAATTCAATGTAATGGTTCTTAGTCATCTCCCAGAATTATTTCACTGGATGTAGCTGGTTCAGTTCATTACTGCCCCATTGGAACTGATTTGAATCATCTCATTGCTGAAGATGGCCAGGTCCATCAGAATTGATCATCATATAGTATTGTTGTTGAAGTATATAATGATCTTCTGGTCCTGCTCATTTCACTCAGCATCAGTTCATGTAAGTTTCTCCAGGCATTTTTGAAATCATCCTGTTAGTCATTTCTTGCCAATAAATAATATTCCATAATATTCATATACCACAATTTATTAAGCCATTCTCCAATTGATGGGTATTTAGTCAGTTTCCAGTTTCTGGCCACTACAAAAGGGCTCCCACAAACATTCTTGCACATACAGGTCCCTTTCTCTTCTTTAAGATCTCTATAGGATATAAGACCAGTAGTAATACTGGTGGATCAAAGGATCACAGTTTGATAACTTTTTGAGCATAGTTCCAAATTGCTCTCCAGAATGGCTGGATGTATTCACAATTCCATCAACAATGTATTAGTGTCCTTGTTTTCCCACATCCCCTCCAACAATCATCATTATTTTTTCCTGTCATCTTAGCCAATCTGACAGGTGTGTAGTGGTATCTTAGAGTTGTCTTAATTTGCATTTCTCTGATTAATAATGACTTGGAGCATCTTTTCATATGACTAGAAATAGTTTCAATTTCTTCATCTGAGAATTGTCTGTTCATATCCTTTGACCATTTATCAATTGGAGAATGGCTTGATTTCTTATAAATTAGAGTCAATTCTCTATATATTTTGGAAATGAGTCCTTTATCATAACTTTTGACTGTAAAAATATTTCCCAGTTTATTGCTTCCCTTCTAAATTTGTCTGCATTAATTTTGTTTGTACAAAAACTTTTCAATTTGATATAATCAAAATTTTCTATTTTGTGATCAGTGATGTTCTCTAGTGCTTCTTTGGTCATAAATTCCTTCCCCTTCCACAGGTCTGAGAGGTAAACTATCCTGTGTTCCTCTAATTTATTTATAATCTCATTCTTTATGCCTAGGTCATGAACCCATTTGAACCTTAGCTTTGTGTACAGTGTTAAGTGTAGGTCAATGCCAGGTTTCTGCCATACTAGTTTCCAATTTTCCCAGCAATTTTTGTCAAACAGTGAGTCCTTATCCCAAAAGCTGGGGTCTTTGGGTGTGTCAAACACTACAGTATTAAGGCTATTGAAGGTTTTGTCCTTTGAATCTAACCTATAATCTGATTAACTAATCTATTTCTTAGCCAATACCAAATGGTTTTGGTAACTGTTGCTTTATAATATAATTTTGGATCTGGTACAGCTAGGCCACCTTCATTTGATTTTTTTCATTAATTCCCTTGAAATTCTTGACCTTTTGTTTTTCCATATGAACTTTGTTGTTATTTTTTCTAGGTGATTAAAATAGTTTTTTTAGGAGTCTGATTGGTATAGTGCTAAACAAATAGATTAGGTAGTATTGTCATCTTTATTATATTTGCTCGCCCTATCCAAGAGCATTTAATATTTCTCCAATTGTTTAGATCAGGGTTAATTTGTGTGGAAAGTGTTTTGTAGTTTTGCTCATAAAGTTTCTGATTTCCCCTTGGCAGATAGATTCTTAAGTATTTTATATTATCAGTAGTTACTTTAAATGGAATTTCTCTTTGTAACTCTGACTGTTGGATTTTGTTAGTGATATATAAGAACGCTGATGACTTATGTGTGTTTATTTTGTATCCTGCAACTTTGCTAAAATTGTGGATTATTTCTAATAATTTTTTAGTAGAATCTCTGGGGTTCGCTAACTGTACCATCATATCATCAGCAAAGAGTGATAATTTGGTTTCCTCATTGCCTACTCTAATTCCTTTAAGCTCTTTCTCAACTCTTATTGCCAAAGCTAGCATTTATAATACAATATTGAATAGTAATGGTGATAGTGGGCAACCTTGTTTCACTTCTGATCTTATTGGGAATGGTTGCAGTTTGTCCCCATTACATATGATGCTTACTGATGGTTTTAAATAGATTCTGCTGATTTTTTTAAGGAAAAGTCCATTTATTCCTATACTTTTGAGTGTTTTTAATAGGAATGTATGTTGGATTTTGTCAAATGCTTTTTCTGCATCTATTGAGATGATCATATGTTTTTTGTTAATTTGATTATTAATATGGCCAATTATACTGATAGTTTTCCTAATATTGAACCAGCCCACATTCCTGGTATAAATCCTAATTGATCATAGTTTATTATCCTGCGGATGATTTTCTGCAATCTTTTTGCTAATATTTTATTTAAGATTTTAGCCTCAATATTCGTTAGGAAGATTAGTGTATAATTTTCTTTCTTTGTTTTCAACCTAACTAGTTTAGGTATCAGTACTATGTCTGTGTCATAAAAGGAATTTGGTAGGACTCCTTCATTCCATATTTTTTCAAATAGTTTATATAACATTGGGGTCAATGGTTCTTTAAAGGGTTGGTAGAATTCACATGTAAATCCATCTGGTCCTCAGGATTTTTTCTTAGGGAGTTGATTATTAGCTTGTTCTATTTCTTTTTCTGTAATGGGACTATTCAAGCAATTTACTTCCTCCTCTATCAATCTGGGAAGCCTACATTATTGGAGGTAGTCATCCATTTCACTTAGGTTATCAAATTTATTGGCATAAAGTTGGGCAATTATTGCTCTAATTTCCTCTTCATTGGTGGAAAGTTCTCCCTTATCATTTTTAAACTACTAATTTGATTTTCCTCCCTCCTGTTTCTTTCTTCTTCTTTTTTTAATAGCCTTTTATTTACAGGATATATGCATGGGTAACTTTACAGCATTAACAATTGCCAAACCTCTTGTTCCAATTTTCACCTCTTACCCCTCCACCCCCTCCCCTAGATGGCAGGATGACCAGTAGATGTTAAATATATTAAAATATAAATTAGATACACAATAAGAATACATGACCAAAACGTTATTTTGCTGTACAAAAAGAATCAGACTCTGAAATATTGTACAATAGGCTTGTGAAGGAAATCAAAAATGCAGGTGGGCATAAATATACTCCCTCCTGTTTCTAATCAGATTTACCAAAGCTTATCTATTTTATTGTTTTTTTTTTCATAAAACCAACTCTTAGTTTTATGTATTAGTTCAATATTTTTTTTTTACTTTCAATATTATTTTCTGCTTTTAATTTTAAAATTTCAAATTTAGTATTTGATTGGGGGTTTTAAATTTGGTCTTTTTTAAGCTTTTTTAGTTGCAAGCCCAATTCATTGATGTTCTCTTTCTATATTTTATTTAAGCAAGCCTCTAAAGATATAAAAATGCCCTTTAGTACCACTTTGGCTGCATCCTACAAATTTTGGTATGATGTTTAATTGTTGTCATTTTTTAAAAAATTATTAATTGTGTCTATAATTTGCTGTTTCACCCAATCATTCTTTACGATGAGATTATTTAGTTTTCAATTACTTTTTTGCCTATTTACCACTAACTTTTTCTTGAATGTAGTTTTTATTGCATCATGATCTGAAAAGAAAGCATTTAATATTTCTTCCTTCCTGCATTTAATTTTGAGGTCTTTATGTCCTAATATATGGTCAATTTTTTAATAGGTTCCATGAACTGTTGAGAAGAAAGTATATTCCTTTCTGCCTCCATTCAGTTTTCTCCAAAGATTTATCATGCCTAATTTTTCTAATATTCTATTTACCTCTTTAATTTCTTTATTTGTTTTTTTAAATTTTTTTTATTATAATAACATTTTATTGACAGAACCCATGCCAGGATAATTTTTTACAACATTATCCCTTGCATTCACTTCTCTTCCGATTTTTCCCCTCTCTCCCTCCACCCACTCCCCTAGATGGCAAGCAGTCCTATATATATATATATCTTGAATATGTCACAGTATATCCTAGATATAATATATGTATACAGATCCAAAATATTTTCTTGTTGCACAGGGAGAATTGGATTCAGAAGGTAAAAATAAGCAGGGAAGAAAAACAAAAATGCAAACAGTTTACATTCATTTCCCAGTGTTCTTTCTTTAGGTGTAGCTGCTTCTGTCCATCATTGATCAATTGAAACTGAATTAGATCTCTTTGTCAAAGAAATCCACTTCCATCAGAATACATCTTGATACAGTATCATTGTTGAAGTATATAGTGATCTCCTCGTTCTGCTCATTTCACTTTTCTGACATTTCATGTCAGTTTCTCCAAGCCTCTCTGTATTCATCCTACTGGTCATTTCTTACAGAACAATAATATTCCATAACATTCATATATCATAATTTACCCAACCATTCTCCAATTGAAGGGCATCCATTCATTTTCCAGTTTCTAACCATTACAAACAAGGCTGCCACAAACATTTTGGCACATAAAGGTCCCTATCCCTTCTTTAGTATTCCCTTGGGGTATAAGCCCAGTAGTAGCACTGCTGCGTCAAAGGGTATGCACCGTTTGATAACTTTTGGGGCATAATTCCATATTGATCTCCAGAATGGTTGGAATCGTTCACAACTCCACCAATAATGTATCAGTGTCTCAGTTTTCCTGCATCCTCTCCACCATTCATTGTTATTTTTTCCTGTCATCTTAGCCAATCTGACAGGTGTGTAGTGGTATCTCAGAGTTGTCTTAATTTATATTTCTCTGATTAATAGTGATTTGGAACACTCTTTCATATGAGGGGTAACAATTTCAATTTCATCATCTGAAAATTGTCTGTTCATATCCTTTGACCATTTATCAGTTGGAGAATGGCTTGGTTTCTTATCGAGTCAGTTCTCTATATATTTTGGAAATGAGGCTTTTATCAGAACCTTTAACTGTGAAGATGTTTTCCCAGTTTGTTGCTTCCCTTCTAATATTGTTTACATTAGTTTTGTTTGTACAAAAGCTTTTTAATTTGATGTAATCAAAATTTTCTATTTTGTGATCTATAATGGTCTCTAGTTCATCTTTGGTCACAAATTTCTTCCTCCTTCACAAGTCTGAGAAATAAACTATCCTATGTTCCTCTAATTTATTTATAATCTCATTCTTTATGCCTAAATCATGGACCCATTTTGATCTTATCTTGGTATACGGTGTTAAGTGTGGGTTTATGACTAATTTCTGCCATACTAGTTTCCAGTTATCCCAGCAGTTTTTGTCAAATAATGAATTCTTATCCCAAAAGTTAGGATCTTTGGGTTTGTCAAACACTAGATTGCTATAGTTGACTATTCCGTCTTGTGAACCTAACCTGTTCCACTGATCAACTAATCTATATCTTAGCCAATACCAAATGGGTTTGGTGCTGTTTTAGATCAGGTAAAGCTAGGCCACCTTCATTTGATTTTTTTTCATTAATTCCCTTGAGATTCTTGACCTTTTATTATTCCATATGAATTTTGTTGTTATTTTTTCTAGATTCTTATTTGTTTGTGGTTTGATTTGTCTAATTCTGAGAGTGCAAGGTTGAGATATCCCACTATTACAATTTTGCTGTCTATTTCTTCTTGCAACTCTCTTAACTTCTCCTTTAGGTAGTTAGATGCTATACCATTTGGTCCATATATGTTTAGTATTGATATTGCTTCATTGGCTATACTACCCTTTAGCAAGATATAGTTTCCTTCCTTATCTCTTTTGATTACATCGATTTTTGCTTTTGCTGGATCTGAGATAAGGATGGCTACCCCTGCTTTTTTGACTTCACCTGAAGAATAATAGATTATTCTCTAGCTTTTTACCTTTACTCTGTATGCATCTTTCTTCTTTAAATGTGTTTTCTATAAACAACATATTGTAGGGTTCTGACTTTTGATTCAGTCTGCTTTCTGCCTCCTCTTTATGGGAGATTTCATCCCATTCACATTTACAGTTAAAATTACTAATTCTGTATTTCCTGCCATCCTAATGTCTCCAGGTTATGCTTTTCTATTTCTTGCCCCCTCTAAGCCTCTTTCCCAGTTTTAAATTTATGTGCCCCACTTGTATCACAATGCTCACCCTCTTTAGGATTCCTCCCTCCCCCTTTGAATCTCTTCCCTTTTCTTTTAAATTACTTTTACATTATCTTGTTGTAAATGTTTGGCCATGGGATCTATGTCATCTGCTGGCCTTTGCATGTTATCTTTGGCTTCTCCAAAACTCCAAAAAATTCCCATTTAATTTCTTATGCCAAACTGAAATATATTTGAAACTATGTTTAGAAAGTTGTGATATGGAAGGGATAATTATATATATATTGGATCTTAGTTGGGACTGTGTCAGTTTGCATATTCTTATGGATATATACCAATAGAAAGTTCTTCTGCCTATAAATATCTCCTCTTCCATAATTCTATTTTTCTGAAATTTCCACCATTGAATTACTCTATATGTAAGGCTTTCTGGAGACTTCTAGATATTTACTTTAATTCTATTCAATCAAAAATAATTACTTTTTTATTTCTAAATCACTATTTATTAGGGATAATTAAAAAGAACAGCCTCTATCACTAGGAATAATTGATAGTGGGGGAAGTTAAGGACATGACATATACAACTATGTTAGAAAAAAGAATTCAGTACATACAAAGGAGATGTTGGGGCAAAGTGCTATAAGATTTGTGAAAAGTATCATGTTTACCATGGAAGTTGAAAAGAAGTCAGGAAAGAGATTTCATGGAAGTAGTAGCACCTGAGTTAGATTTAAAAAAAAAAAAAAAAGAAATCATTAGTTAAGAGATCAAGAAAGTGGGTTATCAGAATCTATTGAAGGCTTAGGAGAGGGACAAGATAAGATAAAGGGAAAGAACATAGAGTACTGGGAAGAGACTGGCTTTTCCAAGCCCATAGAGAAGAATAGGCTCATTGGAGCCATTTTATGCAGGTACTTAAATACTTGTATATGTAGGTATATACTTTATATGGCAGGCAGTAAGGAAACTAATGAAGATTTTGGGCAAATATTGTTTTAAGCAATGTTTAAAATATTCTGTTACCTGGAAAGAGTAAGAGCTTAACTAGTACATTAGAAGAGATGTTCATATTATAATAACTCTTGTTATCTAGCATAGAGTAGAAACTTGAAAGAATGGAACACTGATTATTTTCAGTGAAGGAAGGGAGAGTGCGGACAAGATAAAGCAATTGGAGTAAGAGAAAGTATGAGGCAGCTAAAAATATAATCCAGGAACCATATGGTATAATGAAAATTCTACAGGCATATATATGTGTATATATATATATATATATATATATATATATATATATATATAATATTGGACATCTGGGGGCACAGTGTATAAAGTCCTGGGCCTAGAGTGAGAAAGACTCATTTTTTCTGAATTAAAATCTGGCTTTTGATACTATATGTATGATTCTAAACAAGTCATTTAGCCCAATTTGCCTCAGTTTCTTCATTTGCAAAATGCTCTGGAGAAGGAAATGGCAAATTACTCTAGTATCTTTTGTCAAGAAAACCTTATATGGGATCAGAAAGAATCAGACACAACTGAAATAACAGAGCAGCAACATCCTAATAAGTAACATATGCATAGAAGTTTGGAAAGGACTTTACATATATTAGCTCATTTGATACTTTTGAAAACCTTGGAAAATTGATGCTATTATTATTCCCATTTTACAGATGAGGAAATTGCAACTGAAAGACCATAGTGCCTTACACAGGGTCACAGAGATACTAAGTATCTGAGGCAGGATTTGTACTGGTATTCATTTATAATTAAATAAACATTTATGAATCTCATACTATTTGTCAAGCACTGTACTATATGTAATGGATGCATAAAGAGGCAAACTCCCTAACTCTATTCACTGTGCCATTCAAGTTGAAAGATATCTTAAGGACAATCTATCAACCCTCTTATAACTAGAAAATTGAAGTATCACTAAGTTAGTGATTTGTTGAGTCATAAGTATAGTAATTGGCAGGGATGGATTCACACCCAGGTTCTCTGACTCCACTTTGAACTGTTTTGGGGTCCTATAGTATCATATCTCCCATTCCTGGGCTAGGAATCAAAGAAAACTTGGTTATAAATTGTCTTTGCCATAAGCTTGTTGCTATTGACTTTTAGTAAGTAGCTTTCTTTCTCTTTGTTAATTTTCCTTCTAAGTCTATGTTCTGAAGTCTCTCTAGGATCTGAAGTGCTGTGCTTACTACAATGAAGGCAGTGCTCAATGGAAGGATGGGGATACTGAAAACTAGCCTTGCATACCTCATCATTTTGCTTCTGGCTGGAAACATGTAACACAGATGTGCTGATAACTGGAAACAATTAAGTGTCTCTTCAGAAATAAAAAGTCCCCTAGAAAAAAGCTTTGCAATGACCTGCTTTGTGGTCTCTTACTACAGCCACAAGATTAAAGCCTGTCACTTTAGTAATGCCCCCTAATCCTCCTTGCCATTTCTCTAAGAACTAATGTTGTCTCCAGTTTTATCAGGCTCATGACAAGGAGCTATCTCTATTCCTGGGCTTGAGCACATGTTATTGAAAAATGATTTCCTTCTGTTTTGGATTTTTTTAAGGAGTGGAAAACAGGCTCAAAATGAAAAAGCCACTTTATTATAAGACAAAACAAAATATAAGACAACATGCTATAACAGGATTTCAAACTGGAAAGGATGTGAATATCATGAGATCATGGATTTAGAGTTTCAGGGGAATTAAACTTCTGATTAAACTCTTTATTTTATAAATGACGAAACTAAGGTTCAGCAAAGTTAAATAATTTGTTCATGGTGATACTGAGTTAAGTTTCAAATTCAGATTTTATGATTCAAATACATGTCCTTTTATACCATCCTACTCCAACTCATTAAGTAAGTGACCTGTCTTTTCAGAATAGGAAACAAGTTCAAATGCAACATTTATGAATGTGCCAGGAATTATGCTAGACACTGGAGGTATATAAACATAAATGAATAATCTTTCTTTTAAGGAAGTTATAAATTGCATGAAGATAAGTAAATTTTAAAATATGAAAAAGTAAATATAAAATCATTCTGGAATATGTGGTGAGGGGAGGAACAATAATAAATAAAAACTGATGTGATTTTAAAAAGTTGCATGTAGTAATTGGTTCTAGACATCAGCCATGAATAGAGATAACACCTCCAAGAGGAAAAGTTGGAGAGGTCATTCTAGAATGGGGGAGAATTTGTGCAGAGGTTGAGAGGTAGAAGATTATGCATCAAAAATGAGGAATGGCAAATTGGTCTACTTGGATGGAACATACAGTGTTATAAAGGAAATTAGAGATAAATAAATCTAGAAAAGACTAGTTGGAGTCAGATTATGTCAGGTCTTCTCCCAAGGTCACAGAAATAGTAAGTGGGATAATAGATTTAGAACTAGATGAAAACTTACAGGTCAGTTAAGGCAAATATCTCATTTTATGGGTAAGAAAACTGAATTCTTGGAGGGGATGCGGGAAAACTGGGACATTGATGCATTGTTGGTGGAGTTGTGAACGAATCCAACCATTTTGGAGAGTAGTTTGGAACTATGCTCAAAAAGTTATCAAACTGTGCATACCCTTTGATCCAGCAGTGTTACTACTGGGATTATATCCCAAAGAGATTATAAAGAAGGGAAAGGGACCTGTATGTGCACGAATGTTTGTGGCAGCCCTTTTTGTAGTGGCTAAAAACTGGAAACTGAATGGATGTCCATCAGTTGGAGAATGGCTGAATAAATTGTGGTATATGAATATTATGGAATATTACTGTTCTTTAAGAAATGACCAAAAGGATGATTTCAGAAAGGCCTGGAGAGACTTACACGAACTGATGCTGAGTGAAATGAGCAGGACCAGGAGATCATTATATACTTCAACAACAATACTATATGATGACCAGTTCTGATGGACCAGGCCATCCTCAGCAACGAGATCAACCAAATCATTTCCAATGGAGCAGTAATGAACTGAACCAGCTATGCCCAGAAAAAGAATTCTCAGGATTATCATTAAGATAATTGATTTTACTTTATATTGTAATAGAGTAAGAGCACCTATGGTATATAAGGAAAAGTTTTAAGACACAAGAAAACTGAATTTAAATACCACCTCTTATATGAATTAGTTGTGTGATCTTAGAAAAGTATTTGGATCTCTGAACCTCCAATTCCATATCTGTAAAGCATAGGGGGCATTACTAAATTCTCTGGGAGATGACTAGAAACCATTACATTGAATTCCCAATCCCTATATTTATGCACACCTGCATTTTTTATTTCCTTCACAAGCTAATTGTACAATATTTCAGAGTCTGATTCTTTTTGTACAGCAAAATAACGTTTTGGTCATGTATACTTATTGTGTATCTAATTTATATTTTAATATATTTAACATCTAGTGGTCATCCTGCCATCTAGGGGAGGGGGTGGGGGGGTAAGAGGTGAAAAATTGGAACAAGAGGTTTGGCAATTGTTAATGCTGTAAAGTTACCCATGCATATATCCTGTAAATAAAAAGCTATTAAATAAATAAAAAAAGAAAAGAAAACTGAATTCTAGAGAAGTTAAGTTGCTCACAATCACACAGGTAAATCCAAAAGGATGGATTTGAACCCAGGTTCCCCCAACTATGTATCCAGTGTCTTTATACTCTGTTCTAAAGTGAATAAAATCTAGGTCTTATGCCTCCAAATTCAATGATTTTTCTATTATAACACAGTGCTCTATTCTTAATATAATTCTCACAAAAAGATCCTTTCCTTATAATTCATGCAGAGAATAACAAACAGCATAATCCCATTCCCTTACATAATTCCAATTTATACTACCCCAAATAATACTTAGCTTCTCAGCCTCCGAAAATGCATTGAGATCAACTACAGGGAGAAAATGAGAATGTAGTTATTTATTTCATTTGCAGAAAAATGTGAGTTTTGGAGACTCCCAATAAAAGACCAGCAAAGACCACCTGCCTCTGAAGCAAACACATGTGGTTTCTTTTTCTTTCAATAAATCTTGTGGGCTGGAGGCTTATCCATGAATGGAGACTCTAAATGCTGTCAATCCACATTTAATGGCATTCATTGGTGCTTTTTCAGTGGACTTCCCTTAGAGATTACTTACCTATTCACCTTTTTCTCTCTATCTCCTCACATACATAGAGCAACCTGGGCAAATTTCCCATTGGATAAAGGTATCTCAGTGCCACTGCTGATCATCCATTTCTATTTATTATTCCTATTTTATAACCACCTTTGTCAAACACAAGGCAATGAATGTCTTGAGGGCCTGCTTAAAGGGAATGACAATAAAGAGATGGATATGAGAGATATTTTGAAGGCAAATTGTCAGAAATTGGTGAATAAATAAATGATCATGTTGAATGAAAGTGTGAGATAAGTCCAAGAATACTTTCAATGTCTACTTATTGCTAATGTTACCAAATAAGATTGAATTAATCTCTGAGTAATAAAAATTAAAAATTAAATCAGTATTTCAGGAGCCCAGTCACCTAAGTATAGCCTAAGACTAGAAATGAGTAAGACATCTGAGAAGCAGAGCTATCAACAAGCTTATAGGCTTTTCTCTAGAGCAGGTGGTTGAATCCATACTCTGGTCTTCAAAATAAGAACCAATTGGAAGTGAGAAGTAATAGAAGTAAAGTGATTACTGAAAACAAATATGATCATATAAAGCAACAGAATGTGTAATATCAGAAAAAGAATTATAATAAAGCTCATCTAAAACACACATTATTATAATTATTATTTTTATAATAATTATTATTATTACTTGTTAGAATCCTTACAAAGTGATAAGTCAATTGCCTAATTTAGCATGGTACTTAGCAAATTCTCTAACTCACTAATGTATTTAAGTACTCATTGGAGTTCACACTTCTGGGAGATTCACAAGTCAGTATTCAGTATGAGATTCACAAATCAGAAACCCAGAATCCCACTCTCTCAGAGGAGGAGTCAACCTTTTACACGGAGCATAAAAAGAGCTTCAGTGAACCAATGAGGGTCAATTCAGAAGAAGCCAAGAGTGGTAGTTGAGCTAGAGCCAGAAGTCACTTCGGAAGATTGAAAGCCACCAGTCGGAGTTGAGGCAGAGGCAGAAGCAAAGAACAAGCTGCAAGAGCTCTTGGAATCAAGGAAGGAGAAAATAAACGTTTGGATTTTATCAGCTGGCTGCATTTTGAGGTGCTTATTACTCTGAACTGAAACTAAGGCTGCCTCTAGAAAACCTCCCCAAGAAACCTGCTCCCACAGAGAACCATCACATATATTATACAAAAAAAGAGAACACCACAATTATTATTGCTTTGGTTGAAACCATTTATTTCTTTAGGATGGAAAAATGTCTTCTCAGAAGCAAATCAACCACTTTTCTGTAATTTTTTATATTGGACCAAATGTGATTTGCTTACCTCAGTGAATTTTCAATGTAATTTCCTCTGCCAATGAAGATTTTTGTAACTTAGGTTCTTAAGAGTGTGATTTGAGATACTGAAAGCCTAAGTGTTTTTCATGAGATCATATAGCCATTAAGTACCAGGAGTAATGTTAAACCCAGGTATTCCTGAAATGAAATTAGCTCTTCAGGTATAAAGTAACTTTAATGCAACATCTTTTGGAATTCTCAGGATTATCATTAAGATAATTGATTTTACTTTATATTGTAATAGAGTAAGAGCACCTATGGTATATAAGGAAAAGTTTTAAGACACAAGAAAACTGAATTTAAATACCACCTCTTATATGAATTAGTTGTGTGATCTTAGAAAAGTATTTTGATCTCTGAACCTCCAATTCCATATCTGTAAAGCATAGTCACAATTACACTACCTAAGTCATAGCATTTTAATGAAGCTAATAAATGAGATTATACATGTAAAACACTTTCTAAAACTTAAGCTACAATATAAATGTTATTTCTGATCTGGGTCTATGATTCAATTATTATGGGAATTCATTAAATACAAACTTCCTTCAGTGAATATTTTCTAATTTTTTCCCTTACAGTAACTCCAGGAAATAGTTATTATCATCCTTTTATCATTTGAGGAAACTGAGGCACACAGAGGTTGAATGTTTTGCCCAGAACTACACAGCTAGTAAGGCAGAATTTGAATTCAAGTGTTCCTGGCCTCATGTCCAAGAAATCACTTAACTAATTTAATAGTCCCAGCAATCCTGGGAAGTAGGTTCTTTTTAACCTCACTTCCGCAATTGAAGAAACTGAGGGAGGTTGAGGATGAGTAACTTGTTTAGAGTCACATAGCCTAGTAAGAGAGAATTTGAACTCAGTTCTTCCTGACTCTATTTCTAATACTTACACATACAGTGCCACCTACTTTTCTCTGTCAGCAGAATTAAACAATATTTTATTACTGAACCTCTAACAGATAATTATTCTGTGGTTGCATAATGGTGTAAAAGCAACTCTAGATCTTCAACGACTATGCCAATAAAACCTAAGCCTTGTCAGGCCTTTAGAAATGTGGAAATCTATAAGAATGGGCTTGAAGGACTATAAGTCTGCTCTCTGAGGTTTGGTTATGCTTGGAGAAGCTCATTACCAAGTAATCTACTAACTGATCCATTATGTTTTTAATCACTCCTTTCTATTTATGTATTTTTATTTATTCATTTATTTATTTATGTTAAGGCAATTGGGGTTAAGTGATATGCCCAGGGTCACACAGCTAGGAAGTATTAAGTGTCTGAGGCCAGATTTGAACTCAGGTCCTCCTAACTTCAGGACTGATGCTCTATCCACTGCGCCACGTAGCTACCCCTAACTGATCAATTATTAACTCTTACACACACACACACTTTTGAAGACCATCTATTTTGGTAAAAGATTGTCATCCATGTCAGTAGGGACTACTCTCTCCAAAGAGAAAAACTTCAAACATTTATTATTTCTAAGAAAAACTAAGCTTCATTTATCTGGAAAATTTGATTCTGTAGAATAGCTAATTCACTAGTGATGTCAAATAAATGAGGCATCACTATCTGATGAAGCAATATATAATCAAGAGATAAAGAAGGAGATAAAATTAGTTGTTGAATCCAATGAATATTTTATATACAAAAACTTTCTCACACATGGACATTTCCATATCCCACACTTAGAATTCCTAAGATTTTACAGTAATTAATTTTATTCAGCTATGTTAGAAATTCATTTTGGATATAACAGTTTATATAAATCCCTGGTTTTGTTGAATTTCACTTACTGAAATAGAAAATCATGTCAAAACATGGAAATAAGTATACCAGAAATGAAGCTATTGCACAGGAAAAATTTCTGCTCATGTAGGTGCTTTCTTGAAACATATTCCCTTTAATAATGAAACTAAACCAATTATGGAAGATAGGGATTCTCTTTTTATCAATGACACAACATTTGTTTGGATTTCTGTCAAAGAAAGGCTGTTTTTTTCCAGCTAAAATATTATTAAGAGCAAGGTCCTCTATCTCACTTTTAATTTAAATTTAGAGCTTAGAGTTGTAGATGTTCTGATTTTGTTTAGGAGGTAATTCATAAGAGTCCTAATTTTTTTAACAATGGCGATCAAACATTGCTAGCAATCACCATAAAATTTACTTTGAACAGCTTTTACTGATGGATGTAATACACATTTCTATCTTGTATGATTTCAGAGTTTCTAAGGAAATCCTCTGGCACCCAACTATATGGTGGTCCCTGGAATTCAACTCTTAGAGCTTCATTCTTCTAACTTGAATAAAGTGTTATCTTCTATTAATACTTCAATATATATAGAAATAATTGATATATAACTATTGTCAATGTTTTTACTATTTTCTTGATTTAAAAAAAATTCTTATGATTACTTTCCCGTGAGTTTCTTTCCTGATCAATCTTTAATAGGAGGACAGAAGGGAGAAACCTGATTGTTATGAGGAGGGAGAGGTTCTGGCCTCTATTTTAGGAAAAATGATCCTTTGGGGAATACCTAAGGATAAGATGTTGGTCCATGATTTCTTTTAAATGGTGAAAATCATATGGTGAGGCTTTAAGTTAAATATAAGACTAGGAGGTGGAAGACCTAGCTAGAATTCCAACTCTGAAATTTACTAATATGTGACCTTGAGCAAGTAATTATTCCTGTCTGGGGAATCATTCCTCACCTATAAAATGGTTTAAATAATCTCCAAAATCTCTTAAAGATTTAAATGCTATAATCTTAAAACATTAAGACTAAAACTGAGCCTAATTTGGCAAAAACAAATGCTTAAATCATGACTAAGCCTGGCTAAAAGAGAAATGACCTTCTATCCAGTAATTTAGTATTTTAAACTATGAGCTTTGGTCTGCTGTGAATGAGCTATGGCTTTTCATCATCACTTTTGATTTCAAATACTATTGGCAGGAAGAGATGAGAAGGAGTAGGTGAATTCTGAAGTGCTCTATAATTTGGAAGGAGGAAGTTAGATGGCACAGGATATAGAGCACTGTGTCTAGAGTCAGGAAAACCTAAGCCCAAATTCATCCTCTGACACTTTATAACTTCATAAACATGTGTGAATGTGTGACTCTGGATATGTTGCTTAACCCTGTTTGATTCAGTTTGATCATCAATGAAATAAGCTGGATAAGGAAATGACAAACTACTCCAGTATTTTTGCCAAGAAAACCCCAAATGGGATTATAGAGAATCAGACAGTACTTAACCAACTGAACAACCACAAAAAGGAAATAACTTGGAAGCAGACCTAAAAAGAATGAGTTATAATTACGTGGATTAACCCTATTTTACCTCATTGTTATAGCCCATTTCATATTTCAGCTCACATTTCAACTGTGTCTCAGCTCAATATAAGGAAGAAATTTCTAATAATTGGATCTATCTGAAAATATAATGTGCTTCATCAGGAAATAATAAACCCCATCACTGGAGGTGTTTAAGCAAAAACTAAATTGAATTACCTTCTGATGTGAATGAGGTAGTGAAGATTTCCTCAGTATACAGCACATTGAATGAGATGACTTCTCAAGTCCTTTCAAAATGTGAGATTATATGGTTTTCCAAAACTAAAATAAAATACCTGGAGGCAGAATATGCAGGAAATGAACATAAGGTTTTCTTTGTTTACAATGTCTAGGGGTGGCTCTTCCTACCAACTGACATAATGGTCCCCAAATGATCTATTAAATTTGTGCATATTTTTGAGAGAAATTTGGAACTATGCTCAAAAAGTTATCAAACTGTCTATACCCTTTGATCCAGCAGTGTTTCTACTGGGCTTATATCCCAAAGAGATCATAAAGAAGCGAAAGGGACCTGTATGTGCACGAATGTTTGTGGCAGCCCTCTTTGTAGTGACCAGAAACTGGAAACTGAGTGGATGCCCATCAATTGGAGAATGGCTGAATAAATTGTGGTATATGAATATTATGGAATATTATTGTTCTGTAAGAAATGACCAACAGGATGATTTCAGAAAGGCCTGGAAAGACTTACATGAACTGATGCTGAGTGAAACGAACAGGGCCAGGAGATCATTATATACTTCAACAACAATACTATATGATGACCAATTCTGATGGAACTGGCCATTCTCAGCAATGAGATGAACCAAATCAGTTCCAATGGAGCAATAATGAATTGCTCCCAGTGAACTACGCCCAGTGAAAGAACTCTGGGAGATGACTAAAAATCATTACACTGAATTCCCAATCCCTATATTTTTGCCCACCTGCATTTTTGATTTCCTTCATAGGCTAATTGAATAATATTTCAGAGTCTGATTCTTTTTATACAGCAAAATAATGGTTTGGTCATGTATGCTTATTATGTATTTAATTTATATTTTAATATATTTAACATCTACTGGTCATCCTGCCATCTGGGGGAGGGGGTGGGAGGTAAGAGGTGAAAAATTGAAACAAGAGGTTTGGCAATTGTCAATGCTGTAAAGTTACCCATACATATAACCTGTAAATAAATGGCTATTAATTTTTTTAAATTGTGCATATTTTTAACAAAAAAAAATAATAGCCGACATTTAAATGGCATTTTAAAGTTGGCATTGCATTTTGTGTGCAGGTACCCATTTCAGAACCCCAGGATCATTGAGAAAAGAATCATGAGTATTGTAGTTTATAGAAAAAAATTGATACAGAGGATTAGAAAGGAAATAGTAAAAGTGCCTTATTACTTTTGATGAATTCAAGTCATGTGGGCCAAACAAATTGTATCCTACAATACTGAAAGAACTGGTAGACGTGACTTCTGAGCAACTGTCAATGATACTTGAAATACTATGGAAAATGGAAGTGATAATACAAGATTGGAGAAAGGAAGACATTCTGTTTTTCAAAAATAGTCTACAAACTATGGACCAGAGGAGCTTGACAATGATTTCTGAAAAAAATATGGAACATATCATTAAAGAGATGGTAATAAGCATCTAGAAGAAAGCACCAATTACAAGATGCTGACAGGATTTCAGTAGGCACAGGTCATTTCAGACTAAACTAATTTTCTTTTTGACAAGGTTATTAAACTAGTAGTAGATAGATGTTATAGATGTAGTTTACCTCAATATTAGCAAAACTTTTGATAAAGTGTGTCATACTATGCTTACAGAGAATATAAAGAGATAAAGACTAGATAAGAATTATATGGATTCAAAACTAGTTATATAACCATACTCAAAGATTAGTTCTTATTGATTTATTATCAAGGTGTTATAAGATCTCCAGGAAAACCCCAGGGATCTTTACTGAATTCTGTATTCTTTAATATTTTTGTCAAGGAAAAGACATTCATGACATACTTATCTAATTTTCAAATTATACAAACTTCATGATAGCTATCATAGTGAATAATAATTTCAGGATCAAAAATAGAGCTTTACAAGTTAGAATAGTAGTGTTAACTCAAATGATAATTTGTTGTTGTTTATCTTTTCATTCAGTAGTGTCTGAGTCTTCAGGTCCCCATGGACCATAGAACTCCAGGCCCTCCTCTCATCCCCTCTCTCTTAAAAGTCATAAAGTTATACATGGTTTCCATGACACTATCTATCCATTTTATCCTCTATCATCCCCTTCTCCTTTTGACTTCAATCTTTTCCAATATCAGGGTCTTTTCCAAAAAATTCTGTGTTTTCATTATGCTATCAAAATATTTAAGTTTTGGCCTCAGCATTTGACTTTCCATAAATGGATTGAATTAATTTTTATAAATGTTTATTGATTTTATCTCCTTGTTGTTCAAGGGACTCTCAAAAATCTTCTTTAGCACCATAATTCAAAAGTGTTGATCTGTGATACATTTTTATCATAATCCAATTTTTATAGCCATACATAACTACTAGAAAAAAAACACACCATAACTTTGACTATTTGAACCTTTATTGGCAAAGTGATCTTATATTTAGTATGCTGCCTAGGTTTACCATAGGTTTCCTTTCAAATAATAAATTTCTTTTAACTCCATGGCTACAATTGTCATTTGTTGATCTTTGAGCCTAAGAACATAAACTCTAATACTCCTTCCATTTCTTTTCTATTTGCCAGGAAATGATGAGATTAGTTGCCAATACATAAATCCAGTAGACATAAATATAAAGTCATGAACTTGGGTTAAAAACAAACAAGCAAAGCTCTCACAAGTAAATGAATGTGTGGAGAAGGAGAATTTGGTTGGGTAGAAACTTTACTAAATCAGATTTCATTTAATATATTTTGCCCAATTTTGCAATCATAAGTACTTCAACTTAATAAAGATATTGGTAATTTGAAATTGTGAAGGCCTTCATTGAAATCATATGAGGAACACTTGAAGGAAGTAGGTATATTTAGCTTAGGGGAAAGTAAGATTTGGGAGGGGTATCATTGTTACCTTCAAAGTATTTGGAGAGCTATAATATGGAGGAAGCATTTAAATTGCTCTGTTTGCCCTCTTCATCCTCATTTCCATGTCACGGGGGCTGAACGAAGACCGGTGAGTAAAAGTTATGAAGAGGGAAATTTAGGCTCAATATCAGGAAACTTACTGAAATTTGATCTCTCCTAA
This sequence comes from Sarcophilus harrisii, assembly GCF_902635505.1. Classification (NCBI taxonomy): domain Eukaryota; kingdom Metazoa; phylum Chordata; class Mammalia; order Dasyuromorphia; family Dasyuridae; genus Sarcophilus; species Sarcophilus harrisii. The sequence continues at coordinate 187,276,714 of NC_045427.1, read as the reverse complement.
AGTAGTATGAGATAGCTCATGAGGTGCTAAGTTCCTCATTGTTCAAATACATATTAGATTACCACTTTTGGGGAATTTTATACTGGGAGTAATAGTAATATAATAATAATAGATAGTCAATGAAAATTGGTCTCATGTTTCCAAATCAAATTCTCATTCATTTGTTGCATTCTTTTTAGTCTGCATTCTAATAATAACATTTATATGCTTTACAAATATTATATTGTTTTATCCTTATTAACATCCTTAGGAGATAGGTGCTATTATTATCACATAGGATTGTGAAATCCAGATGCTTCAAAGCTTCCTGAGCCAGAAATTAAGTTGCTAAGATTTTCTGCTGGGATAGGATTCTAATTGATAATTACAAATGCCTGTTTATTTTTTTATGACAACACAAAGTTACTAAATCTTCAAATGACTGGTCAAAGCTTCCTTCTCTTATGTGGGCCATTTGGGATATAACATTAGCATTTTGTCTGTCCCACTGGGTCTGGAATGCTTCCGGGACCACTCACTGGCAGGTTAATTAATTGACACTTGTTTCATAGGTAATATATAGTGTAGGAATCAGTGATTAATATAGGTTAGTAGAACCAATGAAAAGTAAATTATGAAAATATTAAACTGGTGTCTGAAAGTTTTGAGATTCTGTACATTTCCAAAATGATATTTAATTGCTTCAATGTTCTCTTCCTAGGTTTCCACATGATAAATTTTTTAATTTGTTTTTTTTTTAATAGTTTTTTTTTTATTTACAAGTTATATGTATGGGTAATTTTACAGCATTGACAATTACCAAACCTTTTGTTCCAATTTTCCCCCACTGCCCCCCACTCCCTCCCCTAGATGGCAGAATGACCAGTAGATGTTAAATATATTAAAGTATAAATTAGATACATAATAAGTATACATGACCAAAACATTATTTTGCTGTACAAAAAGAATCAGACTCTGAAATATTGTACAATTAACTGGTGAAGGAAATCCATTATGCAGGCATTGGCAATTCAATGTAATGGTTCTTAGTCATCTCCCAGAGTTCTTTCACTGGGTGTAGCTGGTTCAGTTCATTACTGCTCAATTGGAACTGATTTGGTTCATCTCATTGCTGAGGATGGCCAGGTAGATCAGAATTGGTCATCATATAGTATTGTTGTTGAAGTATATAATGATCTCCTGGTCCTGTTCGTTTCACTCAGCATCAGTTCATGTAAGTCTCTCCAGGCCTTTCTGAAATCATCTTGTATGTCATTTCTTACTGAACAATAATATTCCATAATATTCATATACCACAATTTATTCAGCCATTCTCCAATTGATGGGCATCCACTCAGTTTCCAGTTTCTGGTCACTACAAAGAGGGCTGCCACAAACATTCATGCACATACAGATCCCTTTCCCTTCTTTATGATCTCTTTGGGGTAAGCCCAGTAGAAACACTGCTGGATCAAAGGGTATACACAGTTTGATAAGTTTTTGAGCATAGGTCCAAACTGCTCTCCAGAATGATTGGATGTATTCACAATTCCATCAACAATGCATTAGTGTCCCTGTTTTCCCACATGCCCTCTAACATTCTGCATTATCTTTCCCTGTCATTCTAGCCAATCTGATAGGTATGTAGTGGTATCTCAGAGTTGTCTTAATTTGCATTTCTCTGATTAATAATGACTTGGAGTACCTTTTCATATAGCTAGAAATAGTTTCAATTTATTCGTCTGAGAATTGTCTGTTCATATCCTTTGACCATTTATCAATTGGAGAATGGCTTGATTTCTTATAAATTAAAGTCAATTCTTTTTATATTTTGAAAATGAGGCCTTTATCAGAACCTTTGAATATAAAAATATTTTCCCAGTTTATTGCTTCCCTTCTAATCTTGTCTGCATTAGTTTTGTTTGTACGAAATATTTTCAGTTTGACATAATCAAAATTTTCTATTTTATGATCAGTAATGATCTCTAGTTCTTCTTAGTCATAAATTCCTTCCTCTTCTACAAGTCTGAGAGGTTAACTATTCTGTGTTTCTCTAATTTATTTATAATCTCATTCTTTACATTTAGGTCATGAACCCATTTTGACCTGAGCTTGGTGTATTGTGTTAAGTGTGGGTCATTGCCTAGTTTCTGCCATACTAGTTTCCAGTTTTCCCAGGAATTTTTGTCAAATAGTGAGTTCTTATCCCAAAAAATGGAGTCTTTGGGTTTGTCAAACACAAGATTGCTATAGTTATTGACCGTTTTGTCCTTTGAACCTAACCTATTCCACTGATCAACTAATCTATTCCTTAGCCAATACCAAATAGTTTTGGTAACGTCTGCTCTATAATATAATTTTAGATCTGGTACACCTAAGCAACCTTCATTTGATTTTTTTTTTCATTAATTCCCTTGAAATTCTTGAACTTTTGTTTTTCCATATGAACTTTGTTGTTATTTTTCCTAGGTCATTAAAATAGTTTTTTGGGAGTCTGATTGGTATAGCACTAAACAAATAGATTAGTTTAGGTAGTATTGTCACCTTTATTATATTTGTTCGCCCTATCCAAGAGCATTTAATATTTTTCCAATTGGTTGGATCAGACTTAATTTTGTAGTTTTTCTCATAAAGTTTCTGATGTTCCCTTGATAGATAGATTCTTAAGTATTTTATACTATCAGTAGTTACTTTAAATGGAATTTCTCTTTGTAACTCTAACTGTTGGGTTTTGTTAGTGGTATATAAGAATGTTGATAACTTATGTGGGTTTATTATATATCCTGCAATTTTGCTAAAAGCGTGGATTGTTTCTAATAACTTTTTAGTAGAATCTCTGGGGTTCTCTAAGTATACCATCATATCATCAACAAAGACTGATAATTTGGTTTCCTCATTGTCTGTTCTTATTCCTTTAAACTATCTCTCAACTCTTATTTCCAAAGGTAGCATTTCCAATACAATATTGAATAGTAATGGTGATAGTGGGCAACCTTGTTTCATTCCAGATCTTATTGGGAATGGTTGCAGTTTTTCCCCATTACATGTTATGCTTAGTGATGGTTTTAAATAGATGCTGCTGATTTTTTTTTTAAGGAAAAGTCCATTTATTCCTATACTCTCAAGCGTTTTTAATAGGAATGGATGTTGGATTTTATCAAATGCCTTTTCTGCATCTATTGACATGATCTCATGGTTTTTGTTAATTTGGTTACTAATATGGCCAATTATATTGATAGTTTTCCTAATATTGAACCAGTCCTGCATTCCTGGTGTAAATCCCACTTGATCATAGTGTATTATCCTGGGGATGATTTTCTGTAATCTTTCTGCTTATATCTTATTTAAGATTTTAGCATCAATATTCATTAGGGAGATTGGTCCATAATTTTCTTTCTCTGTTTTCAACCTACCTGGTTTAGGTATCAGTACCATGCCTGTGTCATAAAAGGAATTTGGTAGGACTCCTTCGTTCCCTATTTTATCAAATAATTTATATAGCATTGGGGCCAATTGTTCTTTAATTGTTTGGTAGAATTCACATGTAAATCCATCTGGTTCTGGGGATCTTTTTTTAGGGTGTTGGTTAATAGCTTGTTCTATTTCTTTTTCTGAAATGGGACTATTCAAGCAATTTACTTCCTCCTCTGTTAATCTGGGAAGCCTATATTTTTGGAGATTGTCATCCATTTCACTAAGGTTATCAAATTTATTGGCATAAAGTCGGGCAAAGTAACTCCTTATTATTGCTCTAATTTACTCTTCATTGTTGAAAAATTCTCCCATTTCATTTTTAAGACTACTAATTTGATTTTCCTCTCTCCTTTTTCCAATCAGATTTACCAAAGACTTATCTATTTTTTTTTGTTTTTTTCATAGAACCAACTCTTAGTTTTATTAATTAGTTCAATAGTTTTTTACTTTCAATAGTATTAATTTCTCCTTTTAATTTTAGAATTTCAAATTTAGTATTTGATTGGGGGTTTTTAATTTGGTTTTTTTTTCCCCTGGTCTTTTTTTTTAGTTGCAAGCCCAATTCATTGATCTTCTCTTTCTCTATTTTATTCAAGTAAGCCTCTAAGGATAGAAAATTTCCTCTTATTACCGGATTTGGCTGCATCCCACAAATTTTGGTATGATGTCTCATCATTGTCATTATCTTGAATGAAATTATTAATTGTATCTATAATTTGCTGTTTCACCCAATCATTCTTTAAGATGAGATTATTTAGCTTCCAATTATTTTTGGTCTATTTACTCCTGACTTTTTCTTGAATGTAGTTTTTATTGCATTGTGATCTGAAAAGAAAGCATTTACTATTTCTGCCTTCTTGCATTTAATTTTGAGGTCTTTATATCCTAATATATGGTCAGTTTTTGAATGGGTTGCATGAACTGCTGAGAAGAAAGTATATTTCTTTCTGTATCCTTTCAGTTTTCTCCAAAGTGCTATCATACTTAATTTTTCTAATATTATATTTACCTCTATAATTTCTTTCTTATTTGTTTTGTGATTTGATTTTTCTAATTCTGAGAGTGCAAGATTGAGATCTCCTACTATTACAGTTTTGCTGTCAATTTCTTCTTGCAATTCTCTTAACTTCTCCTTTAGGAAGTTGGATGCTATACCACTTGGTGCATATATGTTTAGTATTGATATTACTTCGTTGTCTATGCTACCCTTTAGCAAGATGTAGTTTCCTTGCTTATCTCTTTTAATTAGATCAATTTTTGCTTTTGCTTGATCTGAGATAAGGATGGCTACCCCTGCTTTTTTGACTTCACCTGAAGCATAATAGATTTTGCTCCATCTTTTTACCTTTACTCTGTATATATCTCCCTGCTTTAAATGTGTTTCTTGTAAACAACATATTGTAGGGTTCTGACTTTTGATCTAGTCTGCTATCTGCCTCCTCTTTTTGGGAGAGTTCATGCCATTCACATTTACGGTTAGAATTACTAATTCTGTATTTCCTGCCATCCTAATATCCCCAGATTATGCTTTTCTTTTTCTTGTCTCCCCAACCCTCTTTCCCAGTTTTAAACTTATGCGTCCCACTTGTATCATGATGCTCATCCTCTTTAGGATCCCTCCCTCCCCCCTTTGAATCTCTTCCCCTTTCTTGTTCCCTTCCCTTATTACTCTTTTTCTTTTGCCTTTTTCTCTCCCCCTTTTTAATGAGGCAAGAGAGGATTTTCTGTAAAACAAGTATGTCAATTATTTTCTCTTTGAGACAACTATGATGAGAGTAAGATTCACACAATGTTCCTCCCCCTCTCTGTGTTCCCTCAGATATGGTAAGTTTCCTTTGCCTCTTTGTGGGATGTAGTTTCCCTCTTTTTATCCCCTCTTTCCCCTTTTTCTGACATTATCCCTTTTCCAGTTCTACTTCCCTTTTTTTAATGTTATATCAGTAAAATTAAATTATACATGTAGTCTTTTGGTATATCTACAACAGAAATACAATTCTCAAGATTTCCTTTTACCTTTTCTGCATCTCTTGAATTCTATGGTTGGAGATCAAATTTTGTGTTTACGTCTGGTTTTTTGTTTAGAAATAAATGGAATTAATTTGTTTTATTAAAGTCCACCTTCTTCCCTGGAAGAAAATGCTCAGCTTAGCTGGGTCTTTGATTCTTGGCTGCATTCCAAGTTCTTTTGCCTTTTGGAATATCAGATTCCAGGCCCTTTGATCCTTTAATATGGAGGCCGCCATATCTTAGGTGATTCTTATTGTGGCACCTCAGTATTAAATTGTTTTTTTTTTTTTTTTTCTGGTTGCTTATAAAAATTTTTTCTTAGTCCGATATTTCTGAAATTTAGCCACAATATTCCTTGGAGTTTTTAATTTAGGGTCTATCTCAAATGGTGTTCGATGAATTCTTTCAATGCCTATTTTACCTTCTGATTTTATTACCTTTGGACAGTCCTTTTTGATGATATCTTGTAAAATAGTATCTAGGTCCTTTTTTTCATCATAATTTTCAGAAAGTCCAATAATCCTCAGATTATCTCCCCTAAATCTATTTTTCAGGTCTGTCATTTTTCCAAGTAGATATTTCATGGTTTTTTTTTTCAAATTTATCATTTTTTTTTTTTTTTTTTTTGGTTTTGCTTGGCTGATTCTTGCTGTCTCAATGAATCATTAGTTTGTATTTGTTCAGTTCTGATTTTGAATGAATTATTTTCTTCATTAGCTTTTTTTTTACTTCTTTTTGTATATGTCCAATTGACTTTCTAAATGAATTGTTTTGCTCTATGGAATTTTTTTCCATTTCACTATTTTTTTTAGTGAATTATTTTCTTTTTCCAATTCACATATCCTACTTTCTTGTGAGTTCTTTGTCTTTTCCATTTCACATATCTTACTTTCCAGTGATTTTTTTTTACTTTTTCCAATTCACAAATTTTGTTTCCCTGTACTTCCTGGGAATTTTTTTACCTTTTCCAATTCATATTGCAAAGCTTCTCTTTCCTGTCCCCATTTTTCTTCTAACTCTCTTTTGAAACTTTTAATGGTCTCTTCTATGAGAGCATTATGTAAAAGAGGATTGGTAACATTCCCCTTTGGGGTCTTGTCTGGTGACTGTTTGCTATTTGTCTCTTTGGAGTTGCAGATGTGTTCTTTTTTGTATAGAAGCTATCAATAGTACTTTTAATTTTTTTACTCATTTTTTAAAGCCTTTAGGGTCTTCCTTCAGAACAAGGTGGTTACCAGCTTCCTTTGCAGAGCAGGGAGAGATGTAACCTGGCTTTAAGCTAGGAGGTGTGAGAGTGCTTTGAGTGAAAGTTTCCCCTTCCCCCAACTGGAGGTGGTTTAGCATGGGCCTAGCTATGGAAGTGCCAGGTGGAGCTGTGTGGTTTAGCGGCTGCCCTAAGGCTAGAGACTAAATGGTGCAAGTATCACTGCCCCAGGCCTGAGCCCCTTGTGGGGCTCTGGGTATTAGCAGCTGGCCAGCGAATAGCCCAGCTTGGACCGGAAGTCTCTGCCTGGAAGCAAATAGCCCTGCTTGGGGCAATAGAGCTATTGCTCTATAGAGGCTACCCCAGGCTGTGCCCCCCTGCTGTGCAGATTCACAACTGCCCCAATGAAAAGCCTCATACTGAGGGTTGGGGTTGTGAGCTTGTGCTGTGATCTTTGCTCTCACTTCTGGTTTGGGGGTCCACTGCATCTAATTCTCTCCCTGCCTGTGCTGATCTTCTCCCCCTTCCTGAGGACAAACTTTTTCTGGCCAGATTCCAAATTATCTTTGGCTGGTGAGTTGTTGTGCTTCTAATCTTTATGAGTTGTTGCAGTCAAGCCTATTTTTGAGGTTAAATATAATATTGATAGTGAGGGTAAGAGAGGAGCTTAGAAAGTTGCATGTGCCTTCTCTGCAAACTTGGCTCCACACACAATGATAATCTTATAAAGTGGATATTTTGGATGATAACATTTTATATTTTTATCAAAATGGTTAAAGCAGCTTGACTAGGATGCTAAATTGTAGAGTGAAGTTATGATTATATCAGATTAAAGTGATCTTCACCACCACTTCTACTATCACCATAATAACCACCATCATCAGTTAATTAATCATGCTCCAGTTGCATGTTGCACTGTAACACAATATAAAAACAATCATAGATTCAAAACTAGAATAAATCTTAAAGCTCATCTGGTCTAAAGCATTCATTTTATAGCAGGAGAAACTAAGGTACAGAAAAGAAAAGTGACATTTAAAATCAAAAAAGCATTAATTAGCAGGGTCAGCTGACCCATTAATTCCAAACCTGGAGCTCTCACCGTAACATCATACTAATTCATATCAAATTTGGCATAACATAGTCAAATAAGTTTAAGTTTTGTGGGAATCCAAAAAGCAAAATATAAGTGAGTTTACTGCTCCTTTAAGAGTCTTGTGTTCATTCAGCAAGGCATAAAATGGGTGAGAGCATATGCTATTTTCTAAAAGTCAAACTACCACCTACCAAAATGTGCCATCATCCAAGCATTGGCCATAATAATGATCATGTGAGGATAAAGAATAAGGGTAGGGGAATCAAAAATTCATGTATATTGACAATAGATTGAGGATATGGAATTCACTCTCAAGAGAAAGAAACAGGATCTATGTCAGTATTATCTTCCATGAATTTTATATTTTTGGCAACTTGGCCTACTAGCTGTGGTTGCTCATAAATTAGATTCTTTCTCTCATTTCTATTCCTTTGCACAATCTGTGTCTCCTATGCTCAGAAGTCATTCATTCTTCACTTTGTCCTCAGAGAATAGCTTTTTAAAAGATGAGGTCAAGAATTAGTTTCTTCAAGAAGTCTGATTTGGTTTTCTTTATTCAATTTCCTAATTCTATCATTCTGAATATTGATTACTTTATGTGTATTTTATATTCACAGAGTTGTTTGATAATATTCTAAAGATAGTTAGATACAATGGATAGAGTGCCAGCTTTGGAGCTAGTATCCAGCCTTAAACACTTACTACTTGTGTGACCCTAGGCAAGTCTTTTAACAACTGTTTTCCTCTGTTTTCTCATAACTCCCTCCCAAGGTTATTGTGAGGAGCAAATGAGATTTGCTTTAAAACTCTTGACACAACGGCTAAAAATTAGAAAATGCTATGTAAACATAACCTACCAATATCACCACCACTACCTCTACTGCTGCTGCTGCTACAACTATTATATGAAGCCCTTGTGGATTGATCAACAAGGAAGTTAAATGATTATTGAATGGAATACAGAATTGAATCAATTTGGAAATAAGCTTTATAGATCATGTAGATCAACTCTCCTTTTATAGAAGAAAAGACTAAATGCCAGGTAAGAAAATAACTTGCTTAAGATCACCAAGGTTAAGTGTCAAGATTAGAACGGAGGTCTTATGACTCAGAATCTATTACTGTACCACTCTATTGTTTCTTGTTACTTTTGATGTTTATCTTTTGTTTTTGAAGAGGACCAATGATATTATGATGCTATTGTAAAAGAGTGAATGATGGCTGAGTTGGAGTTAAGGGAGGCAGATTTGTCCAAAATCATCAGTCTCATCAAAGAGTGGCAAAACAAATGTCAGGATCACTAGTTGTAACACTGCTACTCTACAGTGCCTGCTTTAGCTGCTTTCATGGCTATTTAAACAAATTATTCTCATCTGTCCATTATGCAAGGGTAAATCTTCACATGAGTGAGACAAATATCCTCTTAAGTCACTGATGAATTTGAGGTATGTTAGCTACCTTCAAATTGGGTTAGCCTATGTGACAAGGTTTTACTGCGGTGTAACTAACCTGTAGCCACAGGTGAAAGTTGAATTAAAGATGGACACCAAAGATGGTTGAGCAGTCCCCAAAAGAGTTCAGCACCAGAGATGCTAGTCTTTCTTGAACACCTCATATACTCTTTCCCCTTCCCTACATTGGCCCTGTAGAGTTCCTCAAAGCCTCTATGGTCTATTACTAACCATATTTCATATAAAAGACAGGTATTTAGAACAAAAGATTTTAAATGGATAATAGGAGTCTGAGCAGTTTACATTGAAATTTGTATTCTACCTTTGTTCAATTCTTGTGATATTCTTGTGCCAAAATGTAGTGTTCTCATTTGGTTTACTGGAGGTTTTTAGGGCAGCCTAAGTTTCATTTCAGTAATCACCACAAGACTAGCCAAGGGTTAAAGTCCAAATCCTTTATTATCTCTTTCAAAGTCTTGTCTCCTTTCCTGAGGCCTGATTAGCTTTCTTAAAGGCCTTCTGGAGTCTTGGGTTCAGTGGAGAAAATGCAGGAGGACGGGCCTGCCACCACTGGGTGTGAGATGGTATGGATGAATTGAGTCTAAGAGCTTGTTCTTCAGCCTCCAGTCTACTTGTCTTCCCTAGCTCTCTATGAATCTGGCTGAGGCTCCCAGCTTACACGCTCTACACTGAGTATAAACCAATCATTATATCACTAGAAAACCATTATTTGTTGTAAGATTAAATCAATCACACTGAACTAAAGAACTATTAATCACCATGCTAAACTAGATAACTATTGTCTCATCAATTCCAATGACTTAACATCTTGTAAGAATCCTTGTTACAGAGTTCTGTCCCATAACAAATTCCTAATCTAGAAATGATCTTCGACATGGAGAACAACCTTGCTACCTCACATTCACACAGCCTTTTGCTATTTGTTGGAAAATAATGTTGAAATGGTTTATGGGAAAAGACTGGTTTAAAACAAGCATAAGACTGGAGTTAAGGGGGACTTTCTAACTCTAAGTCAGATGGATGCTTGAAATATCAAATTCCATATTGCTAACAAAAAAGAATTATTTCAAAGATAAATTGAATGTTTTTGGACATCAATTAGCTATCTGGCTTGTGTATATTCTAGCTCCTGTGGTTAAGCCTGTGGAAACTAATTGATTTCCCTCCATACTTTTGTCACATGCACATGACAAAATCCAATTCAATCAACATTTATTAAGGTCTTTAAAAATGAAATCTTCATTTCCTTTAAGTAATGTGCTTTCTTCTGAGGAAAATACATGTGCACACAAAAAATGAATGCAAAATGTCAAAAAGATACAAAGTTATTTCAGTAGGAATAAAGAGTCAAAAAAAAAAAAGGAAGGAGAAACAAGAGAAGCTCTATGTAGAAAGTGGCAATTAACAAGAATTTTGAAGGGAACTAGTGATTTCAAGATGTCCAAGTGGGGAAGAACATTCCAGGAGTGGGGTATGTAAAGGCACATAGGAAAAAAATGGACAACCTTGTATGGGGAATCAAATAGTCCTATTAACTAGAATGAAGTTTTTTAGGGGAAAACCATATGTAATGTGAAAGAAACCTAATGAGAATCCATAGAGTTGAAAAACTTTATTGAGAGTAGAGGAGACTGACCAGTTCCTTTGGGAGTTGCAGTAAATATAATTGAAGATGGACATAGAAAAAGGGATTTATTGCTGATGAAGAAATGTGTATGAAGGAGTTAAGAGAGTGAATGTTCTTCGAGGGAGGGAGGGAGGAAGAGAAGGAGAGAGAAAGAGAGAGAGAGAGAGAGAGAGAGAGAGAGAGAGAGAGAGAGAATAAGAAAACCCCTTATTTTAAAAGTTCAGTCTCCCACCATTTATGAACTTACTGATAAACTTCTATGTGTTAACTTAAACAACACAAAAAATTCACTTTCCAACAGGTATAAACATTTACAAGCAGAGCAACAATGGTGGCATAGGGCATTCACTTTTTTCCATATTTTTATTGTTGTTCAATTTGATTCAACTTTTCATGACCCAATTTTGAACTTTTCTTGGCAAAGATACTAGAGTGGTTTTGTCATTTCCTTCTCCAGCTTGTTATGAGGAACCTAAGGCAAACAGGGTTAAGTGACTTGTTCAAATTCACACAATCAGTAATGTTTGAGGTCATATTTGAATTGAGAAAGACAAGTCTTTCTGACTCCAAGCATAGTATGCCATCTAAAAGCCCCATCTCTCAGTATTCCTTCATGTAACTAAAGGGAACTAGTTGAAGGGAAATAGTTTAAGTAAAAGATTATTATTTCAAATTACACAAAAATCCAAACCCCTCCCCCCTAAAATATGAAGAGCTAGTGAGAAACAAGTAAACTGAAGGGAAGTAGTATGAATGATCAAGTGAACAGAGCAACAAATTCATTTCCTCTAAAGAAATTTAAATTTTGCCAAAATGGAGTTGGAAGAGGAAAACCCTTACAACAATTTCTAAATGAATGTAGTAGAAGTATTACTATGATTATTTTATCTGTGAAGAAATAAGCTGAAAGAACTAATTTTTGTCCTCGAAAGTCTCATGTCTACAATACCATTTAACTAGATCGTATTTTGTATTGTTGAAGTACTTAATCCACCTTAATCCTTCCTGCATGTGATAATAATACTGTAGCTGAGGATAGATATTAGTCAGTTAATGAAATAGCATTTATTAAGCATGTTTTATAATATAGGTCTTGCACTGTGCCAAGAAAGCCCCGAGGACACAAAGAAACAAAATCTCTACTCTCCAAGAGTTCTCTCTTACCTCTCTTCATACTCTCTACATACTCATTTTTCTACATCCAAGCTTGTATAGATTACATGGTTTTATGTCCATTCATCTTCTTGCTGATCCTCTGTATGTATGACTCCAGTTTTTCAATGTATTTCCCAAAATGTGACATTTTTAAAAGAACACAATATAGGTTTGATCTGATTAAGGCCAAGCATGTGGAACCTTTTTAAAAAAAAAATTTAAAAATACAAAATGTTGAGAGAGAAAAATCAAAACAAAAAGGAAAAAAAAAACATAGGAGAAGGGAAAAACATTAAAAAAAAATAAGTGAACATAGCATGTGTTGATTTACATTCAGTCTCCTTAGTTCCTTTTTCTGGATGGAGATGGCATTTTTTGGCCAAAATCTGTTAGGATTACTTTGGATCATTGAACCACTGAGATGAACCAAAGCTTTCATATATGAGCATCACAGTCTTGCTGTTACTGTGGACAATATATTCTGGTTCTTCTTCTTTTGCTCAGTGTCAGATCATGTAAATTGTTCCAAGCCTTTCTAAAATCAGCTTGTTCATCATTTTCATAAAACAATATTATTCCATTTTCTCTTAATATTACAACTTGTTCAGCATTTCCCCAATTCTTTGCTACCACAAAAAGAGCTGCTACAGTTTTCCACATGTGGGTCCTTTTGCCTTTTTTAAGATCTCTTTGAGATATAGGCCCAGTAGAGACACTGCTGGATCAATGATATGCATAGTTTGATAGCTCTTTGGACATAGTTCTAAATTACCTTCCAGAACGGGTTGTATCACTTCACAACTCCACCAATAATGCATTAGTGTCCCAGTTTTCCCATATCCCCTCCAATATTTATCATTAATTTTTCCTGTCATCTTAGCCTATCTGAGGTGGTAGATGGTACTTCTGAGTTTTTTAATTTGCATTTCTCTAATCAATAGTGATTTAGAACATTTTTTCATCTGACTATAGATAGCTTTAATTTCATTATCTGAAAATTGCTATTCCTTTTGACCATTTATCAATTGTGGGATATTGAACTATCATCTTTCTTACTCTAGACACCATGGCTCTAATAATGCAAGGTGGGGAGTAGTTATGTCACATTGATGAATCACTCTGATGTTGAAGGGCAGAAAATAAACATATCATTTTTATGTGAATTATTACATTCCCATATGTATTCTCTTCTTATTTTGTGCAATTGGGGTTTTTCAGAATGCGAGTTTGGAACTTAAAACATTGCTTAATGGAAGAATTGCATAGCATCCAGACACTTGGTTAGGAAAACTTTTCTTTAAATCCTCTTCTGAAGTATATTAGCTGTGTAACTTCCCAATGCCAAACTCCCCATCATACTCACTCCAAAAACTCTAAAACTATGAGTTAAAGACAAGATATTTGTGTATATCAAAGGAGGAAATATTCATATTGGGAGAATTTGGATTGATAGAATCCTAGATCAATGCCCTCTTCTTCTTCTCCCCCATGTATCAGTCCCAATTATTTCATACTGTTATGATAAAAAGAATACTTGTTTCATAATTACTCTCACATAGTAGGTGCTTTATGAATATATTGATTGATTGGTCTTCTGAAAATATATAGTTATTCCTTCTACATCACAACTTATTCCATTATATTTTCCATATATTATGGGTCAGCATAAGAAATTAAGTGAGAATTTTGGAGGAGTTTTGTGAAAGCTTCAGATGACACATAAAGGATAATATATAACACAAAAATCTTTAGAAACTCAGAAATGCATATATTCATAAAACATATATGTATTTATACAACATGAAAATATTTTATCTTTACATACCATAATAATTCTCTGGTATGAAAGGTCAGTCAAAATTTTTATGGCGATTTCCCAGATTATAGAAGAGCCACATCCCTAATCCTTGTGATGTAGAAGGGATAATTATATTGTGATAATTTATCTTCCTATTTTCCACTTAAAAGGTTCAAACTCAAGTATTCTAGATTGAATGCTTTTTCTTTTCTTCCTCCTTTTATATCAGATACCTCTTTCTAATTCAAATTCTGTCATACACTATATTACCTATCTTATCCATTAGCTCAATGTCTTCATTATGGTCACTGCCAAAAGAAAAAATGGTAAACAGCACAAATCTAACCATTTTTTTGTTGTGTAAAATATTCATCAAACATGGTGCCCTTTTTCAGTTCCCAATGCATATCTCTTTGGATTTTTTCAATATTATATTAAAGGATAGCATTATCATGAAAACAAGGTTGTTAGTGATATTTAGGACCCACAATGGCACTTGTGATTTTTTTTCCTTTTAAGTGCTTGATTTCTTCCCTTCTTTCCCCAACCTTCACAATATTTTCAATATAAATTAGCAATTAAAATTAAATTCAAAACAATTATTTGATATAAATCACAGAGTCATTAACAATCTATCCACAAACCAACAGAAGTCAAAAGGACAAGTATTATTCATCAGAAATATAGATGCATAGCCTGTTAGAAACAAGGCTTCTTATCAATATAAATAATTAGAGGTTAGAATATCATTGCCCCAGTTTCTTAGTTATAATAACTTCATAGTTGTATTTATAATTTACAAAGAACTTCACTCTGAAGAGTTTTTTGAGGAATGAGTATAATTATACCCATTTTGCAGATGATAAAATGAAGATCAATAAAGGTAAAGCAACTTGCCCAGCGTCATAAAGCTAGAAAATTTCATGGAATCCCAAAGCTAGATGAAATAGATTATCAAAGAAGGAATTAAAATTTAATCTTCCATTTCAAAAACAAATAAAAACAATCCCACATATAGGACTCATTCTCAACTCCTTTGTCTGCCAAAGGTTTTCCAGAACTTGGAACTGAGTGAGACTCCAATGCAGAAATACAAATGTATTTTTGCACTCATATAAACTTCTACAATATTCCCTAAAATCTTAACATATTACATTTTTAAAAAATATTTAACATTGTGTAATTTTCAATTCGGGTACTATTCCTTACTTGACATTTCACTGGATTCCCTCCAATCAGAAGTAATCTTTTCCCTATCATTTCTTGTTAGTCACTGTAGAATTGAAGCTTTTAAATTGTTCCAGAGAAGACAATAGGAAATTAAAGTCTAAATACTTTGGCTACATAATGAGAAGACAAGACTCATTGGAAAAAACCCTGATATTGGAAAATACTGAAAGCAAACAGAGAAAGGGATGGCAGAGGATAAGATGTATAAATAGTGTCATGTAAACTAAAACATGAGCTTATACAGACTTCAGGAGATAATGGAGGATAGAAGGTCCTGGAGTGATCCATGTAGTCATGAATAGTATGAAATAGTGAATAACAAAATTATTTCTTCAGACTTAACATATTCTAATTTGTGTTATAAGTATTTTAGAAAATACCATGGCAGAATACCTATAGGGTTGTCTATGGCACTGAGAAGTCAAGTGGCTTGCCCCAAATCTGACAATAAATGGTTGTCAACAGAAGGACTTGAACTTGAGTCTCTTAGCTCTAAGGTCACCTCTCTTTAAGTTGTAGGAAAGTATTACTTTGACTTGGGGTTGGGAGTTTCATCATAAGCAGCTTGAGGGCTGGGAATATGACATATATTTTTATATCTTATACTTTTCTGTTTTTAATGAAAGAGCTTGCACATACAAGATACAAGATAGTTAATACAGTTTTGGCAAATTTTTGTTTAACTTTGCCCATGTACAGGGCAGTATGATGTATGTAGCACTTTCAGGTTACCAATATTGTCCTTCACTAGAGAACTACTATTTAAGACATTTCCTAGGAAGTAGATCACTGGAAAATAAATCAAATAGTCACACATAGAAGAGAAAGGCAACAGATGGATCAGTCACATATTGGAATTCCCAAGGCACTAAAAGAAAGTGAGGGAGGCTCCTACAGATAGAGACTACAACTTGATTTTTATTGAAAGTTTAATGTAGTGACAAATATGAAAATATTTTAAATGATTACACCTGTATAATCTATATCAGATTGCTCACTGTTTGGGTGAGGGGAAAAGTAAGAGAGGAAGGGAGAAAAAATTTGGAACTCAAAATTACAAAAGTGAATGTTGAAAATTCTTTACATGTACTTGAAAAAATAAAATAAAAAATAAATAATATTTATAATAAAAATAAATAATTTATTTAAAATAAATATATTAATATTTATATTAATAGAATAATTAATTCTCAGAATAAAAACTGGGACATTGAGAAAAAATAAAGGAAGTTTAATGTGGATGCAAACCCTGTATTAATTTTTTAATGGGTTTCAAAGATTAAGAATGTTTCCTGAATTAAATGAACTTTTAATCTAAATGTCTGCATTTCCAATAAAATAAGTCATTAAAGTGTAAGGTATGTTGTTTGTTTTAAACCTGGGACAGGATGTAGGATAGAGACAGGGAGAAGCCCAGATACTAACATTCACAATATTGGTTGATTCCTCCATAACTCTCACCAACAGGGCAATGTGTGATTAGTTGTAGTTCCATTGGGTATTTAGATGCACCAAGACATATTTAAAAGTTATCATGGAATAATTAATTGAGATCTAGTCTTGAAGATGTTGACATGGTTTCACATCTTACCTTTGATATGCATACAGAAATCAAATATTTCAATAATGACTTGATTTTTGTGGAAGATTCTATTTCTTTTCAGTTATATTATGACCCCTCAAATTATGAAGGGTTGATTTTTGTTAGAATTTTAAAATATTTTGATTTTTCAAATAACTTCTCTTTATTAATATAGAATTATGTTTGATATTTTTGTTTATATCACAAGATAGTCATCTAAACAAATCCAATAAGTAGTCTATGTCATTTTGGACAAGTAATCTCAGTCTTGTAGGCAGTTTTCTAAGATTTTTTGATTCAGAGAAATTTTTGGCTTGCCTAAGAATAGGTAAATTTCCATCCTATAAATCCTCTATTCCAGTGAAATAACAGTTGTAGTTCCCATAGAAGTAGGTAGATTGCTAAAAAAAATAAGTTTTGTATGATTTATTTATTGCAAATTTTTGTAAGAACATTTTTAGAGCAAGATAGAAGAATCAGTGGTTGTTATAAGCTAATAATACCTACATAATAAAATCATTTCAGTAATACTGATCTGCATTGTGTCAGCCACAATTCCTTCTGGTTTACAAGCTCAAAAGAGAGGAACCAATGAAAAGGGATATCTCACAAATTTAGAGTTTATGCTGTATTATTTATGTAAGCCTCTTTATTAGTTTCACTTTAGAGGATAAAAGGTATGTGGCCCCTTGGTTAATAACAACAATCATAGTCCTCCTTAAGCTGTTCTATATTGAATATACCCATACTTAACACCATACACCAAGATAAGAACCTAATGGGTCCATGATTTAGGCATAAAGAATGAGATTATAAATAAATTAGAGGAATATAGGATAGGTTACTTCTCAGACTTGTGGAGGAGGAAGGAATTTGTGACCAAAGAAGAACTAGAGATCATTATTGATCACAAAATAGAAAAATTTGATTATATCAAATTAAAAGGTCTTTGTACAAAGAAAACTAATGCAAACAAGATTAGAAGGGAAGCAACAAACTGGGAAAATATCTTCACAGTTAAAGGTTCTGATAAAGGCCTCATTTCCAAAATATATAGAGCATTGACTCTAATTTATAAGAAATCAAGCCATTCTCCAATTGATAAATGGTTAAAAGATATGAACAATTTTCAGATAATGAAATTCAAACTATTTCTACTCATATGAAAGGATGTTCCAAATCACTATTGATCAGAGAAATGCAAATTAAGACAACTCTGAGATATCACTGCACACCTGTCAGATTGGCTAAGATGACAGGAAAAAATAATGATGAATGTTGGAGGGGATTTGGGAAAACTGGGACATTGATGCATTGTTGGTGCAGTTGTGAACGAATCCAACCATTCTGGAGAGCAATTTGGAATTATGCCCAAAAAGTTATAAAACTGTGCATACCGTTTCTGGGCTTATATCCCAAAGAGATACTAAAGGGAAAGGGACCTGTATGTGCCAAAATGTTTGTGGCAGCCCTGTTTGTAGTGGCTAGAAACTGGAAAATGAATGGATGCCCATCAACTGGAGAATGGTTGGATAAATTGTGGTATATGAATGCTAAGGAATATTGTTGTTCTTTAAGACATGACCAACAGGATGAATACAGAGAGGCTTGGAAAGACTTACATGAACTGATGCTGAGTGAAATGAGCAGAACCAGGAGATCATTATACACTTCAACAACAATGCTATATGAAGATGTATTCTGATGGAAGTGGATATCTTCGACAAAGAGAACATCTAATTCAATTCCAATTGATCAATGATGGACAGAATCAGCTACACTCAGAGAAGGAACACTGGGAAATGAATGTGGACTACTTGCATTTTTGTTTTTCTTCCCAGGTTATTTTTATCTTCTGAATCCAATTCTTCTTGTGCAAGAAGAAAACTGTATAGTTATCTCACATATATTGTATCTCGAATATACTATAATATATTTAACATGTTTAAAATTGCCTGCCATCTAGGGGAGGGGGTAAAGAGAGGGAAGGGAAAAGTTGGAACAAAAGTGAGTGCAAGGGATAATGTTGTAAAAAATTACCCATGCATATGTTCTGTCAAAAAAGTTATTTTTTTAAAAAAGCTGTTCTATATTCCTTCTCCTAATATGAACAAACTTATCTCATCCTTATGAATAAATCCTCCTTTATCTAGAAACAAAATATATAGTCCTATAAAATCCTATAAATTATAGGAAAATTATAGAACATTAGAATTAGAATGAGTATTTGGAGTTTACTTAATCCATTTCTTCTCCTTTTACAGAAGAGGAAACTGAGTCCAAAAGAATAAATAGAAAGTGATTTGCCCAATGTCACACAATTCATCAACAATCAGGTTAGAGATTGAGCCCCAGATACCTTGAGGATATTTTCCATCCCAACATAATGACCTCTATCATTAGTACTTGATTCCTTTGTTAAGCAAACATTTTTCTGGTGCCCAATTTAAAATGTAATATTCTGAGTAGGAAAAATGAATTCAATCTTTAATACTTTAATACTTTTATACTGGAAAGAGACTGATTTTAGCATCAAAGCATAATTGGTTTAAAATCTTAGTTTTCTGATTTATTCTGTTTGTGGTATGTATAATCTGTGTGGACTCGGGTGTGTCACCTCTGCTCTTCAGGCTCCAAGTTTCTTATCAATAGACTAAAGGAGTTGCATAAAATTCTTATATTCTATAAAGCTCCAAATTCTATGACCCTCAGAATGGATGATTTGTTAGATATATTCCCTTGTTGAGGTTTAGAGAAATTTGTGCAAAACAAGAGAATAGCTTATCTCTGTATCGGGTGAGAGGGAGTAGGGAGTCTTTCTTCAACAATCATTGGCCTTTTTAATTTTGCCATAAGTTGTCCAAGAATCAGTATTCCATACATACAAGATTGCTAAGAATCCCATTAGGCATATGCCTGAAAGATTTTCTATTTTCATTATATTGTGGAAGGGTGCTATTCAGTCTATAATCAGGCCATAAACAACAACCATAAAACTGTTGAGGATGGATATTAAATATCTCTTTTCTTTGGCTGTGCTTGAGGTTTTTCTAAAAAGTGGTTCAGGCTTTCTGTTTCTGCCAAGATACATCAGAGAATGGACATGTATCAAAAATGTTTCCCTTCACAGTTGTTAATTAATTTGATAGAGAGACATATTTTATTTCATCATCAAGTGAATAAGATGCTCTCAAGTATCATGGGTATTGGAATTGAGAGCTTCAAAGATCTCTCAATTCTAAATAATATGATTCACAGAGGGACCATTTTACCTCTTCTATGAGGTTCATCATTAAAGATGTTCTAAAGTAATTCAGGAACAAATCCACATCTATTTACAAACCTGTTATGTAACTGGCACTGGCAGAGATATATATAAAAAAAAAAAGCAGAACTATGTCCACTTCCCTCAAGGAGTTTACAACATAGTCATGCAAAGAATGAATTTATACAAAATAATTCAAATTACTTCTGTCACATCATACTACTTTTGACTCTCACTTAATGGAATCGCCCCATATTTGTATATATGCATACATATATGTTTCATGTAGACAAATTTATATGAACTTACATGTATGCTCATATTTTACTTTTCCTGATATAATGAACTCCTTGAGGTAAAAAATTTTAAACTATTTTATGTATCCCTAACACCTACCAGAATATGTACTTAGTAGGCAATTAATACATATCTATTGTTGATTGAATTCATTCTCTCAATTAGTACTGTTATTATTTGACAACATGAGAGTAATTTGCAACAAGGCTAGAGTAAAGGCAATACAGCAGTGCACAGTCCATTAGAGACAAACTATGCACTCCCACCAACACCTAAATTAAAGAGGAGAGGGTACTTGTGTGTATATGGGGACTCTGTCTTATAAACAGCTGTTCTATGTGTGCCAAACCGGCCAATTTTTGCTTTAAGGTAAAATATGAGAGAAAATAGGAGGAAATATCTAAGTAAGGTTTATAGGAGTGTCTCTATTTTCTTATTGCCCTTTTTGTGCTATGCCACAGTTCTGTTTACTTTCAGAGCATAGACAAATGGTATATAAAAGAAGAAAGCCAAAAGGTTTTGAAATTTGTCACAAATTCTGCCTTAAGCTGCATATTTGCTCTGCTATGTTTGAGCTCAATTCTTGTTCGTAGTCCTCCAGAATGACTAAGGAACAAGAACTGGTGGCATCTGTTTCTATCTCTCTATATAACTGAATTATTGCCTTTTTCTACCCAATTTTCTATGCATTGGTCTGTCATGGTAGGACAATGTGTCTATAAATTGAATATTCCATCAGTTGTTTGTCTATCTTGCTATAGCACCTGACAGGAATCAGTTATAAACTGCTACTAGTACATCTGCTCCATCTAGCCTTCTGTGGTTATCTTCTTTTGTCCTGAAGTTTCAAAGGGAGATTATGTATGCCCTCATTTCCCCTTTTTTGTTGTGTCATCACATGATTCTGTCTTTATCATCATCCACAGATCATCATTTTGCTATGTGCTTCATCAGCAATGACATGTTGACTGTTTCTGCTCTGATATTAACATCACTTTCTGATTATAGTATATAAAATTTACATACTTTATATACTATAAGTTTATAGTATAGTTGCTGCTAAGACTAATCCAGGCTGCTTTGCACCTTCTGATCCAGACTGGCTTATATGGGATAGAGAAAGAATAGTATATAATCAAGTGTTGGACATTGGAGAATATGTTAGAAGCACTGGATTAATTCAGGTAAAGGAGACATCAGTGTGGGTTGGAATTATCCCAGGAGCTTGTTAATACTAGCACCAGCTGTACAAATAGCTTGTTCATTTTGGGACTGATTAATGCTAAAGAAGGTCACTCATCCTAAATCTATCAGATCTATTGGATGCTTTTGTTGATTCAATCCATAAGGTTTTATTCACTTGTCTGAACTCCCTGATTAGGTAGCTCTAGTTGAAAATGATTGCCTCCTTTCCTTATTTTCTTAAATCACATTGTCTCTCATGAAGGATTATGTGAGTTAGTGAACTGATATGGATCATAAGGCTACTGAAAACAATAAGCTACACTCGTTCTTTGAAGGAAAATTATTTGAATTATGCTATCCAAAATCATTCTGAACAGGTCAGCAAGCTATATGCAACCCTATTAAGATAAGAACAGTGAGCTACTAAAAGTCAGGGAAAGTTGCAAAAAATGTATGGTAACTGTCTGTCTCTTCAGTAAACGTTTGATCAACTTGACATTTTGCCACAAAAGGCTCCTGTTCCCCCACCCCTTACATAATAACTAGCTTCATGGGGGTTACAAATTGAGTACTACATTAAAGGTTCTCCTGTAGAGAAATAACCCTAGTATTAAATTGGAGGCCTCTAAGGTAACATACTTCCATAGTTTCTCTCAGGATTGAGTTATTCATTTTGACTGGTTTTTTCTCTCTTTTCTTGCATTTGTATATAACCAACATACTCATTTGAGACATAAATTCTTTTGTTGATATTCTTAGAAAAGTCTTTATAGGTAGAACTGAAGAGAAAAGAAAGTTTATACATAGTGGAGGACATAATGGGAGAGGAATTTAACTATGTTGAGCATTTCTATCTCAGAATAATTATAAATACAAGACTGTAGTTTGGTAGAAAGATTAATTTAGTAGAAACCTTTCTCTAGGAAGAAAATTATCAATTGTATATTAGTTGATTCACTTGTACTAAATTAAACCTAATGTCAGATTAAAGATAAATTGATTTATATGCTTTTTATTAATAGGAGCTTGTTTTCACATTTTTCACCAATTTCATTTTTTAGGTAAAATTTATAAATTTGAAAACAGAAAGTTATAAAAGGAAAAGGATGGGAAAGGAAGGAAGGGAGGGAAAGGAAGGCAAGAGGCCAAGAAAGAATCTACAAATCATTTAATTATTTAAAAAAAATGAAAAGTCCTAGGAAACCCAGAGGTTCTGTCAAAGAAAAAAATATTGTAAGCAAACAAAAATAAAGAGCTCAAGGATCAAAAGTCCACTGTCTGGCTCAAACAAGATTTCTTAGCTACCACATATAGGAGATGAAAGATGGGAATAGGTTATACCTAAACATTAGTTATGTAAGATGAATACAAAGAATCAAGAAGGATATTGAAGTTGCAATGAGTTACTGAGATGATCCTATCCTCAACAGTAATAGGAACATTCAGAAGAGCATTTTGTTTCTTTGCTTTCTTTAATAACATAATTTTTGTTTTTAACATCTCACATTTAAGATGTTTAAAGGACTTCCAGTTAGGGATGTCCAAAAAAGCAGAAGGTTATGTAAGACTGAAGGAGAGGAGAGAGACTAAGGCCAGATGTATAGATCTAAGAATCATCTATATAAAGATGACAGTTCAACCCATAGGAGCTATTGAAATCAGTATTTAAAAATGTGATAAAGAGAGAAAAAAACCCAGGATAGATGCTCAGAAGGACACCTGTGGACATGACCTAGATTCATAAAATTTCTTTTTTTGTTTTTGCAAGGCAATTGGAATTAAATGATTTGTCCAGGATCACACAGCTACTTAAATATTAAGTATCTGGGGCTAGATTTTAATTCAGATCCTCCTGAATGCAGGTATGGTCCTCTATCCATTCCACCATTTAGCTGCCTGATATTAATATATTTCGCAAAAGATGGAGAAGAAATCATGTGATAGGAAGGGATTCAGAAGAAAAAAATTTCAGAAAAGCCTAGAGAAAAAAGACTATACAGAATAAGAGAGTAATAAGCAGACTCAAAGGCTGCAGAGAGGTCAATAAGGATGAGGATTTGACAATTTGACAATTAGGAGATCAAAGCCATCTTTGGAGGAAATACGTTTGATTGATGGGCTCAGCATCAAGATTGCATATCACTTTAATTGTAGATCACTAGTCCTAGGCCAAATTTCACTTACAGTTATGTAAGAGAAGAAATGGTAAGGACCAGAAAAAGTGTAAGAGGTCAGAATGGAGATGAACTATTATACCATGAATAGGATGAACTCACCTCTAAAGCAGAAGAAAGTAAGGAAATGGATTAAAAATCAGGAAGAACCTTCTCAGTCCCAATCCTAAAAGGTCTGGTCACATCATGCCTAGGCTATTGAAATAGCCTGATGGCTACCACTCTTCTCCTCATGATATTCCATACTTAACTTAGCTATCAGTGTTTTTCCTGAAGCAGAGGTATGTTCATAGAAATACCCAATTCAATAAACTCAAGCGACTCCATATGAACTTTAAAATCAAATATAAAGTCCTCTGATTGGAATCTATACTTTGATTCCTTTACTCCCCCCCAACATTTTTTTAGTTTTCATACACCTTATTCATCCCCTATTCACCACTTATCCAGCTATTTAGTGACATTGGTCTCCTTGATGTTCATCATGCATGACATTATATCTATCAGTTTCAAGGCTTTTCCATTTTAGATGAGTGGATTAGGAGAAAAAGAGGATGGAAATTGGAGAACTCCTCCCAAATTGTCCACAATTAATCCTCATCATGATTTCTCCCCAGATTGATCTCCTGAAGGAGAAAAAAAATTTTTTTTGGATGATGTTATAGCATAAAGAAATCAAAATAGTCAATTAAAATTAATTGATATAATTTGAGCAAAAAGAAATCATTTAAAATGAATCTGTATTAATCAACAGCATATATATTCAAGACAGAGTGAGAGAAGAGGTTTTTAATTGTCTGTGGAACAGAGAGATTAAATGACTTGCCTAGGATCATAGTTAATACTTGTGAGCAAACATCATACTTTAAAACCTAGTTTTTTCATCCCCTGAAGGCTTCTCCATCTCTGTCTCTCCACTGTCTGTCAATCTTTTTCCTTTCATGTATGTGTATGCATATTGCACATTGCATCGTATACATATACAGTGTGTATGTATATTTTTACATCAACTATAAGTAATGTGGGTAATAAACCAAGTGGAATGTGTAAATGGATTCCATGATAAATAATGGCAATGGGATCACAAATCAGCATATTATATTTGCCGTATATCTTATTTTACAGAAGTCTAATGAAGTCTAAGAATCCACAGCCATACATAAGAAACACTTTAGTAGGGGTGAAATCAGAAATGTCTTTACTTTCTCTGCATATCACATATTTAAGTTCCCTAAACAAATCTGGTTAGAGGGAACATCAAAGATATGTTCAATGTAATAGAACTGTAGAAAATAAATTGGATCCAGCTGACTTTTAACTATAGTCCTGTCAAACAGAACAGAAAAGTAATGTTTCTTTTCTGCTAAGTATTAGTGAGGAATCTGTCTAAACGGTAAAAATAAAATGAAATAAAATAAAATCCCACAGTCATTATATCAAATTAATTATAACTCTAGTGATAGGTAAAAGTGGAATCAGATGTGAGCCTTTTCTGTGAGCCATAAACCAGATAAAACACTTAAAAAAATCTTTTGCTTAGGTTTATAAATTTAAAGAAAAATGTTTATTCTTCTAATGAAATGCAGCATTTATGATTTGTTGTTGACTTAAATAGTATAATAATATTAGGGTAAAAATAATGGAAAACTTTAAAAGAAAAGGTTAACATCAGGTGCTACAATGTTTTATATTATGAGAATTTCTACTGAAAAGATGATTGAATCTGGAGTAATGAATTTTGGATTTGAATTCTAGCTTGGTATTTATTTCCTGTGTGTTGTGATCCTGAGCAAGTCATTTAATTTCTTTCTCTTCTTACTTCTACTGTTGACTTTCCAGAATTTTCCAGCATACCTCAGCTTTAGTCTCAATTTTTTTCAACATCTTGCCTCCTTACCCTAGAATATCCTCCCACCCATAGTACCTTCTCACACTGGAACAACACTGCATTATTCTTTCCCCATTCTTCCATTTATGAGATCTTTTCAAGACCATCTTGTAGAGATTCTGATATTAGTCAAAAACATTTTGAGAAATAGAATTAATCAAATGGGAAAAGATATACAAAAACCAACTGAAGAAAATCATACACTAAAAACTAAGAATAGACAAATGGTAATTAGTCATTCTATAAGACATTGACAATCAATCTCACAAACTAAAATAATGAAAAAATGGAAGAAAATGTAAAATCTCATTGGAAACCCCAGAAGTATAATCTCAAGGAAAAACTACTGCAAGCTGCCAAACAGAATTTAAGTTTCAAGGAGCAACAGTCAGGATTACCCAGGATCTTAGAGTTTCTACCTTAAATGATCAGAGGGTCAGAAAGCCCATATTTCAAAAGGCAAAGGACCTGGGGTTACAACAAAGAATTAACTACCCAGAGATGTAATGGGCTGAGGCTTGAGTTGATGCACTGAGGTCCCAAGCACGTGAGGTTAAATAGTAATTGGGCTATACTCTATTAATATATATGATTGGATAAAGAATGGTCCCTTCCCACTCTGTGCAAGTCCTGATGTGTTGTATAGGAAATGACGATTTTGGTGGGTGGAGGCAGAGAGAGACAGGAAGAGAAGCTGGGAGAGATTGACCTGGGTTCCATACTCCTAGCTGCTGGTCGTGTGGCGGCTGGTCTAGCTAGCTTCTTGACTCAGCTACACACATTGCTATTGTCCATTCCACCTCCCATCTTTCTTCACTGAGAATAAAGACTGATGATTTTCCCCTAACCTGAATTCCTGACTCCGGCTGATTTTAAAATACGCGGTCTTCACACAGAGAGAATGAGCATCATCTTTCAGGGGAAGCAATAGATCTTCAAAGAAAAAAAAAAAGACTTTCAATCATTTCTATTGAAAAAAACAAACCTAAACAGAAAACTTGATCTTCAAATACAGAAATCAAGAGATTCAAGGACTCAAACAGAGGAAAAAGAAAATATATATGCATTCATATATATATATATAAACATATTTGTATATATGTATATATGCATATATATACATTATTTAAAGATTATACTGTTTATATCGCAAGATGGGAAAATGATATCTGTAACTCTAATGAACCATATCTGCTATCAGGGCCCTTAAAGGAGGCATTCATAGATAGAGTGTATGAATATGGATGGACTTTGATGTGATGATCAAAGAAATAGTAAGGGATGGGGAAAGGATTATACTGGGAGAAGAGGAGGTAAAATGGGACAAATTAGATCACACATAGAAGCACAAAAGATCTCTTATAATAGAAGTAAAAAAGGAAAGGGATGAAAATTGTCTGAAGCTTAATCTTATTGGTTTGGGCTTAAAGAGGGAATAGCATAATCACTCAGTTGGGTATAGAAATGTATCTTACCCTATAAGGAAATAGGAAAAAAGAAAAAGAAAATGGAGAAGCTGGGTAGAAGTAAGGGCAAAAATTCTAGGAGAAAGGGGTAAGAAAAGGGAGGAGGGATGATAGAAGATAGAACATGTAGAAGGTGGGGTGAGTTAGAAACAAAACACTGCTAAGGAGGAACAGAATAGAAAGAGAGAACAAAATTATATACAAGATAGAAAATAGAATGGAGGAAAATACAGAGCTGGTAATTATAACTGTGGATATGAATGGGATGAACAATATGTTATTTACAAAAAACATATTTGATACCATGAGACAAATACAGAGTAAAGGCAAAAGGCTGGAACAAAATTTATTATGTTTCAGTTGAAGTTAAAAAAAAAAAAAGCAGAGGAAGCAATTCTGATTTCAGATAAAGCAAGAGTACAAATAGATCTAATTAAAAAGAGATAAGGAAGTAAACAAGAAACATCTTTGTAAAGGGTACAATAGACAATGAAGCAGTATTGATCCCAAATATACATGCACCACATAGTCAAGCATACAATTCTTAGAGAAGTTAAGTCAGTTACAGGAAAAAATAGATAACATAATTATTAGTGGGGGACCTCACCTTCCCTCTTTCAGAATTAGATATATCTAACAACAAGATAAACCAGAGAAACTAGATAAATATAGTAGACCTCTAGAGATTTTTGAATAGGGACAGAAAGAAATATACTTTTTTTTCTCAGCAGTACATGGCACCTACAAAAATAATTGACCATGTAATAGGGCATAAAATAGGGCATAAAAACCTCACAATCAAATGCAAAAAAGTAGACATAGAAAATTCTTCCTTTTAAGACTGTAATGTAATAAAAATTATATTCAATAAAAGGCCAGGGAAAGGTAGAGTAATAAAACAATCAAAAATAAAACAACCTAATTCTAAAAAATGAATGAATCAAAGAACAAATCATAGAAATAAGCCATAATGATAATATATGAGAAAATATGCAAAAAAACTATGGGATGCAGCCAAATAAGATCTTAGGGAAAATTTTATATTTCTAACTAGCTACATAAATAAAATAGAGAAAAAGAATGAATTTGGAAACAAACTAAAAAAAGATAAGAAAAATTAAAAATACCAAATTAAATGCCAAATTAGCATTAGAAACTCAAAAAAGAAATTAATAAAATTAAAACTAAGAAAACTATGGAAATAATAATAAAAGTAAGAGTTGGTTTTATGAAAAAAATATAAAATGTATATAAACCTTTAGTTAATTTGATTAGAAGAAAAGGAAAAAAAAATTACCAGCATCAAAAATGAAAAGGGTGAACTTACCACCAATGTCAAAGAAATTAAAGCAATAATTAGGAACTATTTTGTCCAGTTGTATGCAAAAACAACTGAGTATCTAATTGAAATGTATGAGTATTTACAAAAAATAGAGATTGCCTAGATGAATAAAGGAGGAAATAAATTGTTTAAATTGTCCCACTTTAGAAAAAGAAATTGAATAAGCTATTGATGAACTCCCTAAGAAAAAATTTCCAGGGCTAGATAGATTTACAAATGAATTCTATTAAACATTTAAAAAACAATTAATTCCAATGTTATATAAATTATTTGGAAAAATAGGTAAAAGAGTCCTGCCAAATTCCTTCTATGATATAAATGATACTGATACCTAAAACAGAGAAAAAGAAAATTAATCTCCCCAATGAATATTGATGCAAAATTTTAAATAACATATTAGCAAAGAGATTACAAGAATTTATCAGCAGGATAATACATTATGACTAAGCGAGATGTGTACCAGGCATGAAGGGCTGATTCAGTATCAGAAAAACTATTGCCATCATCAACCATATGATATGTCAGCAAGTATTATTTGTAATAGAGAGAAGTTGGAAATATTCCCAATAAGATCAAGGGTGAAACAAGGATTCCTGTTATCATCACTATTATTCAATATTGTGCCAGAAATGTTGGCTTCAGAAATAAGAAAAGAAAAAAAAGAAATTAAAACAATCAGGATTAGCAATTAGGAGACAGAACTATAAATCTTTGCAGAAAATATGATAATATACTTAGAGGGTCTTAGAAAATTATACAAAAACCTACTGGAAACAATTGAAAGCTTTAGCGAAGTTGCAGGATATGAAATAAACTCATATTATCCACCATCATTTCAATATAATACTAATATAGCCTAGCATCAAGAGATAAAAATAGAAATTCCATTTAAAATATCTGTAGACAAAATAAAATATTTGGGAATCTACCTGACAAAAAAATCCAAGAACTACATGAACACAATTACAAAACACATTTCATACAAATAAAGTCAGATCTAAACAGCTGGAAAAATTTCTATTGCTCATGGGTAGGCTGAGTTAATATAATAAAGATCATGATTTCGCCTAAATTAGTCTACCTGTTCAGTACCATATCAATCAAAATGCTAAAAATTATTTTGTAGAATTAGAAAAATAATAATAAAATTCATCTGGAAAAACAAAAGAGCATGAATATTGATGGAATTAATTTTTTATTATAGCTTTTTATTTACAAGATATGCATGGGTAATTTTTCAGAATTGATAATTGCAAAACCTTTTGTTCCAATTTTTCCCCTCCTTCCTCACACCTCCTACCCCAGATGGCAGGTTGACCAATACATGTAAACTATGTTAAAGTATAAGTTAAATACAATATATGTATACATGTCCATACAGTTATTTTAGTTTACTAAAAGAATAGAATTGAAATAGTGTACAATTAACCTGTGAAGGAAATCAAAAACACAGGTGGACAAAAATAGAAAGACTGGGAATTCTATGTAGTGGTTCATAGTCATCTCCCAGAGTTCTTTCTCTGAGTGTAGCTGGTTCAATTCATTATTGCTCTAGTGGAATTGATTTAGTTCATCACATTGTTGAAGAGGGCCACGTCCATCAGAATTGATCATCATATAGTATTGTTGTTGAAGTATATAATAATCTCCTGGTCCTGCTCATGAATTCACTCAGCATCAGTTCATGCAAGTCTCCAGGCATTTCTGAAATCATCCTGCTGGTCATTTCTTACAGAACAATAATATTCCATAATATTCATACACAATTTATTCAGCCATTCTCCAATTGATGGGTATCCATTCTGTTTCCAGTTTCTGACCAATACAAACAGGTTTGCCACAAACATTCTTGCACATACAAGTGATGGAATTAATTTTAAAAAATACAAACCATGATGGCCTAACAAGGACTAGATCTAAAACTTTGTCTTCAAGCAATTCTCAAAGCAGCAATCCTCAAAACAATTTGTTCCTCGCTAAGAAATAGAATCATAGATAAATGGAATAGAGTAGATAAACATGACATAATAATCAAAAATTATAGAAATCTAGTATTTGATAAGCCCCCAAATTCTAGCTTTTAAGATAAAAATTTGGTATTTCACAAAATTATGGGAAAACTGAAAAATAATATGTCAGAAACTCAGCACAGACCTACCTCTCACGCTCCATACTAAAATAAAGTCAAAATGGCTGCATGATTTGGGCAAAAGTGTGATATAAACAAATTAGGATAGCAAGGAATAAGTTACCTGTAGGATCTTTAGAGAATAGAAAAAATAATGATCAAAGAAGAACTAGAGAACATTATAAAATGCAAAATAGACAACTATGATTACATCAAATTAAAAAGGTTTGACACAAACCAAACCAACAGAAACAAGATTAAAGGGGGAGTAAAAAGTTAGGAATTTTTTTTTCAACCAGTATTTCCAATAAAAGCCTCATTTATAAAATATAAAATATTGCATCAAATTTGTAAGAATACCAATCATTGTCCAACTGATAAATGGTCAAAGGATATGATCAGAAATTTTTCAGATAATGAAATTAAAACCATATATAGCTACATGAAGAAATGCTCTAAATCACTACTGATTAGAGAAATTACAACTTTGAAGTACCAATTCATACATCTCAGATTGGCTAAGATGACAGGAAAAAATAATGATAAATGTTGAATGGGTTGCAGGAAAACTGGGACACTAATGCACTCCTGGTAGAGTTGTGAAATGATCCAACCATTCTGCATAGCAATTTGGAACTATGTCCAAAGGACTATAAATCTCTGTGTACCTTTTCACCTACTATTGGGTCTTATTGCAAGAAAATCATAAAAGAGAGTAAATGATTCACATGTGCAAAAGTGTTTGTAGCAGGCCTTTTTGTGGTAGGAAACAATTGAAAAATGTGTAGATGGTCATTAGCTGGGTAATGGCTGAGCAAGTGGTGGCATATGAAGATAATGGAATATTATTATAGTTCTATAAAAATGAACAAGCTGATTTTAGATAGGATTAAAAATAATTACATGAACTGATCCTGAATGAAACAAGGAGAATCTGGAATACAATGTATACAGTAACAGCAAAATTGTGTAATGATCAACTATGCAAGAGTTGGTTCTTCTCAGATCTTCAATGATTCAAAGCAACACTAATAAACTGGGAGTAGAAAATAGAAAATAAATTTCACCTGTCTCAAAAGACACAACTATGTAGATTGAATGTAAATCAACACATGCAATGTTCACTTTTTTTCTTTTTTTCTCTGTCAAAGTTTTCATCTTTTGTTCTGATATTTCTCTCCCAACATGATTAACAAAGAAATGTGTATTTAGAAATTAATATATGTACATGATGAGAAAAATATATAACATATTTTTTAAAAATAACTATTTCAGGACCAGCTGAATATTGACAATGTACAGAGTATGTTCATTTAGTTCTCTCATACAACTTCACATACATACTTACACACATATACATGTTAGATTGAACTGTCCATATGAAGCATCTTTTTGAGATATTTAAATTACAAGATTCTTAAAATCCTTATCCTTCTTCAACTCTTTTTTTTATTTTTTATTATACCTTTTTATATACAAAACATATGCATGGGTAATTTTTCAACATTGGCCCTTGAAAAATCTTCTGTTTCAACTTTTCCCCTCCTTCCCTCCATCCCCTCTCCTAGATGGCAGGCAGTCCCACACATGTTAAATATGTAAAAGTATGTGTTAAATACAATATGTGTGTACATATTTATACAATTATCTTGTTGCACTAAGAAAGATAAGATTTAGAAAGAAGGTAAAAATAACCTGAGAAGAAAAAGCAAAAATGCACAAACAATAACAGAAAGAATGGAAATGTTATGTTGTAGTCCATACTCATTTCCCAGGGTTCTTTCTCTGGGTGTAACTAGTTTTGTTCATTACAGATCAATTGGAACTGATTTGGATCCTCTCATTATTGAACAGAGACACTTTCATCAGAATTGATCATCATGTAGTATTGTTGAAGTATATAATAATCTGCTAGTTCTGCTCATTTCACTTAGCATCAGTTCATGTATGTCTCTCCAAGCCTCTCTGTATTCATCCTGCTAGTCATTCCTTATAGAATAATAATATTCCATAATATTCATATACCACAATATATTCAGCCATTCTCTTGGTGAGTAACCCTTCAATTTCCAGTTTCTAGTCACTACCAAAAGGGCTAACAGAAACATTTTTTGCACATGAGTCCCTTTCTCTTCTTTAATATCTCTTTGTGATATAAATCCAATAGTAACACTGCTGGATCAAAGGGTATGCACAGTTATAGCTTTTTGAGTATAGTTCCAAATTGCTCTCCAGAATGGTTGGATCCACACAATTGCACCAACAATGCATCAGTGTCCCAGTTTTCCCACATCCCCTCCAATATTCATCATTATCTTTTCCTGTCATCTTAGCCAATCTGACAGCTGTGTAGTATTATCTCAGAGTTGTCTTAATTTGTATTTCTCTGAACAGTAATGATTTGGAACACCTTTTCATATGACTATAAATAGTTTCAATTTCTTTATCTGAAAATTGACTGTTCATATCCTTTGACTATGTGTTAATTAGAGAATAGCTTGATTTCTTATAAATTAGAGTCAATTATCTATATATTTTGAAGATGATGCCTTTATCAAAATCTTTATCTGTGAAAATGTTTTCCCAATTTATTACTTCCCTTCTAATCCTGTCTGCATTAGTTTTATTTGTACAAAAGCTTTTAAACTTAATATAATGGAAATGTTCTGTTTTGTGATCAATAATGATCTCTAGTTCTTCTTTGGTCACAAATTCCTTCCTCCTCCAAAGATCTGAGAGGTAAACAATCCTATGTTCTTCTAATTTATTTATTCTTTATGCCTAGGTCATGAACCCATTTTGATCTTATCTTGTTGTACAGTGTAAAGTATGCCTAGTTTCTGCCATACACATTTCAAATTTTCCCAGCAATTTTTGTCAAACAATGAATTCTTATCCCAAAAGCTTGCGTCTTTGGATTTGTCAAATACTAGATTGCTATCGTTATTGAATATTTTGTCCTGTGAACTTAATGTATTCCACTGATCAACTAGTATATCTTAGTCAATCCCAAATGGTTTTGGTGACCCTTGCTTTAAAAGATAGTTTTAGATCAGACACAGCTAGGCCACCTTTATTTGATTGTTTTTTTTTTTTTTTTTCATTAGTTTCCTTGAAATTCTTGATCTTTTGTTTTTCCATATAAACATTGTTGTTATTTTTTTCTATGTAATTAAAATAGTTTTTTGGGAGTCTGATTGATATGTTGCTAAACAGATTAGTTTAGGTAGCATTGTCATCTTTATTACATTTGCTCACCCTATCCAAGAGCATTTAATATTTTCCCAACTGGTTAGATCAGACTTAATTTGTGTGGAAAGTGTTTTGTAGTTTTGCTCATATAGTTTCTGATTTTCCCTTGGAAGATAGATTCCTAAATATTTTACACTATTGGTAATTACTCTAAATGGAATTTCCCTTTGTAACTCTAACTGGTGGATTTTCTTAGTGATATATAAGAATCTGATGACTTATGTGGGTTTATTTTGTATTCTGCAACTTTGCTAAAGGTGTGGATTATTTCTAATAGCTTTTTAGTAGAATCTCTGGGGTTCTCTAAGTATACCATCATATCATCAGTAAACAGTGATAATTTGGTTTTAAGGCTAGCATTTCTAATACAATGTTGAATAGCAATGGTGATAGTGAGCAAACTTGTTTCACCCCAGATCTTGTTGGGAATGGTTCTTCTTTATCCCCATTATATATGATGCTTGCTGATGGTTTTAAATATATGCTTCTGACTATTTTATGGAAAAGTCCATTTATTCCTATACTCTCTAGTGTTTTTAATAGGAATGGATGTTAGACTTTATCAAATACTTTTTTCTGCATCTATTGAGATAATAATATGATTTTAGTTAATTTGATTATTGATATAGTCAAATATGCTTATATTTTTCCTAATATTGAGCCAGTCCTGCATTCCTGGTATAAATTCTTCTTAGTCGTGTTGTATTACACTGGGTATGATTATCTGTAATCTCTTTACTAATATTTTATTTAAGGATTTTGCATCAATATTCATTAGGGAGATTGGTCTATAATTTTCTTTCTCTGTTTTCGTTCTTCTTGGTTGAAGTATCAGTATCATGTCTGTGTCATAAAAGGAATTTGGTAGGACTCCTTCATTCCCTTTTTTGTATAGTTTATATAGCATTGGAATTAATTGTTCTTAAATGTTTGGTAGAATTCACATGTAAATCTATCTGGTCCTGAGGATTTTTTCTTAAGAGAGTTGGTTAATAGCTTGTTCTATTTCTTTTCCTAAAATGGGACTATGTAAGTAATTTATTTCCTCGTCCCTTAATCTGAGCTATCTATATTTTTGTAGGTATTCCTCCATTTTACTTAGGGTGTCAAATTTATTGGCATAAAGTTGGGCAAAGTATCTCCTGATAATTACTCTAATATTCTCTTCATTAGTGGATAGTTATCCCTTTTCATTTTTGAAACTAACAATTTGATTTTCTTCTTCCTTTTTCTAATCAAATAAACTAAAGCTTTATCTATTTTGTTGTTTTTTTTCCTAAAATTGTTATGAGCCAGAACTTGAAACAAGGTGATAACTCAATGGAATTGAGAGAAACAATGCTTAAGTTAACACCTTTGAGAGTTCACACATTAGCTCACACATTAGTTCACATGTTTGGGAGATTTCAGTGTTCAGTTTGAGATAGCCAAATTCACACCTCCCGTAATCCGACTCTCAGAGGAGGATTCAACCTTTGAGTTTACACCTTTAAAAGAGCATAAAAAGAGCTTCAGTCAGTCAGTCGGTCAGTCAGTTTGGAACATTGCCAGGAGTCGGAGTTGAGCTAGAGGCAGAAGCTGGCAGAGGTAAAAGACAAGCTGCAAGAGCTCTTGGAACCAAGGAGGGAGAGAGGCCTCTAAGAAAGCTAACTGGGTCTAAGGAAAGAGACAAGACTTGGAAGGAGAAAATAAACATTTGGATTTTATCAGCTAGCTTCATTGGAAGTGATTATTACTATTAACTAAACTGAAACTAAGGCTGCCTCCAGAGAACCTCCCCAAGAAACCTGCTTCCAGAGAGAATGATCATATTATATTATATAAAAGAAGAGAACACCATATAAAACCAATTCTTAGTTTTATTTATTAATTCAATAGTTTATTTAGTTTCAATTTTATTGATCTCTCCTTTAATTTTTTAGAATTTCAAGTTTGGCATTTGATTGGGGGTTTTTAATTTGTTCTTTTTCTAGCTTTTTTTTAGTTGCAAGCTCAAATTATTGATCCTCTCTTTCTCTATTTTATGCAAGTAACCATCTAAAGATATAAAATTTCCCCTTATTACCGATTTGTCTGCATCCCACAAATTTTGGTATGTTGTCTTATTATTGTAATTCTCTTAGATGAAATTATTGAAAATGTCTAGGATTTGCTGTTTAACCCACTCATTCTTTAGGATGAGATTATTTAGTTTCCAATTTCTTTTTGGTCTATTTTCTTCTCGCCCTTTATTGAATATAATTTTTATTGAATCATGATCTGAGAAAAATGCATTTAATATTTCAGTCTTCCTGAATTTGATTTTGAGATCTTTATGTCCTAATATATGGTCAATTTTTGTATAGATTCCATGTACTGCTGAGAAGAAAATATACTCCTTTCTGTTTCCATTCAATTTTCTCTAAAGATCCATCATATCTAGTTTTTCTAGTATTCTATTTACCTCTCAAATTTCTTTCTTATTTTGTGGTGTGATTTATCTAGTTCTGAAAGAGCAATGCTGAGATGTCCCACTATTATAGTTCTGATGTGTATTTCTTCTTTCAACTCTCTCAATTTCTCTGTTGGGAATTTAGATGATACACCACTTGGTACATATATGTTTAATAATGATATTGCTTTATTCTCTATGGTACCCTTTAGCATGATATAGTTTTCTTCCTTATCCCTTTTAATTGGATCAGGTTTTGCTTTTCTCGATCTGACTTCTGGATGAATACCTCTGCATTTTTTACTTCACGTGAAGCATAATAGATTGTGCTCCAGCCTTTTACCTTTACTCCATATATGTACTTCTGCTTTAAATATGCTTCTTGTAAACAATATAGTGTAGGATTCTGACTTTTAATCCAGTCTGCTATCTGCTTACATTTTATGAGAAAGTTCACCCCATTCACATTTACAGTTAAAACTACTAATCCTGTATTTACTGCCATCTTATTAACCTCAATTTATACTTTTCTCTTTCATTTTCCCCTTTCCCTCCTCCCCAGTATTTTACTTATGAGCACTACTTGCCTCAAGTAGTTCTTCCTCTTCTTATACTTTCCCCTTACTATTTCTGTTTTCCCTTCTATTTAGCCTACCCCTTCCCTTTTTCCCTTTTCCCTCCCACTTTTCTATAAGATGAGAGATGTTTCTCAGTGAAACCAAATATATTTAATATTCTTTCTTTGGGTCAAATCTGATGAGAGTAAGATGTACACAATATTCATCACTATCCCTTCTTTCCCTCAGTTACAATATGTTTTCTTTTCCTCTTCCTGAGATGTAATTTCCCCTAATTTTACATCTACTTTCCCCTTTTTTTCTGTTCCAATCCCTTTTCCATCTCTAGGTTTTATATATATATAATAAGAGCAAAATCAGTTTTTACATGTACTCTCAGTTTATACCTATAACAGAAATACAGTTCTCAAGAGTTTTTTTGTCTTTATATCCTTTTATACTTCTCTTGAATTCTATATTTTGAGGTCAATTTTTTTTGTTTAGATCCGGTCTTTTCATTAAAATAAATGGAATTCACCAGTTTCATTGAATGTCCATCTTGTTCCCTGAAAGAAAATGCTCAGTTTAGCAGGGTAATTGATTCTTGGCTGCATTCCAAATTCTTTCACTTTTTGCAATATCAGATTCCAGGCCCTTTGATCCTTTAGAGTGGAAGCTGCTAGATCTGAGTATTCTTTATAGTAGCTCCTTAATATTTGAATTGTTTCTTTCTGGATTCTTGTAATATTTTTCCTTGGTCCAATCATTCTCAAATTTAGCCATAATATTACTTGGGATTTTAATTTTGGGGTCTCTTTCAGGAGGCATTCAGGGAATTCTTTCAATGGTCCTTTTACCTTCTGTTCCTTTGATATCCAGGCAGTTCTCTTAGATGATTTCCTGAAAGATAGTGTCTAGGCTCTTTTTTTCATCATGTATTTCAGGTAGTTCAATAATCCTTAGATTGCCTCTCCTAGATCTATTATCCAGGTTAGTTGTTTTCCCAGTTAGGTATTTTATATTTTTTCTTTTTTTTCCACTTTTTTTGGTTTGTGTTTGAATGATTCTTCTTGTATCTTTGAGTCATTCATTTCCATTTCTTTAATCCTGAATTTCATAAGTAATTTTCTTCCTTTACTTTTTTAATTTCTTTTTGTATTTGTCCAATTGAATTTTTAAATGAGTTGTTTTAGAAGTCAGTGCAAGGGATAATGTTGTAAAAAAATTACCCTGGCATGGGTTCTGTCAATAAAACGTTATTATAATTAAAAATAAATAAATAAATATTTTTTTTTAAAATTAGTTGTTTTGATCTATGTTTTTTTTTTTTTTTCCATTTCACAAATTCTGTATTTCTGGGAGTTGCTTTCTCTTTTCCATTTTATCAAATTTATCTTTTAATGAGTTATATGCTTTTTCAATTTCACTAAGTCTATTTTGTAATAAATTTTCTTCAGATAGTTTCTGTGTTGCTTTTTCCGGACCTTCTTGCAAATTTTCATTTCGTTTCCCCATTTTTTTTGTAGTTCTCTTTTAAGATTCTTTTTAATTTCTTCTAGAAGAGCCTTGTGTGATGGGAACCAGATTATATCTCCTTTTGGGGCTGCATCTGGAGACTATCTGCCTTTAGTCTCCTCAGCATTTGAAATCTGTTCTTCTCTTTCACCATAAAATTATCTATGGTCTGCCTTTGGGGTAAGGGGGAGTTGTCCAAGTGGCTGCAGCTATGCTGGGTCAGTGCTTCAGTGGACATGGCCAGGTCCCATGAGATTCTGGCATTTGGGGGTTCACTATTAATCATTTCTGTTTGTGCTGGATGTTTTATAACTTCTCTGCTGATCTACTGGCTTGCAACCAGGGCAGAATGGCTGTCTGCACTGCTGTTCATGGTTAGCTGTGGGTGTTAGGCTACCTCCCTCCTGTTTCTGATTGAAACACTCCTTTTCTTGTTTGTTTCCTTTGCTAGATTCTCTGCCACACGGAGTCTTCACCATCACTGAGATTGCACTGACCTGGGACTCTGTGCTGTCTATATTGGCTTTTGTACTCAGCTGGTTGTGGTGGCTACCTCCCTTCCTCTTCTAATTGAAACAGACTTTTTCTGGAGATTGTTGAGATTATCTTCTGTTGATACTTTGTAGCACTCCCAATATATGTGGATTCTGCCAGTTCAGAGCTAATTTAGAAGCTGGATTTCATAATTATTGTGAGGGTAGTAGAGAAGGTCAGAGAGAAATATGTCATCTCAGTCATCTTGGCTCTACCCCTAGAAGTCCCCATTTTATTTATTTTTGGTAACTATTTATCTTTTCCATTTCCATTGCTTAAGTCTAGACTTACACAAAGGTTGTCAATTTAAAAGTGCCACAGCTGTTCATCTGTTCTCCAACTGCTGACTCTTCTGCAGTCCTGGGAATCAAAGGTCACAACCAACAAAAATGAACTTTGATGCCATTCAGTTTCATTATTTTCACCATCAATATCACATTTTTTCAGTTCTCTTCTCTCAGATTTACTGAAGTAGTTTGATCATTTTGGGATACCACACTTTAAGAATGATAAAATACTCACCTTTATAATGAAAATTGAAATGGTGAGAACCTGAATATGAGATAAACATTCTATAAATGTTTATCTCGGAAAATGGACTTGCTTGGGAAAAGGGAAAGTTTGCTTTAAAGTTATGCTCAAGAAGGTGAAAAATAGACCTGTAAAATGGAGTGTGGACCAGTTGTATTTGGCTCCATAAGGTAGAACTTGAAGTAATAATTAGAACTTGCAGGGAGGCCAGTTTATGCTCCATCTGCACTAACAGGTCCTACAAGTAGTGCTATCCAATAATAAAATGATATGCTTCAAGAAAGGCAAGAATCCTCATCACTGGGGGTTTTATTTAAGAAAATGAATGATCAACTGTTGGTGACTTTGTTGGACAGAATTCTCATTTCAGTGAAAGCCAGACAAAAACAGAGATAGATAGGTATGTAGAAAAATATATACATACATACATAGAAAAATAAAGAGATGATGGTTGGATGATAGAAAGACACATGGATAACTATTCTTATACTATCTTTTAAAAAATGACAAGTCTAAAATCAATACAACAAACTTTTATTAAATGCTTCTATATGCCAGCAATATGCTGAGTGTTAAGAATATAATTACAAGGAAGAAAAAGAAACAGTAGATTTTAGCTTCAAAAAGTTTACAATCTACTAGAAAAGACAATACTTAAAAAGAAACTGAATTGATAGGGGGAGCTACAAACATGGAAGGCTGATAGAGAAAATACAGGAATGGAACTCAGAGAGGACTGAAAACATGGCTGGCTTTTTTTCTTAAAACAGAGATCCCGAGAGGTCTTAGCAAATTAGGAGCTGCATGAGCAGATTGTAATAAGTCTAGGAGTAAAGTGAATTTTAAGGCTGTTGAGACTAATAGTATGGTAAAGAAATTTGGATAATCAGGAAGAGAAACAAGAAATGAATGAAGAATAAGAAAATATGAGTAATTTTTTTGCATGTATACAAATTGATTTCTCTAGTAAACTATAGAGGACTTAGTGTGTTAGGAAAAATTTCAAATTTATGTGGTATATGAAGGTAATTGAATATTATTGTTCTATAAAATGATAAACAATCTGATTACAGAAATACCTGGAAAGGTTTACATGAACTGATGCTGAGTGAAACAAGCATAACCAGGAATTCTACACAATAACAGCAAGAATGTACAATGATCAACTATGAAAGGCTTAATTCTTTTCAGTAGGTCAGCAATTCAGAGGAATCCCAATAGACTTTGAACAGAAAATGCCATCTGCAACCAGAGAAAGAACTAAGAAGACTGAATGTAAATCAAAACATGCTATGTTGACTTTATATATATGTAATGGTTTATCCCATTTGCTCTGATTTTTCTCCCAATATAACTCATAACACAATCTATATTTAAAATAAACTAAAAATTAATAAAACAAAAAAGTAAAAGACAACAACAACAAAAAAGAAAGTATCAAATTTGAATGAAAAGGTCTGGATTTGAACCAGGATCTCATACTTGCTATATTTCCACTACATTCTGGGTTGAGCATTTTACTATTTTTAGGTCTCTCTTTTCCCATGTAAAATGTTGGGGATTTAG